>NC_139041.1:23821488-24342730 GCF_964662115.1 Mustela nivalis
CACATCCCCTGCTGTCTCCTTAGCAACCAGGCTTCTGACTGTCTGAACTGGGAGCGGGTGACACTTGTATTACCACTGAACGCTGTGCCTGCCAGGGTCGTCCCTCCTGCTTTGCAACCGTTTCCAGACAAGAAGGCCAATGGCTGCTGCTCTTCTCCCCGGGCAGAGTGTTGAACCTTCCACAGATATGCTCCTGGGGTGCGCAGTGAAAAACGTGTCCCTTTCCTTAAGGCTCTTTCCATAGGCGCAAGCGCGCTTCTCTCACAGGCAGAAGGGATGCCCAGGCAAAGAGGATTTCTCTCCATGCGGGTTTAGTACACTGTGCTGAAGAGACCAGCTCAGGCAACAGGAGAATCCCTCAGACCCGACTCTGATTTCCCAAAGAATGCTGCGCTTTCCCAGAGGGGATGCCAGGGTAAAGAGGCTTTCGCTCTATGCGGTATTCTCCCATAGTGCTGCGAATACTAGGCTAAGGCAAGCAGCAACAGCAGCCCACAGAACCGACTCTGATTTCCCAGCGACTGCTATGCTTTCGCAGAGCTTTTCAGCTTGGCAGGAACCGCACTTCGCTGCTGCTTCCTCAGAAAGGCTTTGGGTGTTTAGTCTGTCCCGGCAGGGAAGAAGAGCCGCGGGAGAGCTGGTGCCTCTTGGGACTTGCTTTCTCGGGCTCCTCGTTCACACCCGGGGTTACCTTGCTATGCCGAACTAAGCAGACACAGTCCCAACCCAGCAGCAGCGTCCGTTCTTAACATGGCACTCAATGCCTATTACAATCTCGTGGGGAAGGTAAGGCTTTGCCTTTGGCTCTGGCGCTCCGGCAGGCTCAAGGTCTAGGCCAGTGCCTACACCACAGGAGAGAGCTGGCGACAGGATCACTGCACATGGCCCGTGCACTGGGATGGGGAACTGTGGGGGACTGTCCACATTCTTTCCCCAGCACACCCCCTGCCACCCACATCGCTGCCACATCTTGGTGGAAGATGGCATCTGAATGCCAGTTCCATTTGTGTTGTTTCCGCGAGTTGCAGCTATGTCGCCTGGTGGGAAGCCCAAGTCTGTTCTTGGGACAGATGGCCAAGGAGATGCTGCCCCTTTTTGACCAGAGGCAAAGGACTGGCCTGCCTTCTGCCCAGACTCCTTCCTCAGCGTGGAGTACGCGCCTCTGCCCTAGTCATGCCCTCATGTCTCCTTAGCAGCCTGGCTTCCATCTCTCTGCACAGGTAGCGGGTGACACTTGTCTTGCCACCGGCCTGTGGTTCGTGCCATGGCAGGCTATCCTGCATCCCGAGTGTTTCCAGACCCCAAGGCCAACGGCTCCTTCTCTTCTCCAGGGGCGGCAGCTGCGCTTTCCCCACACTTGGTTTCTCTCTCAGGCAGAGGGGATGCTAGGACAAAGCGTATTTCGCTCCATGCGGGTATCGTCCACCAAGCTGTGGAGACTAGCTCAGGCAAGCAGCAGCAGCATCCCCTAACAAAACTCTGATTTCCCAAGGAAAGCTGCGCTTTCCCAGGCGAGATGACCAGGCAAAGAGGCTTTTGCTGAATGCGGGTTTCTCCCACCGCGAGACTGGGATCAGGCAAGCAGCCCCAGCCCGCAGAACATTTCTTAGCGAATGCTGTGCTTTCGCAAAGGCTTTGGCTTGGAGCGAACAGCACTTCACTGCTGCTTCCTCAGCAAGGCTTCAGTCGCGTCAGGGAAGCAGAGCTGCGGGAGAGCTGGTGACTCTTGGACCTTGCTTTCCCAGGCTCCAGTTCGTGTTCTGGGTTCACCCTGCCAAGCCGAACTAAGCAGACACAGCTACAACCCTCCAGTAGCGTGCATAGCCTAGGTTGGCACTCAATACACACTACCATCTTCCAGTGTAGGCATCCCTTGGCCTTTTACTCTGGCACTTAAGCGGACTGCAAACTAGACCAGTGCTTTCCCCACAGGAAAGGAGAGCTGACAGGAACCCTGCACATGGCCCGTGCACTGAATAGGGAGCTTTGGGGGACTGTCCCCACTCCTTCCGCTTAAACCCCGTGAATACTCCAAGCTTCCACATCCTGGAGGAAGTCGGCGTCTGACTCGCTGTTAGTTCAGGGAGCTGTTTCTGCGAGTACACCGTAGGCCCCTGGTGACTAGAGCATGTCTGCCCCAGGGACAGGTGGCCAAGGAGCTGCTATCTCCTTGGCCCACAGACTCAGGACAGGCATGCTTTCTACCCAGACTCCTTCCTAAGAGTGGAGCCTGCACCCTGCCATACACATCCCCTGCTGTCTCCTTAGCAACCAGGCTTCTGACTGTCTGAACTGGGAGCGGGTGACACTTGTATTACCACTGAACGCTGTGCCTGCCAGGGTCGTCCCTCCTGCTTTGCAACCGTTTCCAGACAAGAAGGCCAATGGCTGCTGCTCTTCTCCCCGGGCAGAGTGTTGAACCTTCCACAGATATGCTCCTGGGGTGCGCAGTGAAAAACGTGTCCCTTTCCTTAAGGCTCTTTCCATAGGCGCAAGCGCGCTTCTCTCACAGGCAGAAGGGATGCCCAGGCAAAGAGGATTTCTCTCCATGCGGGTTTAGTACACTGTGCTGAAGAGACCAGCTCAGGCAACAGGAGAATCCCTCAGACCCGACTCTGATTTCCCAAAGAATGCTGCGCTTTCCCAGAGGGGATGCCAGGGCAAAGAGGCTTTCGCTCTATGCGGTATTCTCCCATAGTGCTGCGAATACTAGGCTAAGGCAAGCAGCAACAGCAGCCCACAGAACCGACTCTGATTTCCCAGCGACTGCTATGCTTTCGCAGAGCTTTACAGCTTGGCAGGAACCGCACTTCGCTGCTGCTTCCTCAGAAAGGCTTTGGGTGTTTAGTCTGTCCCGACAGGGAAGAAGAGCCGCGAGAGAGCTGGTGCCTCTTGGCACTTGCTTTCTCGGGCTCCTCGTTCACACCCGGGGTTACCTTGCTATGCCGAACTAAGCAGACACAGTCCCAACCCAGCAGCAGCGTCCGTTCTTAACATGGCACTCAATGCCTATTACAATCTCGTGGGGAAGGTAAGGCTTTGCCTTTGGCTCTGGCGCTCCGGCAGGCTCAAGGTCTAGGCCAGTGCCTACACCACAGGAGAGAGCTGGCGACAGGATCACTGCACATGGCCCGTGCACTGGGATGGGGAACTGTGGGGGACTGTCCACACTCTTTCCCCAGCACACCCCCTGCCACCCACATCGCTGCCACATCTTGGTGGAAGATGGCATCTGAATGCCAGTTCCATTTGTGTTGTTTCCGCGAGTTGCAGCTATGTCGCCTGGTGGGAAGCCCAAGTCTGTTCTTGGGACAGATGGCCAAGGAGATGCTGCACCTTTTTGACCAGAGGCAAAGGACTGGCCTGCCTTCTGCCCAGACACCTTCCTCAGCGTGGAGTACGCGCCTCTGCCCTAGTCATGCCCTCATGTCTCCTTAGCAGCCTGGCTTCCATCTCTCTGCACAGGTAGCGGGTGACACTTGTCTTGCCACCGGCCTGTGGTTCGTGCCATGGCAGGCTATCCTGCATCCCGAGTGTTTCCAGACCCCAAGGCCAACGGCTCCTTTTCTTCTCCAGGGGCGGCAGTTGCGCTTTCCCCTCACTTGGTTTCTCTCTCAGGCAGAGGGGATGCTAGGACAAAGCGTATTTCGCTCCATGCGGGTATCGTCCACCAAGCTGTGGAGACTAGCTCAGGCAAGCAGAAGCAGCGTCCCCTAAAAAAACTCTGATTTCCCAAGGAAAGCTGCGCTTTCCCAGGCGAGATGCCCAGGCAAAGAGGCTTTTGCTGAATGCGGGTTTCTCCCACCGCGAGGCTGGGATCAGGCAAGCAGCCCCAGCCCGCAGAACATTTCTTAGCGAATGCTGTGCTTTCGCAAAGGCTTTGGCTTGGAGCGAACAGCACTTCACTGCTGCTTCCTCAGCAAGGCTTCAGTCGCGTTAGGGAAGCAGAGCTGCGGGAGAGCTGGTGCCTCTTGGACCTTGCTTTCCCAGGCTCCAGTTCGTGTCCTGGGTTCACCCTGCCAAGCCGAACTAAGCAGACACAGCTACAACCCTCCAGTAGCGTGCATAGCCTAGGTTGGCACTCAATACACACTACCATCTTCCAGTGTAAGCATCCCTTGGCCTTTTACTCTGGCATTTAAGCGGTCTGCAAACTAGACCAGTGCTTTCCCCACAAGAAAGGAGAGCTGACAGGAACCCTGCACATGGCCCGTGCACTGAATAGGGAGCTTTGGGGGACTGTCCCCACTCCTTCCCCTTAAACCCCGTGAATCCTCCAAGCTTCCACATCCTGGAGGAAGTCGGCGTCTGACTCGCTGTTAGTTCAGGGTGCTGTTTCTACGAGTACACCGTAGGCCCCTGGTGACTAGAGCATGTCTGCCCCAGGGACAGGTGGCCAAGGAGCTGCTATCTCCTTGGCCCACAGACTCAGGACAGGCATGCTTTCTACCCAGACTCCTTCCTAAGAGTGGAGCCTGCACCCTGCCATACACATCCCCTCCTGTCTCCTTAGCAACCAGGCTTCTGACTGTCTGAACTGGGAGCGGGTGACACTTGTATTACCACTGAACGCTGTGCCTGCCAGGGTCGTCCCTCCTGCTCTGCAACCGTTTCCAGACAAGAAGGCCAATGGCTGCTGCTCTTCTCCCCGGGCAGAGTGTTGAACCTTCCACAGATATGCTCCTGGGGTGCGCAGTGAAAAACGTGTCCCTTTCCTTAAGGCTCTTTCCATAGGCGCAAGCGCGCTTCTCTCACAGGCAGAAGGGATGCCCAGGCAAAGAGGATTTCTCTCCATGCGGGTTTAGTACACTGTGCTGAAGAGACCAGCTCAGGCAACAGGAGAATCCCTCAGACCCGACTCTGATTTCCCAAAGAATGCTGCGCTTTCCCAGAGGGGATGCCAGGGCAAAGAGGCTTTCGCTCTATGCGGTATTCTCCCATAGTGCTGCGAATACTAGGCTAAGGCAAGCAGCAACAGCAGCCCACAGAACCGACTCTGATTTCCCAGCGACTGCTATGCTTTCGCCGAGCTTTACAGCTTGGCAGGAACCGCACTTCGCTGCTGCTTCCTCAGAAAGGCTTTGGGTGTTTAGTCTGTCCCGGCAGGGAAGAAGAGCCGCGGGAGAGCTGGTGCCTCTTGGGACTTGCTTTCTCGGGCTCCTCGTTCACGCCCGGGGTTACCTTGCTATGCCGAACTAGGCAGACACAGTCCCAACCCAGCAGCAGCGTCCGTTCTTAACATGGCACTCAATGCCTATTACAATCTCGTGGGGAAGGTAAGGCTTTGCCTTTGGCTCTGGCGCTCCGGGAGGCTCAAGGTCTAGGCCATTGCCTACACCACAGGAGAGAGCTGGCGACAGGATCACTGCACATGGCCCGTGCACTGGGATGGGGAACTGTGGGGGACTGTCCACACTCTTTCCCCAGCACACCCCCTGCCACCCACATCGCTGCCACATCTTGGTGGAAGATGGCATCTGAATGCCAGTTCCATTTGTGTTGTTTCCGCGAGTTGCAGCTATGTCGCCTGGTGGGAAGCCCAAGTCTGTTCTTGGGACAGATGGCCAAGGAGATGCTGCCCCCTTTTGACCAGAGGCAAAGGACTGGCCTGCCTTCTGCCCAGACTCCTTCCTCAGCGTGGAGTACGCGCCTCTGCCCTAGTCATGCCCTCATGTCTCCCTAGCAGCCTGGCTTCCATCTCTCTACACAGGTAGCGGGTGACACTTGTCTTGCCACCGGCCTGTGGTTCGTGCCATGGCAGGCTATCCTGCATCCCGAGGGTTTCCAGACCCCAAGGCCAACGGCTCCTTCTCTTCTCCAGGGGCGGCAGCTGCGCTTTCCCCACAATTGGTTTCTCTCTCAGGCAGAGGGGATGCTAGGACAAAGCGTATTTCGCTCCATGCGGGTATCGTCCACCAAGCTGTGGAGACTAGCTCAGGCAAGCAGCAGCAGCATCCCCTAACAAAACTCTGATTTCCCAAGGAAAGCTGCGCTTTCCCAGGCGAGATGCCCAGGCAAAGAGGCTTTTGCTGAATGCGGGTTTCTCCCACCGCGAGACTGGGATCAGGCAAGCAGCCCCAGCCCGCAGAACATTTCTTAGCGAATGCTGTGCTTTCGCAAAGGCTTTGGCTTGGAGCGAACAGCACTTCACTGCTGCTTCCTCAGCAAGGCTTCAGTCGCGTCAGGGAAGCAGAGCTGCGGGAGAGCTGGTGCCTCTTGGACCTTGCTTTCCCAGGCTCCAGTTCGTGTTCTGGGTTCACCCTGCCAAGCCGAACTAAGCAGACACAGCTACAACCCTCCAGTAGCGTGCATAGCCTAGGTTGGCACTCAATACACACTACCATCTTCCAGTGTAGGCATCCCTTGGCCTTTTACTCTGGCACTTAAGCGGACTGCAAACTAGACCAGTGCTTTCCCCACAGGAAAGGAGAGCTGACAGGAACCCTGCACATGGCCCGTGCACTGAATAGGGAGCTTTGGGGGACTGCCCCACTCCTTCCCCTTAAACCCCGTGAATACTCCAAGCTTCCACATCCTGGAGGAAGTCGGCGTCTGACTCGCTGTTAGTTCAAAGAGCTGTTTCTGTGAGTACACCGTAGGCCCCTGGTGACTAGAGCATGTCTGCCCCAGGGACAGGTGGCCAAGGAGCTGCTATCTCCTTGGCCCACAGACTCAGGACAGGCATGCTTTCTACCCAGACTCCTTCCTAAGAGTGGAGCCTGCACCCTGCCATACACATCCCCTGCTGTCTCCTTAGCAACCAGGCTTCTGACTGTCTGAACTGGGAGCGGGTGACGCTTGTATTACCACTGAAGGCTGTGCCTGCCAGGGTCGTCCCTCCTGCTTTGCAACCGTTTCCAGACAAGAAGGCCAATGGCTGCTGCTCTTCTCCCCGGGCAGAGTGTTGAACCTTCCACAGATATGCTCCTGGGGTGCGCAGTGAAAAACGTGTCCCTTTCCTTAAGGCTCTTTCCATAGGCGCAAGCGCGCTTCTCTCACAGGCAGAAGGGATGCCCAGGCAAAGAGGATTTCTCTCCATGCGGGTTTAGTACACTGTGCTGAAGAGAGCAGCTCAGGCAACAGGAGAATCCCTCAGACCCGACTCTGATTTCCCAAAGAATGCTGCGCTTTCCCAGAGGGGATTCCAGGGCAAAGAGGCTTTCGCTCTATGCGGTATTCTCCCATAGTGCTGCGAATACTAGGCTAAGGCAAGCAGCAACAGCAGCCCACAGAACCGACTCTGATTTCCCAGCGACTGCTATGCTTTCGCAGAGCTTTACAGCTTGGCAGGAACCGCACTTCGCTTCTGCTTCCTCAGAAAGGCTTTGGGTGTTTAGTCTGTCCCGACAGGGAAGAAGAGCCGCGGGAGAGCTGGTGCCTCTTGGGACTTGCTTTCTCGGGCTCCTCGTTCACGCCCGGGGTTACCTTGCTATGCCGAACTAAGCAGACACAGTCACAACCCAGCAGCAGCGTCCGTTCTTAACATGGCACTCAATGCCTATTACAATCTCGTGGGGAAGGTAAGGCTTTGGCTTTGGCTCTGGCGCTCCGGCAGGCTCAAGGTCTAGGCCAGTGCCTACACCACAGGAGAGAGCTGGCGACAGGATCACTGCACATGGCCCGTGCACTGGGATGGGGAACTGTGGGGGACTGTCCACATTCTTTCCCCAGCACACCCCCTGCCACCCACATCGCTGCCACATCTTGGTGGAAGATGGCATCTGAATGCCAGTTCCATTTGTGTTGTTTCCGCGAGTTGCAGCTATGTCGCCTGGTGGGAAGCCCAAGTCTGTTCTTGGGACAGATGGCCAAGGAGATGCTGTCCCTTTTTGACCAGAGGCAAAGGACTGGCCTGCCTTCTGCCCAGACTCCTTCCTCAGCGTGGAGTACGCGCCTCTGCCCTAGTCATGCCCTCATGTCTCCTTAGCAGCCTGGCTTCCATCTCTCTGCACAGGTAGCGGGTGACACTTGTCTTGCCACCGGCCTGTGGTTCGTGCCATGGCAGGCTATCCTGCATCCCGAGTGTTTCCAGACCCCAAGGCCAACGGCTCCTTCTCTTCTCCAGGGGCGGCAGCTGCGCTTTCCCCACACTTGGTTTCTCTCTCAGGCAGAGGGGATGCTAGGACAAAGCGTATTTCGCTCCATGCGGGTATCGTCCACCAAGCTGTAGAGACTAGCTCAGGCAAGCAGCAGCAGCATCCCCTAACAAACTCTGATTTCCCAAGGAAAGCTGCGCTTTCCCAGGCGAGATGCCCAGGCAAAGAGGCTTTTGCTGAATGCGGGTTTCTCCCACCGCGAGACTGGGATCAGGCAAGCAGCCCCAGCCCGCAGAACATTTCTTAGCGAATGCTGTGCTTTCCCAAAGGCTTTGGCTTGGAGCGAACAGCACTTCACTGCTGCTTCCTCAGCAAGGCTTCAGTCGCGTCAGGGAAGCAGAGCTGCGGGAGAGCTGGTGACTCTTGGACCTTGCTTTCCCAGGCTCCAGTTCGTGTTCTGGGTTCACCCTGCCAAGCCGAACTAAGCAGACACAGCTACAACCCTCCAGTAGCGTGCATAGCCTAGGTTGGCACTCAATACACACTACCATCTTCCAGTGTAGGCATCCCTTGGCCTTTTACTCTGGCACTTAAGCGGACTGCAAACTAGGCCAGTGCTTTCCCCACAGGAAAGGAGCGCTGACAGGAACCCTGCACATGGCCCGTGCACTGAATAGGGAGCTTTGGGGGACTGTCCCCACTCCTTCCCCTTAAACCCCGTGAATCCTCCAAGCTTCCACATCCTGGAGGAAGTCGGCGTCTGACTCGCTGTTAGTTCAGGGAGCTGTTTCTGCGAGTACACCGTAGGCCCCTGGTGACTAGAGCATGTCTGCCCCAGGGACAGGTGGCCAAGGAGCTGCTATCTCCTTGGCCCACAGACTCAGGACAGGCATGCTTTCTACCCAGACTCCTTCCTAAGAGTGGAGCCTGCACCCTGCCATACACATCCCCTGCTGTCTCCTTAGCAACCAGGCTTCTGACTGTCTGAACTGGGAGCGGGTGACACTTGTATTACCACTGAACGCTGTGCCTGCCAGGGTCGTCCCTCCTGCTTTGCAACCGTTTCCAGACAAGAAGGCCAATGGCTGCTGCTCTTCTCCCCGGGCAGAGTGTTGAACCTTCCACAGATATGCTCCTGGGGTGCGCAGTGAAAAACGTGTCCCTTTCCTTAAGGCTCTTTCCATAGGCGCAAGCGCGCTTCTCTCACAGGCAGAAGGGATGCCCAGGCAAAGAGGATTTCTCTCCATGCGGGTTTAGTACACTGTGCTGAAGAGACCAGCTCAGGCAACAGGAGAATCCCTCAGACCCGACTCTGATTTCCCAAAGAATGCTGCGCTTTCCCAGAGGGGATGCCAGGGCAAAGAGGCTTTCGCTCTATGCGGTATTCTCCCATAGTGCTGCGAATACTAGGCTAAGGCAAGCAGCAACAGCAGCCCACAGAACCGACTCTGATTTCCCAGCGACTGCTATGCTTTCGCAGAGCTTTACAGCTTGGCAGGAACCGCACTTCGCTGCTGCTTCCTCAGAAAGGCTTTGGGTGTTTAGTCTGTCCCGGCAGGGAAGAAGAGCCGCGGGAGAGCTGGTGCCTCTTGGGACTTGCTTTCTCGGGCTCCTCGTTCATGCCCGGGGTTACCTTGCTATGCCGAACTAAGCAGACACAGTCCAAACCCAGCAGCAGCGTCCGTTCTTAACATGGTACTCAATGCCTACTACAATCTCGTGGGGAAGGTAAGGCTTTGCCTTTGGCTCTGGCGCTCCGGCAGGCTCAAGGTCTAGGCCAGTGCCTACACCACAGGAGAGAGCTGGCGACAGGATCACTGCACATGGCCCGTGCACTGGGATGGGGAACTGTGGGGGACTGTCCACACTCTTTCCCCAGCACACCCCCTGCCACCCACATCGCTGCCACATCTTGGTGGAAGATGGCATCTGAATGCCAGTTCCATTTGTGTTGTTTCCGCGAGTTGCAGCTATGTCGCCTGGTGGGAAGCCCAAGTCTGTTCTTGGGACAGATGGCCAAGGAGATGCTGTCCCTTTTTGACCAGAGGCAAAGGACTGGCCTGCCTTCTGCCCAGACTCCTTCCTCAGCGTGGAGTACGCGCCTCTGCCCTAGTCATGCCCTCATGTCTCCCTAGCAGCCTGGCTTCCATCTCTCTGCACAGGTAGCGGGTGACACTTGTCTTGCCACCGGCCTGTGGTTCGTGCCATGGCAGGCTATCCTGCATCCCGAGGGTTTCCAGACCCCAAGGCCAACGGCTCCTTCTCTTCTCCAGGGGCGGCAGCTGCGCTTTCCCACACTTGGTTTCTCTCTCAGCAGAGGGGATGCTAGGACAAAGCGTATTTCGCTCCATGCGGGTATCGTCCACCAAGCTGTGGAGACTAGCTCAGGCAAGCAGCAGCAGCATCCCCTAACAAAACTCTGATTTCCCAAGAAAAGCTGCGCTTTCCCAGGCGAGATGCCCAGGCAAAGAGGCTTTTGCTGAATGCGGGTTTCTCCCACCGCGAGACTGGGATCAGGCAAGCAGCCCCAGCCCGCAGAACATTTCTTAGCGAATGCTGTGCTTTCGCAAAGGCTTTGGCTTGGAGCGAACAGCACTTCACTGCTGCTTCCTCAGCAAGGCTTCAGTCGCGTCAGGGAAGCAGAGCTGCGGGAGAGCTGGTGACTCTTGGACCTTGCTTTCCCAGGCTCCAGTTCGTGTCCTGGGTTCACCCTGCCAAGCCGAACTAAGCAGACACAGCTACAACCCTCCAGTAGCGTGCATAGCGTAGGTTGGCACTCAATACACACTACCATCTTCCAGTGTAGGCATCCCTTGGCCTTTTACTCTGGCACTTAAGCGGACTGCAAACTAGACCAGTGCTTTCCCCACAGGAAAGGAGAGCTGACAGGAACCCTGCACATGGCCCGTGCACTGAATAGGGAGCTTTGGGGGACTGCCCCACTCCTTCCCCTTAAACCCCGTGAATACTCCAAGCTTCCACATCCTGGAGGAAGTCGGCGTCTGACTCGCTGTTAGTTCAAAGAGCTGTTTCTGTGAGTACACCGTAGGCCCCTGGTGACTAGAGCATGTCTGCCCCAGGGACAGGTGGCCAAGGAGCTGCTATCTCCTTGGCCCACAGACTCAGGACAGGCATGCTTTCTACCCAGACTCCTTCCTAAGAGTGGAGCCTGCACCCTGCCATACACATCCCCTGCTGTCTCTTTAGCAACCAGGCTTCTGACTGTCTGAACTGGGAGCGGGTGACACTTGTATTACCACTGAACGCTGTGCCTGCCAGGGTCGTCCCTCCTGCTTTGCAACCGTTTCCAGACAAGAAGGCCAATGGCTGCTGCTCTTCTCCCCGGGCAGAGTGTTGAACCTTCCACAGATATGCTCCTGGGGTGCGCAGTGAAAAACGTGTCCCTTTCCTTAAGGCTCTTTCCATAGGCGCAAGCGCGCTTCTCTCACAGGCAGAAGGGATGCCCAGGCAAAGAGGATTTCTCTCCATGCGGGTTTAGTACACTGTGCTGAAGAGACCAGCTCAGGCAACAGGAGAATCCCTCAGACCCGACTCTGATTTCCCAAAGAATGCTGCGCTTTCCCAGAGGGGATGCCAGGGCAAAGAGGCTTTCGCTCTATGCGGTATTCTCCCATAGTGCTGCGAATACTAGGCTAAGGCAAGCAGCAACAGCAGCCCACAGAACCGACTCTGATTTCCCAGCGACTGCTATGCTTTCGCCGAGCTTTACAGCTTGGCAGGAACCGCACTTCGCTGCTGCTTCCTCAGAAAGGCTTTGGGTGTTTAGTCTGTCCCGGCAGGGAAGAAGAGCCGCGGGAGAGCTGGTGCCTCTTGGGACTTGCTTTCTCGGGCTCCTCGTTCACGCCCGGGGTTACCTTGCTATGCCGAACTAGGCAGACACAGTCCCAACCCAGCAGCAGCGTCCGTTCTTAACATGGCACTCAATGCCTATTACAATCTCGTGGGGAAGGTAAGGCTTTGCCTTTGGCTCTGGCGCTCCGGGAGGCTCAAGGTCTAGGCCATTGCCTACACCACAGGAGAGAGCTGGCGACAGGATCACTGCACATGGCCCGTGCACTGGGATGGGGAACTGTGGGGGACTGTCCACACTCTTTCCCCAGCACACCCCCTGCCACCCACATCGCTGCCACATCTTGGTGGAAGATGGCATCTGAATGCCAGTTCCATTTGTGTTGTTTCCGCGAGTTGCAGCTATGTCGCCTGGTGGGAAGCCCAAGTCTGTTCTTGGGACAGATGGCCAAGGAGATGCTGCCCCCTTTTGACCAGAGGCAAAGGACTGGCCTGCCTTCTGCCCAGACTCCTTCCTCAGCGTGGAGTACGCGCCTCTGCCCTAGTCATGCCCTCATGTCTCCCTAGCAGCCTGGCTTCCATCTCTCTACACAGGTAGCGGGTGACACTTGTCTTGCCACCGGCCTGTGGTTCGTGCCATGGCAGGCTATCCTGCATCCCGAGGGTTTCCAGACCCCAAGGCCAACGGCTCCTTCTCTTCTCCAGGGGCGGCAGCTGCGCTTTCCCCACACTTGGTTTCTCTCTCAGGCAGAGGGGATGCTAGGACAAAGCGTATTTCGCTCCATGCGGGTATCGTCCACCAAGCTGTGGAGACTAGCTCAGGCAAGCAGCAGCAGCATCCCCTAACAAAACTCTGATTTCCCAAGGAAAGCTGCGCTTTCCCAGGCGAGATGACCAGGCAAAGAGGCTTTTGCTGAATGCGGGTTTCTCCCACCGCGAGACTGGGATCAGGCAAGCAGCCCCAGCCCGCAGAACATTTCTTAGCGAATGCTGTGCTTTCGCAAAGGCTTTGGCTTGGAGCGAACAGCACTTCACTGCTGCTTCCTCAGCAAGGCTTCAGTCGCGTCAGGGAAGCAGAGCTGCGGGAGAGCTGGTGCCTCTTGGACCTTGCTTTCCCAGGCTCCAGTTCGTGTTCTGGGTTCACCCTGCCAAGCCGAACTAAGCAGACACAGCTACAACCCTCCAGTAGCGTGCATAGCCTAGGTTGGCACTCAATACACACTACCATCTTCCAGTGTAGGCATCCCTTGGCCTTTTACTCTGGCACTTAAGCGGACTGCAAACTAGACCAGTGCTTTCCCCACAGGAAAGGAGAGCTGACAGGAACCCTGCACATGGCCCGTGCACTGAATAGGGAGCTTTGGGGGACTGTCCCCACTCCTTCCGCTTAAACCCCGTGAATACTCCAAGCTTCCACATCCTGGAGGAAGTCGGCGTCTGACTCGCTGTTAGTTCAGGGAGCTGTTTCTGCGAGTACACCGTAGGCCCCTGGTGACTAGAGCATGTCTGCCCCAGGGACAGGTGGCCAAGGAGCTGCTATCTCCTTGGCCCACAGACTCAGGACAGGCATGCTTTCTACCCAGACTCCTTCCTAAGAGTGGAGCCTGCACCCTGCCATACACATCCCCTGCTGTCTCCTTAGCAACCAGGCTTCTGACTGTCTGAACTGGGAGCGGGTGACACTTGTATTACCACTGAACGCTGTGCCTGCCAGGGTCGTCCCTCCTGCTTTGCAACCGTTTCCAGACAAGAAGGCCAATGGCTGCTGCTCTTCTCCCCGGGCAGAGTGTTGAACCTTCCACAGATATGCTCCTGGGGTGCGCAGTGAAAAACGTGTCCCTTTCCTTAAGGCTCTTTCCATAGGCGCAAGCGCGCTTCTCTCACAGGCAGAAGGGATGCCCAGGCAAAGAGGATTTCTCTCCATGCGGGTTTAGTACACTGTGCTGAAGAGACCAGCTCAGGCAACAGGAGAATCCCTCAGACCCGACTCTGATTTCCCAAAGAATGCTGCGCTTTCCCAGAGGGGATGCCAGGGCAAAGAGGCTTTCGCTCTATGCGGTATTCTCCCATAGTGCTGCGAATACTAGGCTAAGGCAAGCAGCAACAGCAGCCCACAGAACCGACTCTGATTTCCCAGCGACTGCTATGCTTTCGCAGAGCTTTACAGCTTGGCAGGAACCGCACTTCGCTTCTGCTTCCTCAGAAAGGCTTTGGGTGTTTAGTCTGTCCCGGCAGGGAAGAAGAGCCGCGGGAGAGCTGGTGCCTCTTGGGACTTGCTTTCTCGGGCTCCTCGTTCACGCCCGGGGTTACCTTGCTATGCCGAACTAAGCAGACACAGTCACAACCCAGCAGCAGCGTCCGTTCTTAACATGGCACTCAATGCCTATTACAATCTCGTGGGGAAGGTAAGGCTTTGGCTTTGGCTCTGGCGCTCCGGCAGGCTCAAGGTCTAGGCCAGTGCCTACACCACAGGAGAGAGCTGGCGACAGGATCACTGCACATGGCCCGTGCACTGGGATGGGGAACTGTGGGGGACTGTCCACATTCTTTCCCCAGCACACCCCCTGCCACCCACATCGCTGCCACATCTTGGTGGAAGATGGCATCTGAATGCCAGTTCCATTTGTGTTGTTTCCGCGAGTTGCAGCTATGTCGCCTGGTGGGAAGCCCAAGTCTGTTCTTGGGACAGATGGCCAAGGAGATGCTGTCCCTTTTTGACCAGAGGCAAAGGACTGGCCTGCCTTCTGCCCAGACTCCTTCCTCAGCGTGGAGTACGCGCCTCTGCCCTAGTCATGCCCTCATGTCTCCTTAGCAGCCTGGCTTCCATCTCTCTGCACAGGTAGCGGGTGACACTTGTCTTGCCACCGGCCTGTGGTTCGTGCCATGGCAGGCTATCCTGCATCCCGAGTGTTTCCAGACCCCAAGGCCAACGGCTCCTTCTCTTCTCCAGGGGCGGCAGCTGCGCTTTCCCCACACTTGGTTTCTCTCTCAGGCAGAGGGGATGCTAGGACAAAGCGTATTTCGCTCCATGCGGGTATCGTCCACCAAGCTGTAGAGACTAGCTCAGGCAAGCAGCAGCAGCATCCCCTAACAAACTCTGATTTCCCAAGGAAAGCTGCGCTTTCCCAGGCGAGATGCCCAGGCAAAGAGGCTTTTGCTGAATGCGGGTTTCTCCCACCGCGAGACTGGGATCAGGCAAGCAGCCCCAGCCCGCAGAACATTTCTTAGCGAATGCTGTGCTTTCCCAAAGGCTTTGGCTTGGAGCGAACAGCACTTCACTGCTGCTTCCTCAGCAAGGCTTCAGTCGCGTCAGGGAAGCAGAGCTGCGGGAGAGCTGGTGACTCTTGGACCTTGCTTTCCCAGGCTCCAGTTCGTGTTCTGGGTTCACCCTGCCAAGCCGAACTAAGCAGACACAGCTACAACCCTCCAGTAGCGTGCATAGCCTAGGTTGGCACTCAATACACACTACCATCTTCCAGTGTAGGCATCCCTTGGCCTTTTACTCTGGCACTTAAGCGGACTGCAAACTAGGCCAGTGCTTTCCCCACAGGAAAGGAGCGCTGACAGGAACCCTGCACATGGCCCGTGCACTGAATAGGGAGCTTTGGGGGACTGTCCCCACTCCTTCCCCTTAAACCCCGTGAATCCTCCAAGCTTCCACATCCTGGAGGAAGTCGGCGTCTGACTCGCTGTTAGTTCAGGGAGCTGTTTCTGCGAGTACACCGTAGGCCCCTGGTGACTAGAGCATGTCTGCCCCAGGGACAGGTGGCCAAGGAGCTGCTATCTCCTTGGCCCACAGACTCAGGACAGGCATGCTTTCTACCCAGACTCCTTCCTAAGAGTGGAGCCTGCACCCTGCCATACACATCCCCTGCTGTCTCCTTAGCAACCAGGCTTCTGACTGTCTGAACTGGGAGCGGGTGACACTTGTATTACCACTGAACGCTGTGCCTGCCAGGGTCGTCCCTCCTGCTTTGCAACCGTTTCCAGACAAGAAGGCCAATGGCTGCTGCTCTTCTCCCCGGGCAGAGTGTTGAACCTTCCACAGATATGCTCCTGGGGTGCGCAGTGAAAAACGTGTCCCTTTCCTTAAGGCTCTTTCCATAGGCGCAAGCGCGCTTCTCTCACAGGCAGAAGGGATGCCCAGGCAAAGAGGATTTCTCTCCATGCGGGTTTAGTACACTGTGCTGAAGAGACCAGCTCAGGCAACAGGAGAATCCCTCAGACCCGACTCTGATTTCCCAAAGAATGCTGCGCTTTCCCAGAGGGGATGCCAGGGCAAAGAGGCTTTCGCTCTATGCGGTATTCTCCCATAGTGCTGCGAATACTAGGCTAAGGCAAGCAGCAACAGCAGCCCACAGAACCGACTCTGATTTCCCAGCGACTGCTATGCTTTCGCAGAGCTTTACAGCTTGGCAGGAACCGCACTTCGCTGCTGCTTCCTCAGAAAGGCTTTGGGTGTTTAGTCTGTCCCGGCAGGGAAGAAGAGCCGCGGGAGAGCTGGTGCCTCTTGGGACTTGCTTTCTCGGGCTCCTCGTTCATGCCCGGGGTTACCTTGCTATGCCGAACTAAGCAGACACAGTCCAAACCCAGCAGCAGCGTCCGTTCTTAACATGGTACTCAATGCCTACTACAATCTCGTGGGGAAGGTAAGGCTTTGCCTTTGGCTCTGGCGCTCCGGCAGGCTCAAGGTCTAGGCCAGTGCCTACACCACAGGAGAGAGCTGGCGACAGGATCACTGCACATGGCCCGTGCACTGGGATGGGGAACTGTGGGGGACTGTCCACACTCTTTCCCCAGCACACCCCCTGCCACCCACATCGCTGCCACATCTTGGTGGAAGATGGCATCTGAATGCCAGTTCCATTTGTGTTGTTTCCGCGAGTTGCAGCTATGTCGCCTGGTGGGAAGCCCAAGTCTGTTCTTGGGACAGATGGCCAAGGAGATGCTGCCCCTTTTTGACCAGAGGCAAAGGACTGGCCTGCCTTCTGCCCAGACTCCTTCCTCAGCGTGGAGTACGCGCCTCTGCCCTAGTCATGCCCTCATGTCTCCCTAGCAGCCTGGCTTCCATCTCTCTGCACAGGTAGCGGGTGACACTTGTCTTGCCACCGGCCTGTGGTTCGTGCCATGGCAGGCTATCCTGCATCCCGAGGGTTTCCAGACCCCAAGGCCAACGGCTCCTTCTCTTCTCCAGGGGCGGCAGCTGCGCTTTCCCACACTTGGTTTCTCTCTCAGCAGAGGGGATGCTAGGACAAAGCGTATTTCGCTCCATGCGGGTATCGTCCACCAAGCTGTGGAGACTAGCTCAGGCAAGCAGCAGCAGCATCCCCTAACAAAACTCTGATTTCCCAAGAAAAGCTGCGCTTTCCCAGGCGAGATGCCCAGGCAAAGAGGCTTTTGCTGAATGCGGGTTTCTCCCACCGCGAGACTGGGATCAGGCAAGCAGCCCCAGCCCGCAGAACATTTCTTAGCGAATGCTGTGCTTTCGCAAAGGCTTTGGCTTGGAGCGAACAGCACTTCACTGCTGCTTCCTCAGCAAGGCTTCAGTCGCGTCAGGGAAGCAGAGCTGCGGGAGAGCTGGTGCCTCTTGGACCTTGCTTTCCCAGGCTCCAGTTCGTGTCCTGGGTTCACCCTGTTAAGCCGAACTAAGCAGACACAGCTACAACCCTCCAGTAGCGTGCATAGCGTAGGTTGGCACTCAATACACACTACCATCTTCCAGTGTAGGCATCCCTTGGCCTTTTACTCTGGCACTTAAGCGGACTGCAAACTAGACCAGTGCTTTCCCCACAGGAAAGGAGAGCTGACAGGAACCCTGCACATGGCCCGTGCACTGAATAGGGAGCTTTGGGGGACTGCCCCACTCCTTCCCCTTAAACCCCGTGAATACTCCAAGCTTCCACATCCTGGAGGAAGTCGGCGTCTGACTCGCTGTTAGTTCAAAGAGCTGTTTCTGTGAGTACACCGTAGGCCCCTGGTGACTAGAGCATGTCTGCCCCAGGGACAGGTGGCCAAGGAGCTGCTATCTCCTTGGCCCACAGACTCAGGACAGGCATGCTTTCTACCCAGACTCCTTCCTAAGAGTGGAGCCTGCACCCTGCCATACACATCCCCTGCTGTCTCTTTAGCAACCAGGCTTCTGACTGTCTGAACTGGGAGCGGGTGACACTTGTATTACCACTGAACGCTGTGTCTGCCAGGGTCGTCCCTCCTGCTTTGCAACCGTTTCCAGACAAGAAGGCCAATGGCTGCTGCTCTTCTCCCCGGGCAGAGTGTTGAACCTTCCACAGATATGCTCCTGGGGTGCGCAGTGAAAAACGTGTCCCTTTCCTTAAGGCTCTTTCCATAGGCGCAAGCGCGCTTCTCTCACAGGCAGAAGGGATGCCCAGGCAAAGAGGATTTCTCTCCATGCGGGTTTAGTACACTGTGCTGAAGAGACCAGCTCAGGCAACAGGAGAATCCCTCAGACCCGACTCTGATTTCCCAAAGAATGCTGCGCTTTCCCAGAGGGGATGCCAGGGCAAAGAGGCTTTCGCTCTATGCGGTATTCTCCCATAGTGCTGCGAATACTAGGCTAAGGCAAGCAGCAACAGCAGCCCACAGAACCGACTCTGATTTCCCAGCGACTGCTATGCTTTCGCAGAGCTTTTCAGCTTGGCAGGAACCGCACTTCGCTGCTGCTTCCTCAGAAAGGCTTTGGGTGTTTAGTCTGTCCCGGCAGGGAAGAAGAGCCGCGGGAGAGCTGGTGCCTCTTGGGACTTGCTTTCTCGGGCTCCTCGTTCACACCCGGGTTTACCTTGCTATGCCGAACTAAGCAGACACAGTCCCAACCCAGCAGCAGCGTCCGTTCTTAACATGGCACTCAATGCCTATTACAATCTCGTGGGGAAGGTAAGGCTTTGCCTTTGGCTCTGGCGCTCCGGCAGGCTCAAGGTCTAGGCCAGTGCCTACACCACAGGAGAGAGCTGGCGACAGGATCACTGCACATGGTCCGTGCACTGGGATGGGGAACTGTGGGGGACTGTCCACATTCTTTCCCCAGCACACCCCCTGCCACCCACATCGCTGCCACATCTTGGTGGAAGATGGCATCTGAATGCCAGTTCCATTTGTGTTGTTTCCGCGAGTTGCAGCTATGTCGCCTGGTGGGAAGCCCAAGTCTGTTCTTGGGACAGATGGCCAAGGAGATGCTGCCCCTTTTTGACCAGAGACAAAGGACTGGCCTGCCTTCTGCCCAGACTCCTTCCTCAGCGTGGAGTACGCGCCTCTGCCCTAGTCATGCCCTCATGTCTCCTTAGCAGCCTGGCTTCCATCTCTCTGCACAGGTAGCGGGTGACACTTGTCTTGCCACCGGCCTGTGGTTCGTGCCATGGCAGGCTATCCTGCATCCCGAGTGTTTCCAGACCCCAAGGCCAACGGCTCCTTCTCTTCTCCAGGGGCGGCAGCTGCGCTTTCCCCACACTTGGTTTCTCTCTCAGGCAGAGGGGATGCTAGGACAAAGCGTATTTCGCTCCATGCGGGTATCGTCCACCAAGCTGTGGAGACTAGCTCAGGCAAGCAGCAGCAGCATCCCCTAACAAAACTCTGATTTCCCAAGGAAAGCTGCGCTTTCCCAGGCGAGATGACCAGGCAAAGAGGCTTTTGCTGAATGCGGGTTTCTCCCACCGCGAGACTGGGATCAGGCAAGCAGCCCCAGCCCGCAGAACATTTCTTAGCGAATGCTGTGCTTTCGCAAAGGCTTTGGCTTGGAGCGAACAGCACTTCACTGCTGCTTCCTCAGCAAGGCTTCAGTCGCGTCAGGGAAGCAGAGCTGCGGGAGAGCTGGTGCCTCTTGGACCTTGCTTTCCCAGGCTCCAGTTCGTGTCCTGGGTTCACCCTGCCAAGCCGAACTAAGCAGACACAGCTACAACCCTCCAGTAGCGTGCATAGCCTAGGTTGGCACTCAATACACACTACCATCTTCCAGTGTAGGCATCCCTTGGCCTTTTACTCTGGCACTTAAGCGGACTGCAAACTAGACCAGTGCTTTCCCCACAGGAAAGGAGAGCTGACAGGAACCCTGCACATGGCCCGTGCACTGAATAGGGAGCTTTGGGGGACTGTCCCCACTCCTTCCGCTTAAACCCCGTGAATACTCCAAGCTTCCACATCCTGGAGGAAGTCGGCGTCTGACTCGCTGTTAGTTCAGGGAGCTGTTTCTGCGAGTACACCGTAGGCCCCTGGTGACTAGAGCATGTCTGCCCCAGGGACAGGTGGCCAAGGAGCTGCTATCTCCTTGGCCCACAGACTCAGGACAGGCATGCTTTCTACCCAGACTCCTTCCTAAGAGTGGAGCCTGCACCCTGCCATACACATCCCCTGCTGTCTCCTTAGCAACCAGGCTTCTGACTGTCTGAACTGGGAGCGGGTGACACTTGTATTACCACTGAACGCTGTGCCTGCCAGGGTCGTCCCTCCTGCTTTGCAACCGTTTCCAGACAAGAAGGCCAATGGCTGCTGCTCTTCTCCCCGGGCAGAGTGTTGAACCTTCCACAGATATGCTCCTGGGGTGCGCAGTGAAAAACGTGTCCCTTTCCTTAAGGCTCTTTCCATAGGCGCAAGCGCGCTTCTCTCACAGGCAGAAGGGATGCCCAGGCAAAGAGGATTTCTCTCCATGCGGGTTTAGTACACTGTGCTGAAGAGACCAGCTCAGGCAACAGGAGAATCCCTCAGACCCGACTCTGATTTCCCAAAGAATGCTGCGCTTTCCCAGAGGGGATGCCAGGGCAAAGAGGCTTTCGCTCTATGCGGTATTCTCCCATAGTGCTGCGAATACTAGGCTAAGGCAAGCAGCAACAGCAGCCCACAGAACCGACTCTGATTTCCCAGCGACTGCTATGCTTTCGCAGAGCTTTACAGCTTGGCAGGAACCGCACTTCGCTGCTGCTTCCTCAGAAAGGCTTTGGGTGTTTAGTCTGTCCCGGCAGGGAAGAAGAGCCGCGGGAGAGCTGGTGCCTCTTGGGACTTGCTTTCTCGGGCTCCTCGTTCACGCCCGGGGTTACCTTGCTATGCCGAACTAAGCAGACACAGTCCCAACCCAGCAGCAGCGTCCGTTCTTAACATGGCACTCAATGCCTATTACAATCTCGTGGGGAAGGTAAGGCTTTGCCTTTGGCTCTGGCGCTCCGGGAGGCTCAAGGTCTAGGCCATTGCCTACACCACAGGAGAGAGCTGGCGACAGGATCACTGCACATGGCCCGTGCACTGGGATGGGGAACTGTGGGGGACTGTCCACACTCTTTCCCCAGCACACCCCCTGCCACCCACATCGCTGCCACATCATGGTGGAAGATGGCATCTGAATGCCAGTTCCATTTGTGTTGTTTCCGCGAGTTGCAGCTATGTCGCCTGGTGGGAAGCCCAAGTCTGTTCTTGGGACAGATGGCCAAGGAGATGCTGTCCCTTTTTGACCAGAGGCAAAGGACTGGCCTGCCTTCTGCCCAGACTCCTTCCTCAGCGTGGAGTACGCGCCTCTGCCCTAGTCATGCCCTCATGTCTCCCTAGCAGCCTGGCTTCCATCTCTCTGCACAGGTAGCGGGTGACACTTGTCTTGCCACCGGCCTGTGGTTCGTGCCATGGCAGGCTATCCTGCATCCCGAGGGTTTCCAGACCCCAAGGCCAACGGCTCCTTCTCTTCTCCAGGGGCGGCAGCTGCGCTTTCCCACACTTGGTTTCTCTCTCAGGCAGAGGGGATGCTAGGACTAAGCGTATTTCGCTCCATGCGGGTATCGTCCACCAAGCTGTGGAGACTAGCTCAGGCAAGCAGCAGCAGCATCCCCTAACAAAACTCTGATTTCCCAAGAAAAGCTGCGCTTTCCCAGGCGAGATGACCAGGCAAAGAGGCTTTTGCTGAATGCGGGTTTCTCCCACCGCGAGACTGGGATCAGGCAAGCAGCCCCAGCCCGCAGAACATTTCTTAGCGAATGCTGTGCTTTCGCAAAGGCTTTGGCTTGGAGCGAACAGCACTTCACTGCTGCTTCCTCAGCAAGGCTTCAGTCGCGTCAGGGAAGCAGAGCTGCGGGAGAGCTGGTGACTCTTGGACCTTGCTTTCCCAGGCTCCAGTTCGTGTTCTGGGTTCACCCTGCCAAGCCGAACTAAGCAGACACAGCTACAACCCTCCAGTAGCGTGCATAGCCTAGGTTGGCACTCAATACACACTACCATCTTCCAGTGTAGGCATCCCTTGGCCTTTTACTCTGGCACTTAAGCGGACTGCAAACTAGACCAGTGCTTTCCCCACAGGAAAGGAGAGCTGACAGGAACCCTGCACATGGCCCGTGCACTGAATAGGGAGCTTTGGGGGACTGCCCCACTCCTTCCCCTTAAACCCCGTGAATACTCCAAGCTTCCACATCCTGGAGGAAGTCGGCGTCTGACTCGCTGTTAGTTCAAAGAGCTGTTTCTGTGAGTACACCGTAGGCCCCTGGTGACTAGAGCATGTCTGCCCCAGGGACAGGTGGCCAAGGAGCTGCTATCTCCTTGGCCCACAGACTCAGGACAGGCATGCTTTCTACCCAGACTCCTTCCTAAGAGTGGAGCCTGCACCCTGCCATACACATCCCCTGCTGTCTCTTTAGCAACCAGGCTTCTGACTGTCTGAACTGGGAGCGGGTGACACTTGTATTACCACTGAACGCTGTGCCTGCCAGGGTCGTCCCTCCTGCTTTGCAACCGTTTCCAGACAAGAAGGCCAATGGCTGCTGCTCTTCTCCCCGGGCAGAGTGTTGAACCTTCCACAGATATGCTCCTGGGGTGCGCAGTGAAAAACGTGTCCCTTTCCTTAAGGCTCTTTCCATAGGCGCAAGCGCGCTTCTCTCACAGGCAGAAGGGATGCCCAGGCAAAGAGGATTTCTCTCCATGCGGGTTTAGTACACTGTGCTGAAGAGACCAGCTCAGGCAACAGGAGAATCCCTCAGACCCGACTCTGATTTCCCAAAGAATGCTGCGCTTTCCCAGAGGGGATGCCAGGGCAAAGAGGCTTTCGCTCTATGCGGTATTCTCCCATAGTGCTGCGAATACTAGGCTAAGGCAAGCAGCAACAGCAGCCCACAGAACCGACTCTGATTTCCCAGCGACTGCTATGCTTTCGCAGAGCTTTTCAGCTTGGCAGGAACCGCACTTCGCTGCTGCTTCCTCAGAAAGGCTTTGGGTGTTTAGTCTGTCCCGGCAGGGAAGAAGAGCCGCGGGAGAGCTGGTGCCTCTTGGGACTTGCTTTCTCGGGCTCCTCGTTCACACCCGGGTTTACCTTGCTATGCCGAACTAAGCAGACACAGTCCCAACCCAGCAGCAGCGTCCGTTCTTAACATGGCACTCAATGCCTATTACAATCTCGTGGGGAAGGTAAGGCTTTGCCTTTGGCTCTGGCGCTCCGGGAGGCTCAAGGTCTAGGCCATTGCCTACACCACAGGAGAGAGCTGGCGACAGGATCACTGCACATGGCCCGTGCACTGGGATGGGGAACTGTGGGGGACTGTCCACACTCTTTCCCCAGCACACCCCCTGCCACCCACATCGCTGCCACATCTTGGTGGAAGATGGCATCTGAATGCCAGTTCCATTTGTGTTGTTTCCGCGAGTTGCAGCTATGTCGCCTGGTGGGAAGCCCAAGTCTGTTCTTGGGACAGATGGCCAAGGAGATGCTGTCCCTTTTTGACCAGAGGCAAAGGACTGGCCTGCCTTCTGCCCAGACTCCTTCCTCAGCGTGGAGTACGCGCCTCTGCCCTAGTCATGCCCTCATGTCTCCCTAGCAGCCTGGCTTCCATCTCTCTGCACAGGTAGCGGGTGACACTTGTCTTGCCACCGGCCTGTGGTTCGTGCCATGGCAGGCTATCCTGCATCCCGAGGGTTTCCAGACCCCAAGGCCAACGGCTCCTTCTCTTCTCCAGGGGCGGCAGCTGCGCTTTCCCACACTTGGTTTCTCTCTCAGGCAGAGGGGATGCTAGGACTAAGCGTATTTCGCTCCATGCGGGTATCGTCCACCAAGCTGTGGAGACTAGCTCAGGCAAGCAGCAGCAGCATCCCCTAACAAAACTCTGATTTCCCAAGAAAAGCTGCGCTTTCCCAGGCGAGATGACCAGGCAAAGAGGCTTTTGCTGAATGCGGGTTTCTCCCACCGCGAGACTGGGATCAGGCAAGCAGCCCCAGCCCGCAGAACATTTCTTAGCGAATGCTGTGCTTTCGCAAAGGCTTTGGCTTGGAGCGAACAGCACTTCACTGCTGCTTCCTCAGCAAGGCTTCAGTCGCGTCAGGGAAGCAGAGCTGCGGGAGAGCTGGTGCCTCTTGGACCTTGCTTTCCCAGGCTCCAGTTCGTGTCCTGGGTTCACCCTGCCAAGCCGAACTAAGCAGACACAGCTACAACCCTCCAGTAGCGTGCATAGCCTAGGTTGGCACTCAATACACACTACCATCTTCCAGTGTAGGCATCCCTTGGCCTTTTACTCTGGCACTTAAGCGGACTGCAAACTAGACCAGTGCTTTCCCCACAGGAAAGGAGAGCTGACAGGAACCCTGCACATGGCCCGTGCACTGAATAGGGAGCTTTGGGGGACTGCCCCACTCCTTCCCCTTAAACCCCGTGAATACTCCAAGCTTCCACATCCTGGAGGAAGTCGGCGTCTGACTCGCTGTTAGTTCAAAGAGCTGTTTCTGTGAGTACACCGTAGGCCCCTGGTGACTAGAACATGTCTGCCCCAGGGACAGGTGGCCAAGGAGCTGCTATCTCCTTGGCCCACAGACTCAGGACAGGCATGCTTTCTACCCAGACTCCTTCCTAAGAGTGGAGCCTGCACACTGCCATACACATCCCCTGCTGTCTCTTTAGCAACCAGGCTTCTGACTGTCTGAACTGGGAGCGGGTGACACTTGTATTACCACTGAACGCTGTGCCTGCCAGGGTCGTCCCTCCTGCTTTGCAACCGTTTCCAGACAAGAAGGCCAATGGCTGCTGCTCTTCTCCCCGGGCAGAGTGTTGAACCTTCCACAGATATGCTCCTGGGGTGCGCAGTGAAAAACGTGTCCCTTTCCTTAAGGCTCTTTCCATAGGCGCAAGCGCGCTTCTCTCACAGGCAGAAGGGATGCCCAGGCAAAGAGGATTTCTCTCCATGCGGGTTTAGTACACTGTGCTGAAGAGACCAGCTCAGGCAACAGGAGAATCCCTCAGACCCGACTCTGATTTCCCAAAGAATGCTGCGCTTTCCCAGAGGGGATGCCAGGGCAAAGAGGCTTTCGCTCTATGCGGTATTCTCCCATAGTGCTGCGAATACTAGGCTAAGGCAAGCAGCAACAGCAGCCCACAGAACCGACTCTGATTTCCCAGCGACTGCTATGCTTTCGCAGAGCTTTTCAGCTTGGCAGGAACCGCACTTCGCTGCTGCTTCCTCAGAAAGGCTTTGGGTGTTTAGTCTGTCCCGGCAGGGAAGAAGAGCCGCGGGAGAGCTGGTGCCTCTTGGGACTTGCTTTCTCGGGCTCCTCGTTCACACCCGGGTTTACCTTGCTATGCCGAACTAAGCAGACACAGTCCCAACCCAGCAGCAGCGTCCGTTCTTAACATGGCACTCAATGCCTATTACAATCTCGTGGGGAAGGTAAGGCTTTGCCTTTGGCTCTGGCGCTCCGGCAGGCTCAAGGTCTAGGCCAGTGCCTACACCACAGGAGAGAGCTGGCGACAGGATCACTGCACATGGTCCGTGCACTGGGATGGGGAACTGTGGGGGACTGTCCACATTCTTTCCCCAGCACACCCCCTGCCACCCACATCGCTGCCACATCTTGGTGGAAGATGGCATCTGAATGCCAGTTCCATTTGTGTTGTTTCCGCGAGTTGCAGCTATGTCGCCTGGTGGGAAGCCCAAGTCTGTTCTTGGGACAGATGGCCAAGGAGATGCTGCCCCTTTTTGACCAGAGGCAAAGGACTGGCCTGCCTTCTGCCCAGACTCCTTCCTCAGCGTGGAGTACGCGCCTCTGCCCTAGTCATGCCCTCATGTCTCCTTAGCAGCCTGGCTTCCATCTCTCTGCACAGGTAGCGGGTGACACTTGTCTTGCCACCGGCCTGTGGTTCGTGCCATGGCAGGCTATCCTGCATCCCGAGTGTTTCCAGACCCCAAGGCCAACGGCTCCTTCTCTTCTCCAGGGGCGGCAGCTGCGCTTTCCCCACACTTGGTTTCTCTCTCAGGCAGAGGGGATGCTAGGACAAAGCGTATTTCGCTCCATGCGGGTATCGTCCACCAAGCTGTGGAGACTAGCTCAGGCAAGCAGCAGCAGCATCCCCTAACAAAACTCTGATTTCCCAAGGAAAGCTGCGCTTTCCCAGGCGAGATGACCAGGCAAAGAGGCTTTTGCTGAATGCGGGTTTCTCCCACCGCGAGACTGGGATCAGGCAAGCAGCCCCAGCCCGCAGAACATTTCTTAGCGAATGCTGTGCTTTCGCAAAGGCTTTGGCTTGGAGCGAACAGCACTTCACTGCTGCTTCCTCAGCAAGGCTTCAGTCGCGTCAGGGAAGCAGAGCTGCGGGAGAGCTGGTGCCTCTTGGACCTTGCTTTCCCAGGCTCCAGTTCGTGTTCTGGGTTCACCCTGCCAAGCCGAACTAAGCAGACACAGCTACAACCCTCCAGTAGCGTGCATAGCCTAGGTTGGCACTCAATACACACTACCATCTTCCAGTGTAGGCATCCCTTGGCCTTTTACTCTGGCACTTAAGCGGACTGCAAACTAGACCAGTGCTTTCCCCACAGGAAAGGAGAGCTGACAGGAAACCTGCACATGGCCCGTGCACTGAATAGGGAGCTTTGGGGGACTGTCCCCACTCCTTCCGCTTAAACCCCGTGAATACTCCAAGCTTCCACATCCTGGAGGAAGTCGGCGTCTGACTCGCTGTTAGTTCAGGGAGCTGTTTCTGCGAGTACACCGTAGGCCCCTGGTGACTAGAGCATGTCTGCCCCAGGGACAGGTGGCCAAGGAGCTGCTATCTCCTTGGCCCACAGACTCAGGACAGGCATGCTTTCTACCCAGACTCCTTCCTAAGAGTGGAGCCTGCACCCTGCCATACACATCCCCTGCTGTCTCCTTAGCAACCAGGCTTCTGACTGTCTGAACTGGGAGCGGGTGACACTTGTATTACCACTGAACGCTGTGCCTGCCAGGGTCGTCCCTCCTGCTTTGCAACCGTTTCCAGACAAGAAGGCCAATGGCTGCTGCTCTTCTCCCCGGGCAGAGTGTTGAACCTTCCACAGATATGCTCCTGGGGTGCGCAGTGAAAAACGTGTCCCTTTCCTTAAGGCTCTTTCCATAGGCGCAAGAGCTCTTCTCTCACAGGCAGAAGGGATGCCCAGGCAAAGAGGATTTCTCTCCATGCGGGTTTAGTACACTGTGCTGAAGAGACCAGCTCAGGCAACAGGAGAATCCCTCAGACCCGACTCTGATTTCCCAAAGAATGCTGCGCTTTCCCAGAGGGGATGCCAGGGCAAAGAGGCTTTCGCTCTATGCGGTATTCTCCCATAGTGCTGCGAATACTAGGCTAAGGCAAGCAGCAACAGCAGCCCACAGAACCGACTCTGATTTCCCAGCGACTGCTATGCTTTCGCAGAGCTTTACAGCTTGGCAGGAACCGCACTTCGCTGCTGCTTCCTCAGAAAGGCTTTGGGTGTTTAGTCTGTCCCGGCAGGGAAGAAGAGCCGCGGGAGAGCTGGTGCCTCTTGGGACTTGCTTTCTCGGGCTCCTCGTTCACGCCCGGGTTTACCTTGCTATGCCGAACTAAGCAGACACAGTCCCAACTCAGCAGCAGCGTCCGTTCTTAACATGGCACTCAATGCCTATTACAATCTCGTGGGGAAGGTAAGGCTTTGCCTTTGGCTCTGGCGCTCCGGGAGGCTCAAGGTCTAGGCCATTGCCTACACCACAGGAGAGAGCTGGCGACAGGATCACTGCACATGGCCCGTGCACTGGGATGGGGAACTGTGGGGGACTGTCCACACTCTTTCCCCAGCACACCCCTGCCACCCACATCGCTGCCACATCTTGGTGGAAGATGGCATCTGAATGCCAGTTCCATTTGTGTTGTTTCCGCGAGTTGCAGCTATGTCGCCTGGTGGGAAGCCCAAGTCTGTTCTTGGGACAGATGGCCAAGGAGATGCTGTCCCTTTTTGACCAGAGGCAAAGGACTGGCCTGCCTTCTGCCCAGACTCCTTCCTCAGCGTGGAGTACGCGCCTCTGCCCTAGTCATGCCCTCATGTCTCCCTAGCAGCCTGGCTTCCATCTCTCTGCACAGGTAGCGGGTGACACTTGTCTTGCCACCGGCCTGTGGTTCGTGCCATGGCAGGCTATCCTGCATCCCGAGGGTTTCCAGACCCCAAGGCCAACGGCTCCTTCTCTTCTCCAGGGGCGGCAGCTGCGCTTTCCCACACTTGGTTTCTCTCTCAGGCAGAGGGGATGCTAGGACTAAGCGTATTTCGCTCCATGCGGGTATCGTCCACCAAGCTGTGGAGACTAGCTCAGGCAAGCAGCAGCAGCATCCCCTAACAAAACTCTGATTTCCCAAGAAAAGCTGCGCTTTCCCAGGCGAGATGCCCAGGCAAAGAGGCTTTTGCTGAATGCGGGTTTCTCCCACCGCGAGACTGGGATCAGGCAAGCAGCCCCAGCCCGCAGAACATTTCTTAGCGAATGCTGTGCTTTCGCAAAGGCTTTGGCTTGGAGCGAACAGCACTTCACTGCTGCTTCCTCAGCAAGGCTTCAGTCGCGTCAGGGAAGCAGAGCTGCGGGAGAGCTGGTGCCTCTTGGACCTTGCTTTCCCAGGCTCCAGTTCGTGTTCTGGGTTCACCCTGCCAAGCCGAACTAAGCAGACACAGCTACAACCCTCCAGTAGCGTGCATAGCCTAGGTTGGCACTCAATACACACTACCATCTTCCAGTGTAGGCATCCCTTGGCCTTTTACTCTGGCACTTAAGCGGACTGCAAACTAGACCAGTGCTTTCCCCACAGGAAAGGAGAGCTGACAGGAACCCTGCACATGGCCCGTGCACTGAATAGGGAGCTTTGGGGGACTGCCCCACTCCTTCCCCTTAAACCCCGTGAATACTCCAAGCTTCCACATCCTGGAGGAAGTCGGCGTCTGACTCGCTGTTAGTTCAAAGAGCTGTTTCTGTGAGTACACCGTAGGCCCCTGGTGACTAGAGCATGTCTGCCCCAGGGACAGGTGGCCAAGGAGCTGCTATCTCCTTGGCCCACAGACTCAGGACAGGCATGCTTTCTACCCAGACTCCTTCCTAAGAGTGGAGCCTGCACCCTGCCATACACATCCCCTGCTGTCTCTTTAGCAACCAGGCTTCTGACTGTCTGAACTGGGAGCGGGTGACACTTGTATTACCACTGAACGCTGTGCCTGCCAGGGTCGTCCCTCCTGCTTTGCAACCGTTTCCAGACAAGAAGGCCAATGGCTGCTGCTCTTCTCCCCGGGCAGAGTGTTGAACCTTCCACAGATATGCTCCTGGGGTGCGCAGTGAAAAACGTGTCCCTTTCCTTAAGGCTCTTTCCATAGGCGCAAGCGCGCTTCTCTCACAGGCAGAAGGGATGCCCAGGCAAAGAGGATTTCTCTCCATGCGGGTTTAGTACACTGTGCTGAAGAGACCAGCTCAGGCAACAGGAGAATCCCTCAGACCCGACTCTGATTTCCCAAAGAATGCTGCGCTTTCCCAGAGGGGATGCCAGGGCAAAGAGGCTTTCGCTCTATGCGGTATTCTCCCATAGTGCTGCGAATACTAGGCTAAGGCAAGCAGCAACAGCAGCCCACAGAACCGACTCTGATTTCCCAGCGACTGCTATGCTTTCGCAGAGCTTTACAGCTTGGCAGGAACCGCACTTCGCTGCTGCTTCCTCAGAAAGTCTTTGGGTGTTTAGTCTGTCCCGGCAGGGAAGAAGAGCCGCGGGAGAGCTGGTGCCTCTTGGGACTTGCTTTCTCGGGCTCCTCGTTCACACCCGGGTTTACCTTGCTATGCCGAACTAAGCAGACACAGTCCCAACCCAGCAGCAGCGTCCGTTCTTAACATGGCACTCAATGCCTATTACAATCTCGTGGGGAAGGTAAGGCTTTGCCTTTGGCTCTGGCGCTCCGGCAGGCTCAAGGTCTAGGCCAGTGCCTACACCACAGGAGAGAGCTGGCGACAGGATCACTGCACATGGTCCGTGCACTGGGATGGGGAACTGTGGGGGACTGTCCACATTCTTTCCCCAGCACACCCCCTGCCACCCACATCGCTGCCACATCTTGGTGGAAGATGGCATCTGAATGCCAGTTCCATTTGTGTTGTTTCCGCGAGTTGCAGCTATGTCGCCTGGTGGGAAGCCCAAGTCTGTTCTTGGGACAGATGGCCAAGGAGATGCTGCCCCTTTTTGACCAGAGGCAAAGGACTGGCCTGCCTTCTGCCCAGACTCCTTCCTCAGCGTGGAGTACGCGCCTCTGCCCTAGTCATGCCCTCATGTCTCCTTAGCAGCCTGGCTTCCATCTCTCTGCACAGGTAGCGGGTGACACTTGTCTTGCCACCGGCCTGTGGTTCGTGCCATGGCAGGCTATCCTGCATCCCGAGTGTTTCCAGACCCCAAGGCCAACGGCTCCTTCTCTTCTCCAGGGGCGGCAGCTGCGCTTTCCCCACACTTGGTTTCTCTCTCAGGCAGAGGGGATGCTAGGACAAAGCGTATTTCGCTCCATGCGGGTATCGTCCACCAAGCTGTGGAGACTAGCTCAGGCAAGCAGCAGCAGCATCCCCTAACAAAACTCTGATTTCCCAAGGAAAGCTGCGCTTTCCCAGGCGAGATGACCAGGCAAAGAGGCTTTTGCTGAATGCGGGTTTCTCCCACCGCGAGACTGGGATCAGGCAAGCAGCCCCAGCCCGCAGAACATTTCTTAGCGAATGCTGTGCTTTCGCAAAGGCTTTGGCTTGGAGCGAACAGCACTTCACTGCTGCTTCCTCAGCAAGGCTTCAGTCGCGTCAGGGAAGCAGAGCTGCGGGAGAGCTGGTGACTCTTGGACCTTGCTTTCCCAGGCTCCAGTTCGTGTTCTGGGTTCACCCTGCCAAGCCGAACTAAGCAGACACAGCTACAACCCTCCAGTAAGGTGCATAGCCTAGGTTGGCACTCAATACACACTACCATCTTCCAGTGTAGGCATCCCTTGGCCTTTTACTCTGGCACTTAAGCGGACTGCAAACTAGACCAGTGCTTTCCCCACAGGAAAGGAGAGCTGACAGGAACCCTGCACATGGCCCGTGCACTGAATAGGGAGCTTTGGGGGACTGTCCCCACTCCTTCCGCTTAAACCCCGTGAATACTCCAAGCTTCCACATCCTGGAGGAAGTCGGCGTCTGACTCGCTGTTAGTTCAGGGAGCTGTTTCTGCGAGTACACCGTAGGCCCCTGGTGACTAGAGCATGTCTGCCCCAGGGACAGGTGGCCAAGGAGCTGCTATCTCCTTGGCCCACAGACTCAGGACAGGCATGCTTTCTACCCAGACTCCTTCCTAAGAGTGGAGCCTGCACCCTGCCATACACATCCCCTGCTGTCTCCTTAGCAACCAGGCTTCTGACTGTCTGAACTGGGAGCGGGTGACACTTGTATTACCACTGAACGCTGTGCCTGCCAGGGTCGTCCCTCCTGCTTTGCAACCGTTTCCAGACAAGAAGGCCAATGGCTGCTGCTCTTCTCCCCGGGCAGAGTGTTGAACCTTCCACAGATATGCTCCTGGGGTGCGCAGTGAAAAACGGGTCCCTTTCCTTAAGGCTCTTTCCATAGGCGCAAGCGCGCTTCTCTCACAGGCAGAAGGGATGCCCAGGCAAAGAGGATTTCTCTCCATGCGGGTTTAGTACACTGTGCTGAAGAGACCAGCTCAGGCAACAGGAGAATCCCTCAGACCCGACTCTGATTTCCCAAAGAATGCTGCGCTTTCCCAGAGGGGATGCCAGGGCAAAGAGGCTTTCGCTCTATGCGGTATTCTCCCATAGTGCTGCGAATACTAGGCTAAGGCAAGCAGCAACAGCAGCCCACAGAACCGACTCTGATTTCCCAGCGACTGCTATGCTTTCGCAGAGCTTTACAGCTTGGCAGGAACCGCACTTCGCTGCTGCTTCCTCAGAAAGGCTTTGGGTGTTTAGTCTGTCCCGGCAGGGAAGAAGAGCCGCGGGAGAGCTGGTGCCTCTTGGGACTTGCTTTCTCGGGCTCCTCGTTCACGCCCGGGGTTACCTTGCTATGCCGAACTAAGCAGACACAGTCCCAACCCAGCAGCAGCGTCCGTTCTTAACATGGCACTCAATGCCTATTACAATCTCGTGGGGAAGGTAAGGCTTTGCCTTTGGCTCTGGCGCTCCGGGAGGCTCAAGGTCTAGGCCATTGCCTACACCACAGGAGAGAGCTGGCGACAGGATCACTGCACATGGCCCGTGCACTGGGATGGGGAACTGTGGGGGACTGTCCACACTCTTTCCCCAGCACACCCCTGCCACCCACATCGCTGCCACATCTTGGTGGAAGATGGCATCTGAATGCCAGTTCCATTTGTGTTGTTTCCGCGAGTTGCAGCTATGTCGCCTGGTGGGAAGCCCAAGTCTGTTCTTGGGACAGATGGCCAAGGAGATGCTGTCCCTTTTTGACCAGAGGCAAAGGACTGGCCTGCCTTCTGCCCAGACTCCTTCCTCAGCGTGGAGTACGCGCCTCTGCCCTAGTCATGCCCTCATGTCTCCCTAGCAGCCTGGCTTCCATCTCTCTGCACAGGTAGCGGGTGACACTTGTCTTGCCACCGGCCTGTGGTTCGTGCCATGGCAGGCTATCCTGCATCCCGAGGGTTTCCAGACCCCAAGGCCAACGGCTCCTTCTCTTCTCCAGGGGCGGCAGCTGCGCTTTCCCACACTTGGTTTCTCTCTCAGGCAGAGGGGATGCTAGGACTAAGCGTATTTCGCTCCATGCGGGTATCGTCCACCAAGCTGTGGAGACTAGCTCAGGCAAGCAGCAGCAGCATCCCCTAACAAAACTCTGATTTCCCAAGAAAAGCTGCGCTTTCCCAGGCGAGATGCCCAGGCAAAGAGGCTTTTGCTGAATGCGGGTTTCTCCCACCGCGAGACTGGGATCAGGCAAGCAGCCCCAGCCCGCAGAACATTTCTTAGCGAATGCTGTGCTTTCGCAAAGGCTTTGGCTTGGAGCGAACAGCACTTCACTGCTGCTTCCTCAGCAAGGCTTCAGTCGCGTCAGGGAAGCAGAGCTGCGGGAGAGCTGGTGCCTCTTGGACCTTGCTTTCCCAGGCTCCAGTTCGTGTCCTGGGTTCACCCTGCCAAGCCGAACTAAGCAGACACAGCTACAACCCTCCAGTAGCGTGCATAGCCTAGGTTGGCACTCAATACACACTACCATCTTCCAGTGTAGGCATCCCTTGGCCTTTTACTCTGGCACTTAAGCGGACTGCAAACTAGACCAGTGCTTTCCCCACAGGAAAGGAGAGCTGACAGGAACCCTGCACATGGCCCGTGCACTGAATAGGGAGCTTTGGGGGACTGCCCCACTCCTTCCCCTTAAACCCCGTGAATACTCCAAGCTTCCACATCCTGGAGGAAGTCGGCGTCTGACTCGCTGTTAGTTCAAAGAGCTGTTTCTGTGAGTACACCGTAGGCCCCTGGTGACTAGAGCATGTCTGCCCCAGGGACAGGTGGCCAAGGAGCTGCTATCTCCTTGGCCCACAGACTCAGGACAGGCATGCTTTCTACCCAGACTCCTTCCTAAGAGTGGAGCCTGCACCCTGCCATACACATCCCCTGCTGTCTCTTTAGCAACCAGGCTTCTGACTGTCTGAACTGGGAGCGGGTGACACTTGTATTACCACTGAACGCTGTGCCTGCCAGGGTCGTCCCTCCTGCTTTGCAACCGTTTCCAGACAAGAAGGCCAATGGCTGCTGCTCTTCTCCCCGGGCAGAGTGTTGAACCTTCCACAGATATGCTCCTGGGGTGCGCAGTGAAAAACGTGTCCCTTTCCTTAAGGCTCTTTCCATAGGCGCAAGCGCGCTTCTCTCACAGGCAGAAGGGATGCCCAGGCAAAGAGGATTTCTCTCCATGCGGGTTTAGTACACTGTGCTGAAGAGACCAGCTCAGGCAACAGGAGAATCCCTCAGACCCGACTCTGATTTCCCAAAGAATGCTGCGCTTTCCCAGAGGGGATGCCAGGGCAAAGAGGCTTTCGCTCTATGCGGTATTCTCCCATAGTGCTGCGAATACTAGGCTAAGGCAAGCAGCAACAGCAGCCCACAGAACCGACTCTGATTTCCCAGCGACTGCTATGCTTTCGCAGAGCTTTACAGCTTGGCAGGAACCGCACTTCGCTGCTGCTTCCTCAGAAAGGCTTTGGGTGTTTAGTCTGTCCCGGCAGGGAAGAAGAGCCGCGGGAGAGCTGGTGCCTCTTGGGACTTGCTTTCTCGGGCTCCTCGTTCACGCCCGGGGTTACCTTGCTATGCCGAACTAGGCAGACACAGTCCCAACCCAGCAGCAGCGTCCGTTCTTAACATGGCACTCAATGCCTATTACAATCTCGTGGGGAAGGTAAGGCTTTGCCTTTGGCTCTGGCGCTCCGGGAGGCTCAAGGTCTAGGCCATTGCCTACACCACAGGAGAGAGCTGGCGACAGGATCACTGCACATGGCCCGTGCACTGGGATGGGGAACTGTGGGGGACTGTCCACACTCTTTCCCCAGCACACCCCCTGCCACCCACATCGCTGCCACATCTTGGTGGAAGATGGCATCTGAATGCCAGTTCCATTTGTGTTGTTTCCGCGAGTTGCAGCTATGTCGCCTGGTGGGAAGCCCAAGTCTGTTCTTGGGACAGATGGCCAAGGAGATGCTGCCCCCTTTTGACCAGAGGCAAAGGACTGGCCTGCCTTCTGCCCAGACTCCTTCCTCAGCGTGGAGTACGCGCCTCTGCCCTAGTCATGCCCTCATGTCTCCCTAGCAGCCTGGCTTCCATCTCTCTGCACAGGTAGCGGGTGACACTTGTCTTGCCACCGGCCTGTGGTTCGTGCCATGGCAGGCTATCCTGCATCCCGAGTGTTTCCAGACCCCAAGGCCAACGGCTCCTTCTCTTCTCCAGGGGCGGCAGCTGCGCTTTCCCCACACTTGGTTTCTCTCTCAGGCAGAGGGGATGCTAGGACAAAGCGTATTTCGCTCCATGCGGGTATCGTCCACCAAGCTGTGGAGACTAGCTCAGGCAAGCAGCAGCAGCATCCCCTAACAAAACTCTGATTTCCCAAGGAAAGCTGCGCTTTCCCAGGCGAGATGCCCAGGCAAAGAGGCTTTTGCTGAATGCGGGTTTCTCCCACCGCGAGACTGGGATCAGGCAAGCAGCCCCAGCCCGCAGAACATTTCTTAGCGAATGCTGTGCTTTCGCAAAGGCTTTGGCTTGGAGCGAACAGCACTTCACTGCTGCTTCCTCAGCAAGGCTTCAGTCGCGTCAGGGAAGCAGAGCTGCGGGAGAGCTGGTGCCTCTTGGACCTTGCTTTCCCAGGCTCCAGTTCGTGTCCTGGGTTCACCCTGCCAAGCCGAACTAAGCAGACACAGCTACAACCCTCCAGTAGCGTGCATAGCCTAGGTTGGCACTCAATACACACTACCATCTTCCAGTGTAGGCATCCCTTGGCCTTTTACTCTGGCACTTAAGCGGACTGCAAACTAGACCAGTGCTTTCCCCACAGGAAAGGAGAGCTGACAGGAACCCTGCACATGGCCCGTGCACTGAATAGGGAGCTTTGGGGGACTGCCCCACTCCTTCCCCTTAAACCCCGTGAATACTCCAAGCTTCCACATCCTGGAGGAAGTCGGCGTCTGACTCGCTGTTAGTTCAAAGAGCTGTTTCTGTGAGTACACCGTAGGCCCCTGGTGACTAGAGCATGTCTGCCCCAGGGACAGGTGGCCAAGGAGCTGCTATCTCCTTGGCCCACAGACTCAGGACAGGCATGCTTTCTACCCAGACTCCTTCCTAAGAGTGGAGCCTGCACCCTGCCATACACATCCCCTGCTGTCTCCTTAGCAACCAGGCTTCTGACTGTCTGAACTGGGAGCGGGTGACGCTTGTATTACCACTGAAGGCTGTGCCTGCCAGGGTCGTCCCTCCTGCTTTGCAACCGTTTCCAGACAAGAAGGCCAATGGCTGCTGCTCTTCTCCCCGGGCAGAGTGTTGAACCTTCCACAGATATGCTCCTGGGGTGCGCAGTGAAAAACGTGTCCCTTTCCTTAAGGCTCTTTCCATAGGCGCAAGCGCGCTTCTCTCACAGGCAGAAGGGATGCCCAGGCAAAGAGGATTTCTCTCCATGCGGGTTTAGTACACTGTGCTGAAGAGAGCAGCTCAGGCAACAGGAGAATCCCTCAGACCCGACTCTGATTTCCCAAAGAATGCTGCGCTTTCCCAGAGGGGATGCCAGGGCAAAGAGGCTTTCGCTCTATGCGGTATTCTCCCATAGTGCTGCGAATACTAGGCTAAGGCAAGCAGCAACAGCAGCCCACAGAACCGACTCTGATTTCCCAGCGACTGCTATGCTTTCGCAGAGCTTTACAGCTTGGCAGGAACCGCACTTCGCTTCTGCTTCCTCAGAAAGGCTTTGGGTGTTTAGTCTGTCCCGACAGGGAAGAAGAGCCGCGGGAGAGCTGGTGCCTCTTGGGACTTGCTTTCTCGGGCTCCTCGTTCACACCCGGGGTTACCTTGCTATGCCGAACTAAGCAGACACAGTCACAACCCAGCAGCAGCGTCCGTTCTTAACATGGCACTCAATGCCTATTACAATCTCGTGGGGAAGGTAAGGCTTTGCCTTTGGCTCTGGCGCTCCGGCAGGCTCAAGGTCTAGGCCAGTGCCTACACCACAGGAGAGAGCTGGCGACAGGATCACTGCACATGGCCCGTGCACTGGGATGGGGAACTGTGGGGGACTGTCCACATTCTTTCCCCAGCACACCCCCTGCCACCCACATCGCTGCCACATCTTGGTGGAAGATGGCATCTGAATGCCAGTTCCATTTGTGTTGTTTCCGCGAGTTGCAGCTATGTCGCCTGGTGGGAAGCCCAAGTCTGTTCTTGGGACAGATGGCCAAGGAGATGCTGTCCCTTTTTGACCAGAGGCAAAGGACTGGCCTGCCTTCTGCCCAGACTCCTTCCTCAGCGTGGAGTACGCGCCTCTGCCCTAGTCATGCCCTCATGTCTCCTTAGCAGCCTGGCTTCCATCTCTCTGCACAGGTAGCGGGTGACACTTGTCTTGCCACCGGCCTGTGGTTCGTGCCATGGCAGGCTATCCTGCATCCCGAGTGTTTCCAGACCCCAAGGCCAACGGCTCCTTCTCTTCTCCAGGGGCGGCAGCTGCGCTTTCCCCACACTTGGTTTCTCTCTCAGGCAGAGGGGATGCTAGGACAAAGCGTATTTCGCTCCATGCGGGTATCGTCCACCAAGCTGTGGAGACTAGCTCAGGCAAGCAGCAGCAGCATCCCCTAACAAAACTCTGATTTCCCAAGGAAAGCTGCGCTTTCCCAGGCGAGATGCCCAGGCAAAGAGGCTTTTGCTGAATGCGGGTTTCTCCCACCGCGAGACTGGGATCAGGCAAGCAGCCCCAGCCCGCAGAACATTTCTTAGCGAATGCTGTGCTTTCCCAAAGGCTTTGGCTTGGAGCGAACAGCACTTCACTGCTGCTTCCTCAGCAAGGCTTCAGTCGCGTCAGGGAAGCAGAGCTGCGGGAGAGCTGGTGCCTCTTGGACCTTGCTTTCCCAGGCTCCAGTTCGTGTTCTGGGTTCACCCTGCCAAGCCGAACTAAGCAGACACAGCTACAACCCTCCAGTAGCGTGCATAGCCTAGGTTGGCACTCAATACACACTACCATCTTCCAGTGTAGGCATCCCTTGGCCTTTTACTCTGGCACTTAAGCGGACTGCAAACTAGGCCAGTGCTTTCCCCACAGGAAAGGAGCGCTGACAGGAACCCTGCACATGGCCCGTGCACTGAATAGGGAGCTTTGGGGGACTGTCCCCACTCCTTCCCCTTAAACCCCGTGAATACTCCAAGCTTCCACATCCTGGAGGAAGTCGGCGTCTGACTCGCTGTTAGTTCAGGGAGCTGTTTCTGCGAGTACACCGTAGGCCCCTGGTGACTAGAGCATGTCTGCCCCAGGGACAGGTGGCCAAGGAGCTGCTATCTCCTTGGCCCACAGACTCAGGACAGGCATGCTTTCTACCCAGACTCCTTCCTAAGAGTGGAGCCTGCACCCTGCCATACACATCCCCTGCTGTCTCCTTAGCAACCAGGCTTCTGACTGTCTGAACTGGGAGCGGGTGACACTTGTATTACCACTGAACGCTGTGCCTGCCAGGGTCGTCCCTCCTGCTTTGCAACCGTTTCCAGACAAGAAGGCCAATGGCTGCTGCTCTTCTCCCCGGGCAGAGTGTTGAACCTTCCACAGATATGCTCCTGGGGTGTGCAGTGAAAAACGTGTCCCTTTCCTTAAGGCTCTTTCCATAGGCGCAAGCGCGCTTCTCTCACAGGCAGAAGGGATGCCCAGGCAAAGAGGATTTCTCTCCATGCGGGTTTAGTACACTGTGCTGAAGAGACCAGCTCAGGCAACAGGAGAATCCCTCAGACCCGACTCTGATTTCCCAAAGAATGCTGCGCTTTCCCAGAGGGGATGCCAGGGCAAAGAGGCTTTCGCTCTATGCGGTATTCTCCCATAGTGCTGCGAATACTAGGCTAAGGCAAGCAGCAACAGCAGCCCACAGAACCGACTCTGATTTCCCAGCGACTGCTATGCTTTCGCAGAGCTTTACAGCTTGGCAGGAACCGCACTTCGCTGCTGCTTCCTCAGAAAGGCTTTGGGTGTTTAGTCTGTCCCGGCAGGGAAGAAGAGCCGCGGGAGAGCTGGTGCCTCTTGGGACTTGCTTTCTCGGGCTCCTCGTTCACGCCCGGGGTTACCTTGCTATGCCGAACTAGGCAGACACAGTCCCAACCCAGCAGCAGCGTCCGTTCTTAACATGGCACTCAATGCCTATTACAATCTCGTGGGGAAGGTAAGGCTTTGCCTTTGGCTCTGGCGCTCCGGGAGGCTCAAGGTCTAGGCCATTGCCTACACCACAGGAGAGAGCTGGCGACAGGATCACTGCACATGGCCCGTGCACTGGGATGGGGAACTGTGGGGGACTGTCCACACTCTTTCCCCAGCACACCCCCTGCCACCCACATCGCTGCCACATCTTGGTGGAAGATGGCATCTGAATGCCAGTTCCATTTGTGTTGTTTCCGCGAGTTGCAGCTATGTCGCCTGGTGGGAAGCCCAAGTCTGTTCTTGGGACAGATGGCCAAGGAGATGCTGCCCCCTTTTGACCAGAGGCAAAGGACTGGCCTGCCTTCTGCCCAGACTCCTTCCTCAGCGTGGAGTACGCGCCTCTGCCCTAGTCATGCCCTCATGTCTCCCTAGCAGCCTGGCTTCCATCTCTCTGCACAGGTAGCGGGTGACACTTGTCTTGCCACCGGCCTGTGGTTCGTGCCATGGCAGGCTATCCTGCATTCCGAGGGTTTCCAGACCCCAAGGCCAACGGCTCCTTCTCTTCTCCAGGGGTGGCAGCTGCGCTTTCCCCACACTTGGTTTCTCTCTCAGGCAGAGGGGATGCTAGGACAAAGCGTATTTCGCTCCATGCGGGTATCGTCCACCAAGCTGTGGAGACTAGCTCAGGCAAGCAGCAGCAGCATCCCCTAACAAAACTCTGATTTCCCAAGGAAAGCTGCGCTTTCCCAGGCGAGATGCCCAGGCAAAGAGGCTTTTGCTGAATGCGGGTTTCTCCCACCGCGAGACTGGGATCAGGCAAGCAGCCCCAGCCCGCAGAACATTTCTTAGCGAATGCTGTGCTTTCGCAAAGGCTTTGGCTTGGAGCGAACAGCACTTCACTGCTGCTTCCTCAGCAAGGCTTCAGTCGCGTCAGGGAAGCAGAGCTGCGGGAGAGCTGGTGCCTCTTGGACCTTGCTTTCCCAGGCTCCAGTTCGTGTCCTGGGTTCACCCTGCCAAGCCGAACTAAGCAGACACAGCTACAACCCTCCAGTAGCGTGCATAGCCTAGGTTGGCACTCAATACACACTACCATCTTCCAGTGTAGGCATCCCTTGGCCTTTTACTCTGGCACTTAAGCGGACTGCAAACTAGACCAGTGCTTTCCCCACAGGAAAGGAGAGCTGACAGGAACCCTGCACATGGCCCGTGCACTGAATAGGGAGCTTTGGGGGACTGCCCCACTCCTTCCCCTTAAACCCCGTGAATACTCCAAGCTTCCACATCCTGGAGGAAGTCGGCGTCTGACTCGCTGTTAGTTCAAAGAGCTGTTTCTGTGAGTACACCGTAGGCCCCTGGTGACTAGAGCATGTCTGCCCCAGGGACAGGTGGCCAAGGAGCTGCTATCTCCTTGGCCCACAGACTCAGGACAGGCATGCTTTCTACCCAGACTCCTTCCTAAGAGTGGAGCCTGCACCCTGCCATACACATCCCCTGCTGTCTCCTTAGCAACCAGGCTTCTGACTGTCTGAACTGGGAGCGGGTGACGCTTGTATTACCACTGAAGGCTGTGCCTGCCAGGGTCGTCCCTCCTGCTTTGCAACCGTTTCCAGACAAGAAGGCCAATGGCTGCTGCTCTTCTCCCCGGGCAGAGTGTTGAACCTTCCACAGATATGCTCCTGGGGTGCGCAGTGAAAAACGTGTCCCTTTCCTTAAGGCTCTTTCCATAGGCGCAAGCGCGCTTCTCTCACAGGCAGAAGGGATGCCCAGGCAAAGAGGATTTCTCTCCATGCGGGTTTAGTACACTGTGCTGAAGAGACCAGCTCAGGCAACAGGAGAATCCCTCAGACCCGACTCTGATTTCCCAAAGAATGCTGCGCTTTCCCAGAGGGGATGCCAGGGCAAAGAGGCTTTCGCTCTATGCGGTATTCTCCCATAGTGCTGCGAATACTAGGCTAAGGCAAGCAGCAACAGCAGCCCACAGAACCGACTCTGATTTCCCAGCGACTGCTATGCTTTCGCAGAGCTTTACAGCTTGGCAGGAACCGCACTTCGCTTCTGCTTCCTCAGAAAGGCTTTGGGTGTTTAGTCTGTCCCGGCAGGGAAGAAGAGCCGCGGGAGAGCTGGTGCCTCTTGGGACTTGCTTTCTCGGGCTCCTCGTTCACGCCCGGGGTTACCTTGCTATGCCGAACTAAGCAGACACAGTCCCAACCCAGCAGCAGCGTCCGTTCTTAACATGGCACTCAATGCCTATTACAATCTCGTGGGGAAGGTAAGGCTTTGCCTTTGGCTCTGGCGCTCCGGGAGGCTCAAGGTCTAGGCCATTGCCTACACCACAGGAGAGAGCTGGCGACAGGATCACTGCACATGGCCCGTGCACTGGGATGGGGAACTGTGGGGGACTGTCCACACTCTTTCCCCAGCACACCCCCTGCCACCCACATCGCTGCCACATCTTGGTGGAAGATGGCATCTGAATGCCAGTTCCATTTGTGTTGTTTCCGCGAGTTGCAGCTATGTCGCCTGGTGGGAAGCCCAAGTCTGTTCTTGGGACAGATGGCCAAGGAGATGCTGTCCCTTTTTGACCAGAGGCAAAGGACTGGCCTGCCTTCTGCCCAGACTCCTTCCTCAGCGTGGAGTACGCGCCTCTGCCCTAGTCATGCCCTCATGTCTCCCTAGCAGCCTGGCTTCCATCTCTCTGCACAGGTAGCGGGTGACACTTGTCTTGCCACCGGCCTGTGGTTCGTGCCATGGCAGGCTATCCTGCATCCCGAGTGTTTCCAGACCCCAAGGCCAACGGCTCCTTCTCTTCTCCAGGGGCGGCAGCTGCGCTTTCCCCACACTTGGTTTCTCTCTCAGGCAGAGGGGATGCTAGGACAAAGCGTATTTCGCTCCATGCGGGTATCGTCCACCAAGCTGTGGAGACTAGCTCAGGCAAGCAGCAGCAGCATCCCCTAACAAAACTCTGATTTCCCAAGAAAAGCTGCGCTTTCCCAGGCGAGATGCCCAGGCAAAGAGGCTTTTGCTGAATGCGGGTTTCTCCCACCGCGAGACTGGGATCAGGCAAGCAGCCCCAGCCCGCAGAACATTTCTTAGCGAATGCTGTGCTTTCGCAAAGGCTTTGGCTTGGAGCGAACAGCACTTCACTGCTGCTTCCTCAGCAAGGCTTCAGTCGCGTCAGGGAAGCAGAGCTGCGGGAGAGCTGGTGCCTCTTGGACCTTGCTTTCCCAGGCTCCAGTTCGTGTCCTGGGTTCACCCTGCCAAGCCGAACTAAGCAGACACAGCTACAACCCTCCAGTAGCGTGCATAGCCTAGGTTGGCACTCAATACACACTACCATCTTCCAGTGTAGGCATCCCTTGGCCTTTTACTCTGGCACTTAAGCGGACTGCAAACTAGACCAGTGCTTTCCCCACAGGAAAGGAGAGCTGACAGGAACCCTGCACATGGCCCGTGCACTGAATAGGGAGCTTTGGGGGACTGCCCCACTCCTTCCCCTTAAACCCCGTGAATACTCCAAGCTTCCACATCCTGGAGGAAGTCGGCGTCTGACTCGCTGTTAGTTCAGGGAGCTGTTTCTGCGAGTACACCGTAGGCCCCTGGTGACTAGAGCATGTCTGCCCCAGGGACAGGTGGCCAAGGAGCTGCTATCTCCTTGGCCCACAGACTCAGGACAGGCATGCTTTCTACCCAGACTCCTTCCTAAGAGTGGAGCCTGCACCCTGCCATACACATCCCCTGCTGTCTCCTTAGCAACCAGGCTTCTGACTGTCTGAACTGGGAGCGGGTGACACTTGTATTACCACTGAACGCTGTGCCTGCCAGGGTCGTCCCTCCTGCTTTGCAACCGTTTCCAGACAAGAAGGCCAATGGCTGCTGCTCTTCTCCCCGGGCAGAGTGTTGAACCTTCCACAGATATGCTCCTGGGGTGTGCAGTGAAAAACGTGTCCCTTTCCTTAAGGCTCTTTCCATAGGCGCAAGCGCGCTTCTCTCACAGGCAGAAGGGATGCCCAGGCAAAGAGGATTTCTCTCCATGCGGGTTTAGTACACTGTGCTGAAGAGACCAGCTCAGGCAACAGGAGAATCCCTCAGACCCGACTCTGATTTCCCAAAGAATGCTGCGCTTTCCCAGAGGGGATGCCAGGGCAAAGAGGCTTTCGCTCTATGCGGTATTCTCCCATAGTGCTGCGAATACTAGGCTAAGGCAAGCAGCAACAGCAGCCCACAGAACCGACTCTGATTTCCCAGCGACTGCTATGCTTTCGCAGAGCTTTACAGCTTGGCAGGAACCGCACTTCGCTGCTGCTTCCTCAGAAAGGCTTTGGGTGTTTAGTCTGTCCCGGCAGGGAAGAAGAGCCGCGGGAGAGCTGGTGCCTCTTGGGACTTGCTTTCTCGGGCTCCTCGTTCACGCCCGGGGTTACCTTGCTATGCCGAACTAGGCAGACACAGTCCCAACCCAGCAGCAGCGTCCGTTCTTAACATGGCACTCAATGCCTATTACAATCTCGTGGGGAAGGTAAGGCTTTGCCTTTGGCTCTGGCGCTCCGGGAGGCTCAAGGTCTAGGCCATTGCCTACACCACAGGAGAGAGCTGGCGACAGGATCACTGCACATGGCCCGTGCACTGGGATGGGGAACTGTGGGGGACTGTCCACACTCTTTCCCCAGCACACCCCCTGCCACCCACATCGCTGCCACATCTTGGTGGAAGATGGCATCTGAATGCCAGTTCCATTTGTGTTGTTTCCGCGAGTTGCAGCTATGTCGCCTGGTGGGAAGCCCAAGTCTGTTCTTGGGACAGATGGCCAAGGAGATGCTGCCCCCTTTTGACCAGAGGCAAAGGACTGGCCTGCCTTCTGCCCAGACTCCTTCCTCAGCGTGGAGTACGCGCCTCTGCCCTAGTCATGCCCTCATGTCTCCCTAGCAGCCTGGCTTCCATCTCTCTGCACAGGTAGCGGGTGACACTTGTCTTGCCACCGGCCTGTGGTTCGTGCCATGGCAGGCTATCCTGCATCCCGAGTGTTTCCAGACCCCAAGGCCAACGGCTCCTTCTCTTCTCCAGGGGCGGCAGCTGCGCTTTCCCCACACTTGGTTTCTCTCTCAGGCAGAGGGGATGCTAGGACAAAGCGTATTTCGCTCCATGCGGGTATCGTCCACCAAGCTGTGGAGACTAGCTCAGGCAAGCAGCAGCAGCATCCCCTAACAAAACTCTGATTTCCCAAGGAAAGCTGCGCTTTCCCAGGCGAGATGCCCAGGCAAAGAGGCTTTTGCTGAATGCGGGTTTCTCCCACCGCGAGACTGGGATCAGGCAAGCAGCCCCAGCCCGCAGAACATTTCTTAGCGAATGCTGTGCTTTCCCAAAGGCTTTGGCTTGGAGCGAACAGCACTTCACTGCTGCTTCCTCAGCAAGGCTTCAGTCGCGTCAGGGAAGCAGAGCTGCGGGAGAGCTGGTGCCTCTTGGACCTTGCTTTCCCAGGCTCCAGTTCGTGTCCTGGGTTCACCCTGCCAAGCCGAACTAAGCAGACACAGCTACAACCCTCCAGTAGCGTGCATAGCCTAGGTTGGCACTCAATACACACTACCATCTTCCAGTGTAGGCATCCCTTGGCCTTTTACTCTGGCACTTAAGCGGACTGCAAACTAGACCAGTGCTTTCCCCACAGGAAAGGAGAGCTGACAGGAACCCTGCACATGGCCCGTGCACTGAATAGGGAGCTTTGGGGGACTGCCCCACTCCTTCCCCTTAAACCCCGTGAATACTCCAAGCTTCCACATCCTGGAGGAAGTCGGCGTCTGACTCGCTGTTAGTTCAAAGAGCTGTTTCTGTGAGTACACCGTAGGCCCCTGGTGACTAGAGCATGTCTGCCCCAGGGACAGGTGGCCAAGGAGCTGCTATCTCCTTGGCCCACAGACTCAGGACAGGCATGCTTTCTACCCAGACTCCTTCCTAAGAGTGGAGCCTGCACCCTGCCATACACATCCCCTGCTGTCTCCTTAGCAACCAGGCTTCTGACTGTCTGAACTGGGAGCGGGTGACGCTTGTATTACCACTGAAGGCTGTGCCTGCCAGGGTCGTCCCTCCTGCTTTGCAACCGTTTCCAGACAAGAAGGCCAATGGCTGCTGCTCTTCTCCCCGGGCAGAGTGTTGAACCTTCCACAGATATGCTCCTGGGGTGCGCAGTGAAAAACGTGTCCCTTTCCTTAAGGCTCTTTCCATAGGCGCAAGCGCGCTTCTCTCACAGGCAGAAGGGATGCCCAGGCAAAGAGGATTTCTCTCCATGCGGGTTTAGTACACTGTGCTGAAGAGACCAGCTCAGGCAACAGGAGAATCCCTCAGACCCGACTCTGATTTCCCAAAGAATGCTGCGCTTTCCCAGAGGGGATGCCAGGGCAAAGAGGCTTTCGCTCTATGCGGTATTCTCCCATAGTGCTGCGAATACTAGGCTAAGGCAAGCAGCAACAGCAGCCCACAGAACCGACTCTGATTTCCCAGCGACTGCTATGCTTTCGCAGAGCTTTACAGCTTGGCAGGAACCGCACTTCGCTTCTGCTTCCTCAGAAAGGCTTTGGGTGTTTAGTCTGTCCCGGCAGGGAAGAAGAGCCGCGGGAGAGCTGGTGCCTCTTGGGACTTGCTTTCTCGGGCTCCTCGTTCACGCCCGGGGTTACCTTGCTATGCCGAACTAAGCAGACACAGTCCCAACCCAGCAGCAGCGTCCGTTCTTAACATGGCACTCAATGCCTATTACAATCTCGTGGGGAAGGTAAGGCTTTGCCTTTGGCTCTGGCGCTCCGGGAGGCTCAAGGTCTAGGCGATTGCCTACACCACAGGAGAGAGCTGGCGACAGGATCACTGCACATGGCCCGTGCACTGGGATGGGGAACTGTGGGGGACTGTCCACACTCTTTCCCCAGCACACCCCCTGCCACCCACATCGCTGCCACATCTTGGTGGAAGATGGCATCTGAATGCCAGTTCCATTTGTGTTGTTTCCGCGAGTTGCAGCTATGTCGCCTGGTGGGAAGCCCAAGTCTGTTCTTGGGACAGATGGCCAAGGAGATGCTGTCCCTTTTTGACCAGAGGCAAAGGACTGGCCTGCCTTCTGCCCAGACTCCTTCCTCAGCGTGGAGTACGCGCCTCTGCCCTAGTCATGCCCTCATGTCTCCCTAGCAGCCTGGCTTCCATCTCTCTGCACAGGTAGCGGGTGACACTTGTCTTGCCACCGGCCTGTGGTTCGTGCCATGGCAGGCTATCCTGCATCCCGAGTGTTTCCAGACCCCAAGGCCAACGGCTCCTTCTCTTCTCCAGGGGCGGCAGCTGCGCTTTCCCCACACTTGGTTTCTCTCTCAGGCAGAGGGGATGCTAGGACAAAGCGTATTTCGCTCCATGCGGGTATCGTCCACCAAGCTGTGGAGACTAGCTCAGGCAAGCAGCAGCAGCATCCCCTAACAAAACTCTGATTTCCCAAGAAAAGCTGCGCTTTCCCAGGCGAGATGCCCAGGCAAAGAGGCTTTTGCTGAATGCGGGTTTCTCCCACCGCGAGACTGGGATCAGGCAAGCAGCCCCAGCCCGCAGAACATTTCTTAGCGAATGCTGTGCTTTCGCAAAGGCTTTGGCTTGGAGCGAACAGCACTTCACTGCTGCTTCCTCAGCAAGGCTTCAGTCGCGTCAGGGAAGCAGAGCTGCGGGAGAGCTGGTGCCTCTTGGACCTTGCTTTCCCAGGCTCCAGTTCGTGTCCTGGGTTCACCCTGCCAAGCCGAACTAAGCAGACACAGCTACAACCCTCCAGTAGCGTGCATAGCCTAGGTTGGCACTCAATACACACTACCATCTTCCAGTGTAGGCATCCCTTGGCCTTTTACTCTGGCACTTAAGCGGACTGCAAACTAGACCAGTGCTTTCCCCACAGGAAAGGAGAGCTGACAGGAACCCTGCACATGGCCCGTGCACTGAATAGGGAGCTTTGGGGGACTGCCCCACTCCTTCCCCTTAAACCCCGTGAATACTCCAAGCTTCCACATCCTGGAGGAAGTCGGCGTCTGACTCGCTGTTAGTTCAGGGAGCTGTTTCTTCGAGTACACCGTAGGCCCCTGGTGACTAGAGCATGTCTGCCCCAGGGACAGGTGGCCAAGGAGCTGCTATCTCCTTGGCCCACAGACTCAGGACAGGCATGCTTTCTACCCAGACTCCTTCCTAAGAGTGGAGCCTGCACCCTGCCATACACATCCCCTGCTGTCTCCTTAGCAACCAGGCTTCTGACTGTCTGAACTGGGAGCGGGTGACACTTGTATTACCACTGAACGCTGTGCCTGCCAGGGTCGTCCCTCCTGCTTTGCAACCGTTTCCAGACAAGAAGGCCAATGGCTGCTGCTCTTCTCCCCGGGCAGAGTGTTGAACCTTCCACAGATATGCTCCTGGGGTGTGCAGTGAAAAACGTGTCCCTTTCCTTAAGGCTCTTTCCATAGGCGCAAGCGCGCTTCTCTCACAGGCAGAAGGGATGCCCAGGCAAAGAGGATTTCTCTCCATGCGGGTTTAGTACACTGTGCTGAAGAGACCAGCTCAGGCAACAGGAGAATCCCTCAGACCCGACTCTGATTTCCCAAAGAATGCTGCGCTTTCCCAGAGGGGATGCCAGGGCAAAGAGGCTTTCGCTCTATGCGGTATTCTCCCATAGTGCTGCGAATACTAGGCTAAGGCAAGCAGCAACAGCAGCCCACAGAACCGACTCTGATTTCCCAGCGACTGCTATGCTTTCGCAGAGCTTTACAGCTTGGCAGGAACCGCACTTCGCTGCTGCTTCCTCAGAAAGGCTTTGGGTGTTTAGTCTGTCCCGGCAGGGAAGAAGAGCCGCGGGAGAGCTGGTGCCTCTTGGGACTTGCTTTCTCGGGCTCCTCGTTCACGCCCGGGGTTACCTTGCTATGCCGAACTAGGCAGACACAGTCCCAACCCAGCAGCAGCGTCCGTTCTTAACATGGCACTCAATGCCTATTACAATCTCGTGGGGAAGGTAAGGCTTTGCCTTTGGCTCTGGCGCTCCGGGAGGCTCAAGGTCTAGGCCATTGCCTACACCACAGGAGAGAGCTGGCGACAGGATCACTGCACATGGCCCGTGCACTGGGATGGGGAACTGTGGGGGACTGTCCACACTCTTTCCCCAGCACACCCCCTGCCACCCACATCGCTGCCACATCTTGGTGGAAGATGGCATCTGAATGCCAGTTCCATTTGTGTTGTTTCCGCGAGTTGCAGCTATGTCGCCTGGTGGGAAGCCCAAGTCTGTTCTTGGGACAGATGGCCAAGGAGATGCTGCCCCCTTTTGACCAGAGGCAAAGGACTGGCCTGCCTTCTGCCCAGACTCCTTCCTCAGCGTGGAGTACGCGCCTCTGCCCTAGTCATGCCCTCATGTCTCCCTAGCAGCCTGGCTTCCATCTCTCTGCACAGGTAGCGGGTGACACTTGTCTTGCCACCGGCCTGTGGTTCGTGCCATGGCAGGCTATCCTGCATCCCGAGGGTTTCCAGACCCCAAGGCCAACGGCTCCTTCTCTTCTCCAGGGGCGGCAGCTGCGCTTTCCCCACACTTGGTTTCTCTCTCAGGCAGAGGGGATGCTAGGACAAAGCGTATTTCGCTCCATGCGGGTATCGTCCACCAAGCTGTGGAGACTAGCTCAGGCAAGCAGCAGCAGCATCCCCTAACAAAACTCTGATTTCCCAAGGAAAGCTGCGCTTTCCCAGGCGAGATGCCCAGGCAAAGAGGCTTTTGCTGAATGCGGGTTTCTCCCACCGCGAGACTGGGATCAGGCAAGCAGCCCCAGCCCGCAGAACATTTCTTAGCGAATGCTGTGCTTTCGCAAAGGCTTTGGCTTGGAGCGAACAGCACTTCACTGCTGCTTCCTCAGCAAGGCTTCAGTCGCGTCAGGGAAGCAGAGCTGCGGGAGAGCTGGTGCCTCTTGGACCTTGCTTTCCCAGGCTCCAGTTCGTGTCCTGGGTTCACCCTGCCAAGCCGAACTAAGCAGACACAGCTACAACCCTCCAGTAGCGTGCATAGCCTAGGTTGGCACTCAATACACACTACCATCTTCCAGTGTAGGCATCCCTTGGCCTTTTACTCTGGCACTTAAGCGGACTGCAAACTAGACCAGTGCTTTCCCCACAGGAAAGGAGAGCTGACAGGAACCCTGCACATGGCCCGTGCACTGAATAGGGAGCTTTGGGGGACTGCCCCACTCCTTCCCCTTAAACCCCGTGAATACTCCAAGCTTCCACATCCTGGAGGAAGTCGGCGTCTGACTCGCTGTTAGTTCAAAGAGCTGTTTCTGTGAGTACACCGTAGGCCCCTGGTGACTAGAGCATGTCTGCCCCAGGGACAGGTGGCCAAGGAGCTGCTATCTCCTTGGCCCACAGACTCAGGACAGGCATGCTTTCTACCCAGACTCCTTCCTAAGAGTGGAGCCTGCACCCTGCCATACACATCCCCTCCTGTCTCCTTAGCAACCAGGCTTCTGACTGTCTGAACTGGGAGCGGGTGACGCTTGTATTACCACTGAAGGCTGTGCCTGCCAGGGTCGTCCCTCCTGCTTTGCAACCGTTTCCAGACAAGAAGGCCAATGGCTGCTGCTCTTCTCCCCGGGCAGAGTGTTGAACCTTCCACAGATATGCTCCTGGGGTGCGCAGTGAAAAACGTGTCCCTTTCCTTAAGGCTCTTTCCATAGGCGCAAGCGCGCTTCTCTCACAGGCAGAAGGGATGCCCAGGCAAAGAGGATTTCTCTCCATGCGGGTTTAGTACACTGTGCTGAAGAGACCAGCTCAGGCAACAGGAGAATCCCTCAGACCCGACTCTGATTTCCCAAAGAATGCTGCGCTTTCCCAGAGGGGATGCCAGGGCAAAGAGGCTTTCGCTCTATGCGGTATTCTCCCATAGTGCTGCGAATACTAGGCTAAGGCAAGCAGCAACAGCAGCCCACAGAACCGACTCTGATTTCCCAGCGACTGCTATGCTTTCGCAGAGCTTTACAGCTTGGCAGGAACCGCACTTCGCTTCTGCTTCCTCAGAAAGGCTTTGGGTGTTTAGTCTGTCCCGGCAGGGAAGAAGAGCCGCGGGAGAGCTGGTGCCTCTTGGGACTTGCTTTCTCGGGCTCCTCGTTCACGCCCGGGGTTACCTTGCTATGCCGAACTAAGCAGACACAGTCCCAACCCAGCAGCAGCGTCCGTTCTTAACATGGCACTCAATGCCTATTAAAATCTCGTGGGGAAGGTAAGGCTTTGCCTTTGGCTCTGGCGCTCCGGGAGGCTCAAGGTCTAGGCCATTGCCTACACCACAGGAGAGAGCTGGCGACAGGATCACTGCACATGGCCCGTGCACTGGGATGGGGAACTGTGGGGGACTGTCCACACTCTTTCCCCAGCACACCCCCTGCCACCCACATCGCTGCCACATCTTGGTGGAAGATGGCATCTGAATGCCAGTTCCATTTGTGTTGTTTCCGCGAGTTGCAGCTATGTCGCCTGGTGGGAAGCCCAAGTCTGTTCTTGGGACAGATGGCCAAGGAGATGCTGTCCCTTTTTGACCAGAGGCAAAGGACTGGCCTGCCTTCTGCCCAGACTCCTTCCTCAGCGTGGAGTACGCGCCTCTGCCCTAGTCATGCCCTCATGTCTCCCTAGCAGCCTGGCTTCCATCTCTCTGCACAGGTAGCGGGTGACACTTGTCTTGCCACCGGCCTGTGGTTCGTGCCATGGCAGGCTATCCTGCATCCCGAGGGTTTCCAGACCCCAAGGCCAACGGCTCCTTCTCTTCTCCAGGGGCGGCAGCTGCGCTTTCCCCACACTTGGTTTCTCTCTCAGGCAGAGGGGATGCTAGGACAAAGCGTATTTCGCTCCATGCGGGTATCGTCCACCAAGCTGTGGAGACTAGCTCAGGCAAGCAGCAGCAGCATCCCCTAACAAAACTCTGATTTCCCAAGAAAAGCTGCGCTTTCCCAGGCGAGATGCCCAGGCAAAGAGGCTTTTGCTGAATGCGGGTTTCTCCCACCGCGAGACTGGGATCAGGCAAGCAGCCCCAGCCCGCAGAACATTTCTTAGCGAATGCTGTGCTTTCGCAAAGGCTTTGGCTTGGAGCGAACAGCACTTCACTGCTGCTTCCTCAGCAAGGCTTCAGTCGCGTCAGGGAAGCAGAGCTGCGGGAGAGCTGGTGCCTCTTGGACCTTGCTTTCCCAGGCTCCAGTTCGTGTCCTGGGTTCACCCTGCCAAGCCGAACTAAGCAGACACAGCTACAACCCTCCAGTAGCGTGCATAGCCTAGGTTGGCACTCAATACACACTACCATCTTCCAGTGTAGGCATCCCTTGGCCTTTTACTCTGGCACTTAAGCGGACTGCAAACTAGACCAGTGCTTTCCCCACAGGAAAGGAGAGCTGACAGGAACCCTGCACATGGCCCGTGCACTGAATAGGGAGCTTTGGGGGACTGCCCCACTCCTTCCCCTTAAACCCCGTGAATACTCCAAGCTTCCACATCCTGGAGGAAGTCGGCGTCTGACTCCCTGTTAGTTCAAAGAGCTGTTTCTGTGAGTACACCGTAGGCCCCTGGTGACTAGAGCATGTCTGCCCCAGGGACAGGTGGCCAAGGAGCTGCTATCTCCTTGGCCCACAGACTCAGGACAGGCATGCTTTCTACCCAGACTCCTTCCTAAGAGTGGAGCCTGCACCCTGCCATACACATCCCCTGCTGTCTCTTTAGCAACCAGGCTTCTGACTGTCTGAACTGGGAGCGGGTGACACTTGTATTACCACTGAACGCTGTGCCTGCCAGGGTCGTCCCTCCTGCTTTGCAACCGTTTCCAGACAAGAAGGCCAATGGCTGCTGCTCTTCTCCCCGGGCAGAGTGTTGAACCTTCCACAGATATGCTCCTGGGGTGCGCAGTGAAAAACGTGTCCCTTTCCTTAAGGCTCTTTCCATAGGCGCAAGCGCGCTTCTCTCACAGGCAGAAGGGATGCCCAGGCAAAGAGGATTTCTCTCCATGCGGGTTTAGTACACTGTGCTGAAGAGACCAGCTCAGGCAACAGGAGAATCCCTCAGACCCGACTCTGATTTCCCAAAGAATGCTGCGCTTTCCCAGAGGGGATGCCAGGGCAAAGAGGCTTTCGCTCTATGCGGTATTCTCCCATAGTGCTGCGAATACTAGGCTAAGGCAAGCAGCAACAGCAGCCCACAGAACCGACTCTGATTTCCCAGCGACTGCTATGCTTTCGCAGAGCTTTACAGCTTGGCAGGAACCGCACTTCGCTTCTGCTTCCTCAGAAAGGCTTTGGGTGTTTAGTCTGTCCCGGCAGGGAAGAAGAGCCGCGGGAGAGCTGGTGCCTCTTGGGACTTGCTTTCTCGGGCTCCTCGTTCACACCCGGGGTTACCTTGCTATGCCGAACTAAGCAGACACAGTCCCAACCCAGCAGCAGCGTCCGTTCTTAACATGGCACTCAATGCCTATTACAATCTCGTGGGGAAGGTAAGGCTTTGCCTTTGGCTCTGGCGCTCCGGCAGGCTCAAGGTCTAGGCCAGTGCCTACACCACAGGAGAGAGCTGGCGACAGGATCACTGCACATGGTCCGTGCACTGGGATGGGGAACTGTGGGGGACTGTCCACATTCTTTCCCCAGCACACCCCCTGCCACCCACATCGCTGCCACATCTTGGTGGAAGATGGCATCTGAATGCCAGTTCCATTTGTGTTGTTTCCGCGAGTTGCAGCTATGTCGCCTGGTGGGAAGCCCAAGTCTGTTCTTGGGACAGATGGCCAAGGAGATGCTGCCCCTTTTTGACCAGAGGCAAAGGACTGGCCTGCCTTCTGCCCAGACTCCTTCCTCAGCGTGGAGTACGCGCCTCTGCCCTAGTCATGCCCTCATGTCTCCTTAGCAGCCTGGCTTCCATCTCTCTGCACAGGTAGCGGGTGACACTTGTCTTGCCACCGGCCTGTGGTTCGTGCCATGGCAGGCTATCCTGCATCCCGAGTGTTTCCAGACCCCAAGGCCAACGGCTCCTTCTCTTCTCCAGGGGCGGCAGCTGCGCTTTCCCCACACTTGGTTTCTCTCTCAGGCAGAGGGGATGCTAGGACAAAGCGTATTTCGCTCCATGCGGGTATCGTCCACCAAGCTGTGGAGACTAGCTCAGGCAAGCAGCAGCAGCATCCCCTAACAAAACTCTGATTTCCCAAGGAAAGCTGCGCTTTCCCAGGCGAGATGCCCAGGCAAAGAGGCTTTTGCTGAATGCGGGTTTCTCCCACCGCGAGGCTGGGATCAGGCAAGCAGCCCCAGCCCGCAGAACATTTCTTAGCGAATGCTGTGCTTTCGCAAAGGCTTTGGCTTGGAGCGAACAGCACTTCACTGCTGCTTCCTCAGCAAGGCTTCAGTCGCGTCAGGGAAGCAGAGCTGCGGGAGAGCTGGTGCCTCTTGGACCTTGCTTTCCCAGGCTCCAGTTCGTGTTCTGGGTTCACCCTGCCAAGCCGAACTAAGCAGACACAGCTACAACCCTCCAGTAGCGTGCATAGCCTAGGTTGGCACTCAATACACACTACCATCTTCCAGTGTAGGCATCCCTTGGCCTTTTACTCTGGCACTTAAGCGGACTGCAAACTAGACCAGTGCTTTCCCCACAGGAAAGGAGAGCTGACAGGAACCCTGCACATGGCCCGTGCACTGAATAGGGAGCTTTGGGGGACTGTCCCCACTCCTTCCCCTTAAACCCCGTGAATACTCCAAGCTTCCACATCCTGGAGGAAGTCGGCGTCTGACTCGCTGTTAGTTCAGGGAGCTGTTTCTGCGAGTACACCGTAGGCCCCTGGTGACTAGAGCATGTCTGCCCCAGGGACAGGTGGCCAAGGAGCTGCTATCTCCTTGGCCCACAGACTCAGGACAGGCATGCTTTCTACCCAGACTCCTTCCTAAGAGTGGAGCCTGCACCCTGCCATACACATCCCCTGCTGTCTCCTTAGCAACCAGGCTTCTGACTGTCTGAACTGGGAGCGGGTGACACTTGTATTACCACTGAACGCTGTGCCTGCCAGGGTCGTCCCTCCTGCTTTGCAACCGTTTCCAGACAAGAAGGCCAATGGCTGCTGCTCTTCTCCCCGGGCAGAGTGTTGAACCTTCCACAGATATGCTCCTGGGGTGCGCAGTGAAAAACGTGTCCCTTTCCTTAAGGCTCTTTCCATAGGCGCAAGCGCGCTTCTCTCACAGGCAGAAGGGATGCCCAGGCAAAGAGGATTTCTCTCCATGCGGGTTTAGTACACTGTGCTGAAGAGACCAGCTCAGGCAACAGGAGAATCCCTCAGACCCGACTCTGATTTCCCAAAGAATGCTGCGCTTTCCCAGAGGGGATGCCAGGGCAAAGAGGCTTTCGCTCTATGCGGTATTCTCCCATAGTGCTGCGAATACTAGGCTAAGGCAAGCAGCAACAGCAGCCCACAGAACCGACTCTGATTTCCCAGCGACTGCTATGCTTTCGCAGAGCTTTACAGCTTGGCAGGAACCGCACTTCGCTGCTGCTTCCTCAGAAAGGCTTTGGGTGTTTAGTCTGTCCCGGCAGGGAAGAAGAGCCGCGGGAGAGCTGGTGCCTCTTGGGACTTGCTTTCTCGGGCTCCTCGTTCACGCCCGGGGTTACCTTGCTATGCCGAACTAAGCAGACACAGTCCCAACCCAGCAGCAGCGTCCGTTCTTAACATGGCACTCAATGCCTATTACAATCTCGTGGGGAAGGTAAGGCTTTGCCTTTGGCTCTGGCGCTCCGGGAGGCTCAAGGTCTAGGCCATTGCCTACACCACAGGAGAGAGCTGGCGACAGGATCACTGCACATGGCCCGTGCACTGGGATGGGGAACTGTGGGGGACTGTCCACACTCTTTCCCCAGCACACCCCCTGCCACCCACATCGCTGCCACATCTTGGTGGAAGATGGCATCTGAATGCCAGTTCCATTTGTGTTGTTTCCGCGAGTTGCAGCTATGTCGCCTGGTGGGAAGCCCAAGTCTGTTCTTGGGACAGATGGCCAAGGAGATGCTGCCCCTTTTTGACCAGAGGCAAAGGACTGGCCTGCCTTCTGCCCAGACTCCTTCCTCAGCGTGGAGTACGCGCCTCTGCCCTAGTCATGCCCTCATGTCTCCTTAGCAGCCTGGCTTCCATCTCTCTGCACAGGTAGCGGGTGACACTTGTCTTGCCACCGGCCTGTGGTTCGTGCCATGGCAGGCTATCCTGCATCCCGAGTGTTACCAGACCCCAAGGCCAACGGCTCCTTTTCTTCTCCAGGGGCGGCAGTTGCGCTTTCCCCTCACTTGGTTTCTCTCTCAGGCAGAGGGGATGCTAGGACAAAGCGTATTTCGCTCCATGCGGGTATCGTCCACCAAGCTGTGGAGACTAGCTCAGGCAAGCAGAAGCAGCATCCCCTAAAAAAACTCTGATTTCCCAAGGAAAGCTGCGCTTTCCCAGGCGAGATGCCCAGGCAAAGAGGCTTTTGCTGAATGCGGGTTTCTCCCACCGCGAGGCTGGGATCAGGCAAGCAGCCCCAGCCCGCAGAACATTTCTTAGCGAATGCTGTGCTTTCGCAAAGGCTTTGGCTTGGAGCGAACAGCACTTCACTGCTGCTTCCTCAGCAAGGCTTCAGTCGCGTTAGGGAAGCAGAGCTGCGGGAGAGCTGGTGCCTCTTGGACCTTGCTTTCCCAGGCTCCAGTTCGTGTTCTGGGTTCACCCTGCCAAGCCGAACTAAGCAGACACAGCTACAACCCTCCAGTAGCGTGCATAGCCTAGGTTGGCACTCAATACACACTACCATCTTCCAGTGTAGGCATCCCTTGGCCTTTTACTCTGGCACTTAAGCGGACTGCAAACTAGACCAGTGCTTTCCCCACAGGAAAGGAGAGCTGACAGGAACCCTGCACATGGCCCGTGCACTGAATAGGGAGCTTTGGGGGACTGTCCCCACTCCTTCCCCTTAAACCCCGTGAATCCTCCAAGCTTCCACATCCTGGAGGAAGTCGGCGTCTGACTCGCTGTTAGTTCAGGGAGCTGTTTCTGTGAGTACACCGTAGGCCCCTGGTGACTAGAGCATGTCTGCCCCAGGGACAGGTGGCCAAGGAGCTGCTATCTCCTTGGCCCACAGACTCAGGACAGGCATGCTTTCTACCCAGACTCCTTCCTAAGAGTGGAGCCTGCACCCTGCCATACACATCCCCTCCTGTCTCCTTAGCAACCAGGCTTCTGACTGTCTGAACTGGGAGCGGGTGACGCTTGTATTACCACTGAACGCTGTGCCTGCCAGGGTCGTCCCTCCTGCTCTGCAACCGTTTCCAGACAAGAAGGCCAATGGCTGCTGCTCTTCTCCCCGGGCAGAGTGTTGAACCTTCCACAGATATGCTCCTGGGGTGCGCAGTGAAAAACGTGTCCCTTTCCTTAAGGCTCTTTCCATAGGCGCAATCGCGCTTCTCTCACAGGCAGAAGGGATGCCCAGGCAAAGAGGATTTCTCTCCATGCGGGTTTAGTACACTGTGCTGAAGAGAGCAGCTCAGGCAACAGGAGAATCCCTCAGACCCGACTCTGATTTCCCAAAGAATGCTGCGCTTTCCCAGAGGGGATTCCAGGGCAAAGAGGCTTTCGCTCTATGCGGTATTCTCCCATAGTGCTGCGAATACTAGGCTAAGGCAAGCAGCAACAGCAGCCCACAGAACCGACTCTGATTTCCCAGCGACTGCTATGCTTTCGCAGAGCTTTACAGCTTGGCAGGAACCGCACTTCGCTTCTGCTTCCTCAGAAAGGCTTTGGGTGTTTAGTCTGTCCCGACAGGGAAGAAGAGCCGCGGGAGAGCTGGTGCCTCTTGGGACTTGCTTTCTCGGGCTCCTCGTTCACGCCCGGGGTTACCTTGCTATGCCGAACTAAGCAGACACAGTCCCAACCCAGCAGCAGCGTCCGTTCTTAACATGGCACTCAATGCCTATTACAATCTCGTGGGGAAGGTAAGGCTTTGCCTTTGGCTCTGGCGCTCCGGCAGGCTCAAGGTCTAGGCCAGTGCCTACACCACAGGAGAGAGCTGGCGACAGGATCACTGCACATGGCCCGTGCACTGGGATGGGGAACTGTGGGGGACTGTCCACATTCTTTCCCCAGCACACCCCCTGCCACCCACATCGCTGCCACATCTTGGTGGAAGATGGCATCTGAATGCCAGTTCCATTTGTGTTGTTTCCGCGAGTTGCAGCTATGTCGCCTGGTGGGAAGCCCAAGTCTGTTCTTGGGACAGATGGCCAAGGAGATGCTGCCCCCTTTTGACCAGAGGCAAAGGACTGGCCTGCCTTCTGCCCAGACTCCTTCCTCAGCGTGGAGTACGCGCCTCTGCCCTAGTCATGCCCTCATGTCTCCTTAGCAGCCTGGCTTCCATCTCTCTGCACAGGTAGCGGGTGACACTTGTCTTGCCACCGGCCTGTGGTTCGTGCCATGGCAGGCTATCCTGCATCCCGAGTGTTTCCAGACCCCAAGGCCAACGGCTCCTTCTCTTCTCCAGGGGCGGCAGCTGCGCTTTCCCCACACTTGGTTTCTCTCTCAGGCAGAGGGGATGCTAGGACAAAGCGTATTTCGCTCCATGCGGGTATCGTCCACCAAGCTGTGGAGACTAGCTCAGGCAAGCAGCAGCAGCATCCCCTAACAAAACTCTGATTTCCCAAGGAAAGCTGCGCTTTCCCAGGCGAGATGCCCAGGCAAAGAGGCTTTTGCTGAATGCGGGTTTCTCCCACCGCGAGACTGGGATCAGGCAAGCAGCCCCAGCCCGCAGAACATTTCTTAGCGAATGCTGTGCTTTCCCAAAGGCTTTGGCTTGGAGCGAACAGCACTTCACTGCTGCTTCCTCAGCAAGGCTTCAGTCGCGTCAGGGAAGCAGAGCTGCGGGAGAGCTGGTGCCTCTTGGACCTTGCTTTCCCAGGCTCCAGTTCGTGTCCTGGGTTCACCCTGCCAAGCCGAACTAAGCAGACACAGCTACAACCCTCCAGTAGCGTGCATAGCCTAGGTTGGCACTCAATACACACTACCATCTTCCAGTGTAGGCATCCCTTGGCCTTTTACTCTGGCACTTAAGCGGACTGCAAACTAGACCAGTGCTTTCCCCACAGGAAAGGAGAGCTGACAGGAACCCTGCACATGGCCCGTGCACTGAATAGGGAGCTTTGGGGGACTGTCCCCACTCCTTCCCCTTAAACCCCGTGAATCCTCCAAGCTTCCACATCCTGGAGGAAGTCGGCGTCTGACTCGCTGTTAGTTCAGGGAGCTGTTTCTGCGAGTACACCGTAGGCCCCTGGTGACTAGAGCATGTCTGCCCCAGGGACAGGTGGCCAAGGAGCTGCTATCTCCTTGGCCCACAGACTCAGGACAGGCATGCTTTCTACCCAGACTCCTTCCTAAGAGTGGAGCCTGCACCCTGCCATACACATCCCCTCCTGTCTCCTTAGCAACCAGGCTTCTGACTGTCTGAACTGGGAGCGGGTGACACTTGTATTACCACTGAACGCTGTGCCTGCCAGGGTCGTCCCTCCTGCTTTGCAACCGTTTCCAGACAAGAAGGCCAATGGCTGCTGCTCTTCTCCCCGGGCAGAGTGTTGAACCTTCCACAGATATGCTCCTGGGGTGCGCAGTGAAAAACGTGTCCCTTTCCTTAAGGCTCTTTCCATAGGCGCAAGCGCGCTTCTCTCACAGGCAGAAGGGATGCCCAGGCAAAGAGGATTTCTCTCCATGCGGGTTTAGTACACTGTGCTGAAGAGACCAGCTCAGGCAACAGGAGAATCCCTCAGACCCGACTCTGATTTCCCAAAGAATGCTGCGCTTTCCCAGAGGGGATGCCAGGGCAAAGAGGCTTTCGCTCTATGCGGTATTCTCCCATAGTGCTGCGAATACTAGGCTAAGGCAAGCAGCAACAGCAGCCCACAGAACCGACTCTGATTTCCCAGCGACTGCTATGCTTTCGCAGAGCTTTACAGCTTGGCAGGAACCGCACTTCGCTTCTGCTTCCTCAGAAAGGCTTTGGGTGTTTAGTCTGTCCCGACAGGGAAGAAGAGCCGCGGGAGAGCTGGTGCCTCTTGGGACTTGCTTTCTCGGGCTCCTCGTTCACACCCGGGGTTACCTTGCTATGCCGAACTAAGCAGACACAGTCCCAACCCAGCAGCAGCGTCCGTTCTTAACATGGCACTCAATGCCTATTACAATCTCGTGGGGAAGGTAAGGCTTTGCCTTTGGCTCTGGCGCTCCGGCAGGCTCAAGGTCTAGGCCAGTGCCTACACCACAGGAGAGAGCTGGCGACAGGATCACTGCACATGGCCCGTGCACTGGGATGGGGAACTGTGGGGGACTGTCCACATTCTTTCCCCAGCACACCCCCTGCCACCCACATCGCTGCCACATCTTGGTGTAAGATGGCATCTGAATGCCAGTTCCATTTGTGTTGTTTCCGCGAGTTGCAGCTATGTCGCCTGGTGGGAAGCCCAAGTCTGTTCTTGGGACAGATGGCCAAGGAGATGCTGTCCCTTTTTGACCAGAGGCAAAGGACTGGCCTGCCTTCTGCCCAGACTCCTTCCTCAGCGTGGAGTACGCGCCTCTGCCCTAGTCATGCCCTCATGTCTCCTTAGCAGCCTGGCTTCCATCTCTCTGCACAGGTAGCGGGTGACACTTGTCTTGCCACCGGCCTGTGGTTCGTGCCATGGCAGGCTATCCTGCATCCCGAGTGTTTCCAGACCCCAAGGCCAACGGCTCCTTCTCTTCTCCAGGGGCGGCAGCTGCGCTTTCCCCACACTTGGTTTCTCTCTCAGGCAGAGGGGATGCTAGGACAAAGCGTATTTCGCTCCATGCGGGTATCGTCCACCAAGCTGTGGAGACTAGCTCAGGCAAGCAGCAGCAGCATCCCCTAACAAAACTCTGATTTCCCAAGGAAAGCTGCGCTTTCCCAGGCGAGATGCCCAGGCAAAGAGGCTTTTGCTGAATGCGGGTTTCTCCCACCGCGAGACTGGGATCAGGCAAGCAGCCCCAGCCCGCAGAACATTTCTTAGCGAATGCTGTGCTTTCCCAAAGGCTTTGGCTTGGAGCGAACAGCACTTCACTGCTGCTTCCTCAGCAAGGCTTCAGTCGCGTCAGGGAAGCAGAGCTGCGGGAGAGCTGGTGCCTCTTGGACCTTGCTTTCCCAGGCTCCAGTTCGTGTTCTGGGTTCACCCTGCCAAGCCGAACTAAGCAGACACAGCTACAACCCTCCAGTAGTGTGCATAGCCTAGGTTGGCACTCAATACACACTACCATCTTCCAGTGTAGGCATCCCTTGGCCTTTTACTCTGGCACTTAAGCGGACTGCAAACTAGGCCAGTGCTTTCCCCACAGGAAAGGAGCGCTGACAGGAACCCTGCACATGGCCCGTGCACTGAATAGGGAGCTTTGGGGGACTGTCCCCACTCCTTCCCCTTAAACCCCGTGAATACTCCAAGCTTCCACATCCTGGAGGAAGTCGGCGTCTGACTCGCTGTTAGTTCAGGGAGCTGTTTCTGCGAGTACACCGTAGGCCCCTGGTGACTAGAGCATGTCTGCCCCAGGGACAGGTGGCCAAGGAGCTGCTATCTCCTTGGCCCACAGACTCAGGACAGGCATGCTTTCTACCCAGACTCCTTCCTAAGAGTGGAGCCTGCACCCTGCCATACACATCCCCTGCTGTCTCCTTAGCAACCAGGCTTCTGACTGTCTGAACTGGGAGCGGGTGACACTTGTATTACCACTGAACGCTGTGCCTGCCAGGGTCGTCCCTCCTGCTTTGCAACCGTTTCCAGACAAGAAGGCCAATGGCTGCTGCTCTTCTCCCCGGGCAGAGTGTTGAACCTTCCACAGATATGCTCCTGGGGTGCGCAGTGAAAAACGTGTCCCTTTCCTTAAGGCTCTTTCCATAGGCGCAAGCGCGCTTCTCTCACAGGCAGAAGGGATGCCCAGGCAAAGAGGATTTCTCTCCATGCGGGTTTAGTACACTGTGCTGAAGAGACCAGCTCAGGCAACAGGAGAATCCCTCAGACCCGACTCTGATTTCCCAAAGAATGCTGCGCTTTCCCAGAGGGGATGCCAGGGCAAAGAGGCTTTCGCTCTATGCGGTATTCTCCCATAGTGCTGCGAATACTAGGCTAAGGCAAGCAGCAACAGCAGCCCACAGAACCGACTCTGATTTCCCAGCGACTGCTATGCTTTCGCAGAGCTTTTCAGCTTGGCAGGAACCGCACTTCGCTTCTGCTTCCTCAGAAAGGCTTTGGGTGTTTAGTCTGTCCCGGCAGGGAAGAAGAGCCGCGGGAGAGCTGGTGCCTCTTGGGACTTGCTTTCTCGGGCTCCTCGTTCACGCCCGGGGTTACCTTGCTATGCCGAACTAAGCAGACACAGTCCCAACCCAGCAGCAGCGTCCGTTCTTAACATGGCACTCAATGCCTATTACAATCTCGTGGGGAAGGTAAGGCTTTGCCTTTGGCTCTGGCGCTCCGGGAGGCTCAAGGTCTAGGCCATTGCCTACACCACAGGAGAGAGCTGGCGACAGGATCACTGCACATGGCCCGTGCACTGGGATGGGGAACTGTGGGGGACTGTCCACACTCTTTCCCCAGCACACCCCCTGCCACCCACATCGCTGCCACATCTTGGTGGAAGATGGCATCTGAATGCCAGTTCCATTTGTGTTGTTTCCGCGAGTTGCAGCTATGTCGCCTGGTGGGAAGCCCAAGTCTGTTCTTGGGACAGATGGCCAAGGAGATGCTGTCCCTTTTTGACCAGAGGCAAAGGACTGGCCTGCCTTCTGCCCAGACTCCTTCCTCAGCGTGGAGTACGCGCCTCTGCCCTAGTCATGCCCTTATGTCTCCCTAGCAGCCTGGCTTCCATCTCTCTGCACAGGTAGCGGGTGACACTTGTCTTGCCACCGGCCTGTGGTTCGTGCCATGGCAGGCTATCCTGCATCCCGAGGGTTTCCAGACCCCAAGGCCAACGGCTCCTTCTCTTCTCCAGGGGCGGCAGCTGCGCTTTCCCCACACTTGGTTTCTCTCTCAGGCAGAGGGGATGCTAGGACAAAGCGTATTTCGCTCCATGCGGGTATCGTCCACCAAGCTGTGGAGACTAGCTCAGGCAAGCAGCAGCAGCATCCCCTAACAAAACTCTGATTTCCCAAGGAAAGCTGCGCTTTCCCAGGCGAGATGACCAGGCAAAGAGGCTTTTGCTGAATGCGGGTTTCTCCCACCGCGAGACTGGGATCAGGCAAGCAGCCCCAGCCCGCAGAACATTTCTTAGCGAATGCTGTGCTTTCGCAAAGGCTTTGGCTTGGAGCGAACAGCACTTCACTGCTGCTTCCTCAGCAAGGCTTCAGTCGCGTCAGGGAAGCAGAGCTGCGGGAGAGCTGGTGACTCTTGGACCTTGCTTTCCCAGGCTCCAGTTCGTGTTCTGGGTTCACCCTGCCAAGCCGAACTAAGCAGACACAGCTACAACCCTCCAGTAGCGTGCATAGCCTAGGTTGGCACTCAATACACACTACCATCTTCCAGTGTAGGCATCCCTTGGCCTTTTACTCTGGCACTTAAGCGGACTGCAAACTAGACCAGTGCTTTCCCCACAGGAAAGGAGAGCTGACAGGAACCCTGCACATGGCCCGTGCACTGAATAGGGAGCTTTGGGGGACTGTCCCCACTCCTTCCCCTTAAACCCCGTGAATACTCCAAGCTTCCACATCCTGGAGGAAGTCGGCGTCTGACTCGCTGTTAGTTCAGGGAGCTGTTTCTGCGAGTACACCGTAGGCCCCTGGTGACTAGAGCATGTCTGCCCCAGGGACAGGTGGCCAAGGAGCTGCTATCTCCTTGGCCCACAGACTCAGGACAGGCATGCTTTCTACCCAGACTCCTTCCTAAGAGTGGAGCCTGCACCCTGCCATACACATCCCCTGCTGTCTCCTTAGCAACCAGGCTTCTGACTGTCTGAACTGGGAGCGGGTGACACTTGTATTACCACTGAACGCTGTGCCTGCCAGGGTCGTCCCTCCTGCTTTGCAACCGTTTCCAGACAAGAAGGCCAATGGCTGCTGCTCTTCTCCCCGGGCAGAGTGTTGAACCTTCCACAGATATGCTCCTGGGGTGCGCAGTGAAAAACGTGTCCCTTTCCTTAAGGCTCTTTCCATAGGCGCAAGCGCGCTTCTCTCACAGGCAGAAGGGATGCCCAGGCAAAGAGGATTTCTCTCCATGCGGGTTTAGTACACTGTGCTGAAGAGACCAGCTCAGGCAACAGGAGAATCCCTCAGACCCGACTCTGATTTCCCAAAGAATGCTGCGCTTTCCCAGAGGGGATGCCAGGGCAAAGAGGCTTTCGCTCTATGCGGTATTCTCCCATAGTGCTGCGAATACTAGGCTAAGGCAAGCAGCAACAGCAGCCCACAGAACCGACTCTGATTTCCCAGCGACTGCTATGCTTTCGCAGAGCTTTACAGCTTGGCAGGAACCGCACTTCGCTGCTGCTTCCTCAGAAAGGCTTTGGGTGTTTAGTCTGTCCCGGCAGGGAAGAAGAGCCGCGGGAGAGCTGGTGCCTCTTGGGACTTGCTTTCTCGGGCTCCTCGTTCACGCCCGGGGTTACCTTGCTATGCCGAACTAAGCAGACACAGTCCCAACCCAGCAGCAGCGTCCGTTCTTAACATGGCACTCAATGCCTATTACAATCTCGTGGGGAAGGTAAGGCTTTGCCTTTGGCTCTGGCGCTCCGGGAGGCTCAAGGTCTAGGCCATTGCCTACACCACAGGAGAGAGCTGGCGACAGGATCACTGCACATGGCCCGTGCACTGGGATGGGGAACTGTGGGGGACTGTCCACACTCTTTCCCCAGCACACCCCCTGCCACCCACATCGCTGCCACATCTTGGTGGAAGATGGCATCTGAATGCCAGTTCCATTTGTGTTGTTTCCGCGAGTTGCAGCTATGTCGCCTGGTGGGAAGCCCAAGTCTGTTCTTGGGACAGATGGCCAAGGAGATGCTGCCCCTTTTTGACCAGAGGCAAAGGACTGGCCTGCCTTCTGCCCAGACTCCTTCCTCAGCGTGGAGTACGCGCCTCTGCCCTAGTCATGCCCTCATGTCTCCTTAGCAGCCTGGCTTCCATCTCTCTGCACAGGTAGCGGGTGACACTTGTCTTGCCACCGGCCTGTGGTTCGTGCCATGGCAGGCTATCCTGCATCCCGAGTGTTACCAGACCCCAAGGCCAACGGCTCCTTTTCTTCTCCAGGGGCGGCAGTTGCGCTTTCCCCTCACTTGGTTTCTCTCTCAGGCAGAGGGGATGCTAGGACAAAGCGTATTTCGCTCCATGCGGGTATCGTCCACCAAGCTGTGGAGACTAGCTCAGGCAAGCAGAAGCAGCATCCCCTAAAAAAACTCTGATTTCCCAAGGAAAGCTGCGCTTTCCCAGGCGAGATGCCCAGGCAAAGAGGCTTTTGCTGAATGCGGGTTTCTCCCACCGCGAGGCTGGGATCAGGCAAGCAGCCCCAGCCCGCAGAACATTTCTTAGCGAATGCTGTGCTTTCGCAAAGGCTTTGGCTTGGAGCGAACAGCACTTCACTGCTGCTTCCTCAGCAAGGCTTCAGTCGCGTCAGGGAAGCAGAGCTGCGGGAGAGCTGGTGCCTCTTGGACCTTGCTTTCCCAGGCTCCAGTTCGTGTTCTGGGTTCACCCTGCCAAGCCGAACTAAGCAGACACAGCTACAACCCTCCAGTAGCGTGCATAGCCTAGGTTGGCACTCAATACACACTACCATCTTCCAGTGTAGGCATCCCTTGGCCTTTTACTCTGGCACTTAAGCGGACTGCAAACTAGACCAGTGCTTTCCCCACAGGAAAGGAGAGCTGACAGGAACCCTGCACATGGCCCGTGCACTGAATAGGGAGCTTTGGGGGACTGTCCCCACTCCTTCCCCTTAAACCCCGTGAATCCTCCAAGCTTCCACATCCTGGAGGAAGTCGGCGTCTGACTCGCTGTTAGTTCAGGGAGCTGTTTCTGTGAGTACACCGTAGGCCCCTGGTGACTAGAGCATGTCTGCCCCAGGGACAGGTGGCCAAGGAGCTGCTATCTCCTTGGCCCACAGACTCAGGACAGGCATGCTTTCTACCCAGACTCCTTCCTAAGAGTGGAGCCTGCACCCTGCCATACACATCCCCTCCTGTCTCCTTAGCAACCAGGCTTCTGACTGTCTGAACTGGGAGCGGGTGACGCTTGTATTACCACTGAACGCTGTGCCTGCCAGGGTCGTCCCTCCTGCTCTGCAACCGTTTCCAGACAAGAAGGCCAATGGCTGCTGCTCTTCTCCCCGGGCAGAGTGTTGAACCTTCCACAGATATGCTCCTGGGGTGCGCAGTGAAAAACGTGTCCCTTTCCTTAAGGCTCTTTCCATAGGCGCAATCGCGCTTCTCTCACAGGCAGAAGGGATGCCCAGGCAAAGAGGATTTCTCTCCATGCGGGTTTAGTACACTGTGCTGAAGAGAGCAGCTCAGGCAACAGGAGAATCCCTCAGACCCGACTCTGATTTCCCAAAGAATGCTGCGCTTTCCCAGAGGGGATTCCAGGGCAAAGAGGCTTTCGCTCTATGCGGTATTCTCCCATAGTGCTGCGAATACTAGGCTAAGGCAAGCAGCAACAGCAGCCCACAGAACCGACTCTGATTTCCCAGCGACTGCTATGCTTTCGCAGAGCTTTACAGCTTGGCAGGAACCGCACTTCGCTTCTGCTTCCTCAGAAAGGCTTTGGGTGTTTAGTCTGTCCCGACAGGGAAGAAGAGCCGCGGGAGAGCTGGTGCCTCTTGGGACTTGCTTTCTCGGGCTCCTCGTTCACGCCCGGGGTTACCTTGCTATGCCGAACTAAGCAGGAACAGTCACAACCCAGCAGCAGCGTCCGTTCTTAACATGGCACTCAATGCCTATTACAATCTCGTGGGGAAGGTAAGGCTTTGCCTTTGGCTCTGGCGCTCCGGCAGGCTCAAGGTATAGGCCAGTGCCTACACCACAGGAGAGAGCTGGCGACAGGATCACTGCACATGGCCCGTGCACTGGGATGGGGAACTGTGGGGGACTGTCCACATTCTTTCCCCAGCACACCCCCTGCCACCCACATCGCTGCCACATCTTGGTGGAAGATGGCATCTGAATGCCAGTTCCATTTGTGTTGTTTCCGCGAGTTGCAGCTATGTCGCCTGGTGGGAAGCCCAAGTCTGTTCTTGGGACAGATGGCCAAGGAGATGCTGCCCCTTTTTGACCAGAGGCAAAGGACTGGCCTGCCTTCTGCCCAGACTCCTTCCTCAGCGTGGAGTACGCGCCTCTGCCCTAGTCATGCCCTCATGTCTCCTTAGCAGCCTGGCTTCCATCTCTCTGCACAGGTAGCGGGTGACACTTGTCTTGCCACCGGCCTGTGGTTCGTGCCATGGCAGGCTATCCTGCATCCCGAGTGTTTCCAGACCCCAAGGCCAACGGCTCCTTCTCTTCTCCAGGGGCGGCAGCTGCGCTTTCCCCACACTTGGTTTCTCTCTCAGGCATAGGGGTGCTAGGACAAAGCGTATTTCGCTCCATGCGGGTATCGTCCACCAAGCTGTGGAGACTAGCTCAGGCAAGCAGCAGCAGCATCCCCTAACAAAACTCTGATTTCCCAAGGAAAGCTGCGCTTTCCCAGGCGAGATGCCCAGGCAAAGAGGCTTTTGCTGAATGCGGGTTTCTCCCACCGCGAGACTGGGATCAGGCAAGCAGCCCCAGCCCGCAGAACATTTCTTAGCGAATGCTGTGCTTTCCCAAAGGCTTTGGCTTGGAGCGAACAGCACTTCACTGCTGCTTCCTCAGCAAGGCTTCAGTCGCGTCAGGGAAGCAGAGCTGCGGGAGAGCTGGTGCCTCTTGGACCTTGCTTTCCCAGGCTCCAGTTCGTGTCCTGGGTTCACCCTGCCAAGCCGAACTAAGCAGACACAGCTACAACCCTCCAGTAGCGTGCATAGCCTAGGTTGGCACTCAATACACACTACCATCTTCCAGTGTAGGCATCCCTTGGCCTTTTACTCTGGCACTTAAGCGGACTGCAAACTAGACCAGTGCTTTCCCCACAGGAAAGGAGAGCTGACAGGAACCCTGCACATGGCCCGTGCACTGAATAGGGAGCTTTGGGGGACTGTCCCCACTCCTTCCCCTTAAACCCCGTGAATCCTCCAAGCTTCCACATCCTGGAGGAAGTCGGCGTCTGACTCGCTGTTAGTTCAGGGAGCTGTTTCTGCGAGTACACCGTAGGCCCCTGGTGACTAGAGCATGTCTGCCCCAGGGACAGGTGGCCAAGGAGCTGCTATCTCCTTGGCCCACAGACTCAGGACAGGCATGCTTTCTACCCAGACTCCTTCCTAAGAGTGGAGCCTGCACCCTGCCATACACATCCCCTGCTGTCTCCTTAGCAACCAGGCTTCTGACTGTCTGAACTGGGAGCGGGTGACACTTGTATTACCACTGAACGCTGTGCCTGCCAGGGTCGTCCCTCCTGCTTTGCAACCGTTTCCAGACAAGAAGGCCAATGGCTGCTGCTCTTCTCCCCGGGCAGAGTGTTGAACCTTCCACAGATATGCTCCTGGGGTGCGCAGTGAAAAACGTGTCCCTTTCCTTAAGGCTCTTTCCATAGGCGCAAGCGCGCTTCTCTCACAGGCAGAAGGGATGCCCAGGCAAAGAGGATTTCTCTCCATGCGGGTTTAGTACACTGTGCTGAAGAGACCAGCTCAGGCAACAGGAGAATCCCTCAGACCCGACTCTGATTTCCCAAAGAATGCTGCGCTTTCCCAGAGGGGATGCCAGGGCAAAGAGGCTTTCGCTCTATGCGGTATTCTCCCATAGTGCTGCGAATACTAGGCTAAGGCAAGCAGCAACAGCAGCCCACAGAACCGACTCTGATTTCCCAGCGACTGCTATGCTTTCGCAGAGCTTTTCAGCTTGGCAGGAACCGCACTTCGCTGCTGCTTCCTCAGAAAGGCTTTGGGTGTTTAGTCTGTCCCGGCAGGGAAGAAGAGCCGCGGGAGAGCTGGTGCCTCTTGGGACTTGCTTTCTCGGGCTCCTCGTTCACACCCGGGGTTACCTTGCTATGCCGAACTAGGCAGACACAGTCCCAACCCAGCAGCAGCGTCCGTTCTTAACATGGCACTCAATGCCTATTACAATCTCGTGGGGAAGGTAAGGCTTTGCCTTTGGCTCTGGCGCTCCGGCAGGCTCAAGGTCTAGGCCAGTGCCTACACCACAGGAGAGAGCTGGCGACAGGATCACTGCACATGGTCCGTGCACTGGGATGGGGAACTGTGGGGGACTGTCCACACTCTTTCCCCAGCACACCCCCTGCCACCCACATCGCTGCCACATCTTGGTGGAAGATGGCATCTGAATGCCAGTTCCATTTGTGTTGTTTCCGCGAGTTGCAGCTATGTCGCCTGGTGGGAAGCCCAAGTCTGTTCTTGGGACAGATGGCCAAGGAGATGCTGCCCCTTTTTGACCAGAGGCAAAGGACTGGCCTGCCTTCTGCCCAGACTCCTTCCTCAGCGTGGAGTACGCGCCTCTGCCCTAGTCATGCCCTCATGTCTCCTTAGCAGCCTGGCTTCCATCTCTCTGCACAGGTAGCGGGTGACACTTGTCTTGCCACCGGCCTGTGGTTCGTGCCATGGCAGGCTATCCTGCATCCCGAGTGTTTCCAGACCCCAAGGCCAACGGCTCCTCTTCTCCAGGGGCGGCAGCTGCGCTTTCCCCACACTTGGTTTCTCTCTCAGGCAGAGGGGATGCTAGGACAAAGCGTATTTCGCTCCATGCGGGTATCGTCCACCAAGCTGTGGAGACTAGCTCAGGCAAGCAGCAGCAGCATCCCCTAACAAAACTCTGATTTCCCAAGGAAAGCTGCGCTTTCCCAGGCGAGATGACCAGGCAAAGAGGCTTTTGCTGAATGCGGGTTTCTCCCACCGCGAGACTGGGATCAGGCAAGCAGCACCAGCCCGCAGAACATTTCTTACCGAATGCTGTGCTTTCGCAAAGGCTTTGGCTTGGAGCGAACAGCACTTCACTGCTGCTTCCTCAGCAAGGCTTCAGTCGCGTCAGGGAAGCAGAGCTGCGGGAGAGCTGGTGACTCTTGGACCTTGCTTTCCCAGGCTCCAGTTCGTGTTCTGGGTTCACCCTGCCAAGCCGAACTAAGCAGACACAGCTACAACCCTCCAGTAGCGTGCATAGCCTAGGTTGGCACTCAATACACACTACCATCTTCCAGTGTAGGCATCCCTTGGCCTTTTACTCTGGCACTTAAGCGGACTGCAAACTAGACCAGTGCTTTCCCCACAGGAAAGGAGAGCTGACAGGAACCCTGCACATGGCCCGTGCACTGAATAGGGAGCTTTGGGGGACTGTCCCCACTCCTTCCCCTTAAACCCCGTGAATCCTCCAAGCTTCCACATCCTGGAGGAAGTCGGCGTCTGACTCGCTGTTAGTTCAGGGAGCTGTTTCTGCGAGTACACCGTAGGCCCCTGGTGACTAGAGCATGTCTGCCCCAGGGACAGGTGGCCAAGGAGCTGCTATCTCCTTGGCCCACAGACTCAGGACAGGCATGCTTTCTACCCAGACTCCTTCCTAAGAGTGGAGCCTGCACCCTGCCATACACATCCCCTCCTGTCTCCTTAGCAACCAGGCTTCTGACTGTCTGAACTGGGAGCGGGTGACACTTGTATTACCACTGAACGCTGTGCCTGCCAGGGTCGTCCCTCCTGCTTTGCAACCGTTTCCAGACAAGAAGGCCAATGGCTGCTGCTCTTCTCCCCGGGCAGAGTGTTGAACCTTCCACAGATATGCTCCTGGGGTGCGCAGTGAAAAACGTGTCCCTTTCCTTAAGGCTCTTTCCATAGGCGCAAGCGCGCTTCTCTCACAGGCAGAAGGGATGCCCAGGCAAAGAGGATTTCTCTCCATGCGGGTTTAGTACACTGTGCTGAAGAGACCAGCTCAGGCAACAGGAGAATCCCTCAGACCCGACTCTGATTTCCCAAAGAATGCTGCGCTTTCCCAGAGGGGATGCCAGGGCAAAGAGGCTTTCGCTCTATGCGGTATTCTCCCATAGTGCTGCGAATACTAGGCTAAGGCAAGCAGCAACAGCAGCCCACAGAACCGACTCTGATTTCCCAGCGACTGCTATGCTTTCGCAGAGCTTTACAGCTTGGCAGGAACCGCACTTCGCTGCTGCTTCCTCAGAAAGGCTTTGGGTGTTTAGTCTGTCCCGGCAGGGAAGAAGAGCCGCGGGAGAGCTGGTGCCTCTTGGGACTTGCTTTCTCGGGCTCCTCGTTCACGCCCGGGGTTACCTTGCTATGCCGAACTAAGCAGACACAGTCCCAACCCAGCAGCAGCGTCCGTTCTTAACATGGCACTCAATGCCTATTACAATCTCGTGGGGAAGGTAAGGCTTTGCCTTTGGCTCTGGCGCTCCGGGAGGCTCAAGGTCTAGGCCATTGCCTACACCACAGGAGAGAGCTGGCGACAGGATCACTGCACATGGCCCGTGCACTGGGATGGGGAACTGTGGGGGACTGTCCACACTCTTTCCCCAGCACACCCCCTGCCACCCACATCGCTGCCACATCTTGGTGGAAGATGGCATCTGAATGCCAGTTCCATTTGTGTTGTTTCCGCGAGTTGCAGCTATGTCGCCTGGTGGGAAGCCCAAGTCTGTTCTTGGGACAGATGGCCAAGGAGATGCTGCCCCTTTTTGACCAGAGGCAAAGGACTGGCCTGCCTTCTGCCCAGACTCCTTCCTCAGCGTGGAGTACGCGCCTCTGCCCTAGTCATGCCCTCATGTCTCCTTAGCAGCCTGGCTTCCATCTCTCTGCACAGGTAGCGGGTGACACTTGTCTTGCCACCGGCCTGTGGTTCGTGCCATGGCAGGCTATCCTGCATCCCGAGTGTTACCAGACCCCAAGGCCAACGGCTCCTTTTCTTCTCCAGGGGCGGCAGTTGCGCTTTCCCCTCACTTGGTTTCTCTCTCAGGCAGAGGGGATGCTAGGACAAAGCGTATTTCGCTCCATGCGGGTATCGTCCACCAAGCTGTGGAGACTAGCTCAGGCAAGCAGAAGCAGCATCCCCTAAAAAAACTCTGATTTCCCAAGGAAAGCTGCGCTTTCCCAGGCGAGATGCCCAGGCAAAGAGGCTTTTGCTGAATGCGGGTTTCTCCCACCGCGAGGCTGGGATCAGGCAAGCAGCCCCAGCCCGCAGAACATTTCTTAGCGAATGCTGTGCTTTCGCAAAGGCTTTGGCTTGGAGCGAACAGCACTTCACTGCTGCTTCCTCAGCAAGGCTTCAGTCGCGTTAGGGAAGCAGAGCTGCGGGAGAGCTGGTGCCTCTTGGACCTTGCTTTCCCAGGCTCCAGTTCGTGTTCTGGGTTCACCCTGCCAAGCCGAACTAAGCAGACACAGCTACAACCCTCCAGTAGCGTGCATAGCCTAGGTTGGCACTCAATACACACTACCATCTTCCAGTGTAGGCATCCCTTGGCCTTTTACTCTGGCACTTAAGCGGACTGCAAACTAGACCAGTGCTTTCCCCACAGGAAAGGAGAGCTGACAGGAACCCTGCACATGGCCCGTGCACTGAATAGGGAGCTTTGGGGGACTGTCCCCACTCCTTCCCCTTAAACCCCGTGAATCCTCCAAGCTTCCACATCCTGGAGGAAGTCGGCGTCTGACTCGCTGTTAGTTCAGGGAGCTGTTTCTGTGAGTACACCGTAGGCCCCTGGTGACTAGAGCATGTCTGCCCCAGGGACAGGTGGCCAAGGAGCTGCTATCTCCTTGGCCCACAGACTCAGGACAGGCATGCTTTCTACCCAGACTCCTTCCTAAGAGTGGAGCCTGCACCCTGCCATACACATCCCCTCCTGTCTCCTTAGCAACCAGGCTTCTGACTGTCTGAACTGGGAGCGGGTGACGCTTGTATTACCACTGAACGCTGTGCCTGCCAGGGTCGTCCCTCCTGCTCTGCAACCGTTTCCAGACAAGAAGGCCAATGGCTGCTGCTCTTCTCCCCGGGCAGAGTGTTGAACCTTCCACAGATATGCTCCTGGGGTGCGCAGTGAAAAACGTGTCCCTTTCCTTAAGGCTCTTTCCATAGGCGCAATCGCGCTTCTCTCACAGGCAGAAGGGATGCCCAGGCAAAGAGGATTTCTCTCCATGCGGGTTTAGTACACTGTGCTGAAGAGAGCAGCTCAGGCAACAGGAGAATCCCTCAGACCCGACTCTGATTTCCCAAAGAATGCTGCGCTTTCCCAGAGGGGATTCCAGGGCAAAGAGGCTTTCGCTCTATGCGGTATTCTCCCATAGTGCTGCGAATACTAGGCTAAGGCAAGCAGCAACAGCAGCCCACAGAACCGACTCTGATTTCCCAGCGACTGCTATGCTTTCGCAGAGCTTTACAGCTTGGCAGGAACCGCACTTCGCTTCTGCTTCCTCAGAAAGGCTTTGGGTGTTTAGTCTGTCCCGACAGGGAAGAAGAGCCGCGGGAGAGCTGGTGCCTCTTGGGACTTGCTTTCTCGGGCTCCTCGTTCACGCCCGGGGTTACCTTGCTATGCGAACTAAGCAGACACAGTCACAACCCAGCAGCAGCGTCCGTTCTTAACTTGGCACTCAATGCCTATTACAATCTCGTGGGGAAGGTAAGGCTTTGCCTTTGGCTCTGGCGCTCCGGCAGGCTCAAGGTCTAGGCCAGTGCCTACACCACAGGAGAGAGCTGGCGACAGGATCACTGCACATGGCCCGTGCACTGGGATGGGGAACTGTGGGGGACTGTCCACATTCTTTCCCCAGCACACCCCCTGCCACCCACATCGCTGCCACATCTTGGTGGAAGATGGCATCTGAATGCCAGTTCCATTTGTGTTGTTTCCGCGAGTTGCAGCTATGTCGCCTGGTGGGAAGCCCAAGTCTGTTCTTGGGACAGATGGCCAAGGAGATGCTGCCCCTTTTTGACCAGAGGCAAAGGACTGGCCTGCCTTCTGCCCAGACTCCTTCCTCAGCGTGGAGTACGCGCCTCTGCCCTAGTCATGCCCTCATGTCTCCTTAGCAGCCTGGCTTCCATCTCTCTGCACAGGTAGCGGGTGACACTTGTCTTGCCACCGGCCTGTGGTTCGTGCCATGGCAGGCTATCCTGCATCCCGAGTGTTTCCAGACCCCAAGGCCAACGGCTCCTTCTCTTCTCCAGGGGCGGCAGCTGCGCTTTCCCCACACTTGGTTTCTCTCTCAGGCAGAGGGGATGCTAGGACAAAGCGTATTTCGCTCCATGCGGGTATCGTCCACCAAGCTGTGGAGACTAGCTCAGGCAAGCAGCAGCAGCATCCCCTAACAAAACTCTGATTTCCCAAGAAAGGCTGCGCTTTCCCAGGCGAGATGCCCAGGCAAAGAGGCTTTTGCTGAATGCGGGTTTCTCCCACCGCGAGACTGGGATCAGGCAAGCAGCCCCAGCCCGCAGAACATTTCTTAGCGAATGCTGTGCTTTCCCAAAGGCTTTGGCTTGGAGCGAACAGCACTTCACTGCTGCTTCCTCAGCAAGGCTTCAGTCGCGTCAGGGAAGCAGAGCTGCGGGAGAGCTGGTGCCTCTTGGACCTTGCTTTCCCAGGCTCCAGTTCGTGTCCTGGGTTCACCCTGCCAAGCCGAACTAAGCAGACACAGCTACAACCCTCCAGTAGCGTGCATAGCCTAGGTTGGCACTCAATACACACTACCATCTTCCAGTGTAGGCATCCCTTGGCCTTTTACTCTGGCACTTAAGCGGACTGCAAACTAGACCAGTGCTTTCCCCACAGGAAAGGAGAGCTGACAGGAACCCTGCACATGGCCCGTGCACTGAATAGGGAGCTTTGGGGGACTGTCCCCACTCCTTCCCCTTAAACCCCGTGAATCCTCCAAGCTTCCACATCCTGGAGGAAGTCGGCGTCTGACTCGCTGTTAGTTCAGGGAGCTGTTTCTGCGAGTACACCGTAGGCCCCTGGTGACTAGAGCATGTCTGCCCCAGGGACAGGTGGCCAAGGAGCTGCTATCTCCTTGGCCCACAGACTCAGGACAGGCATGCTTTCTACCCAGACTCCTTCCTAAGAGTGGAGCCTGCACCCTGCCATACACATCCCCTCCTGTCTCCTTAGCAACCAGGCTTCTGACTGTCTGAACTGGGAGCGGGTGACACTTGTATTACCACTGAACGCTGTGCCTGCCAGGGTCGTCCCTCCTGCTTTGCAACCGTTTCCAGACAAGAAGGCCAATGGCTGCTGCTCTTCTCCCCGGGCAGAGTGTTGAACCTTCCACAGATATGCTCCTGGGGTGCGCAGTGAAAAACGTGTCCCTTTCCTTAAGGCTCTTTCCATAGGCGCAAGCGCGCTTCTCTCACAGGCAGAAGGGATGCCCAGGCAAAGAGGATTTCTCTCCATGCGGGTTTAGTACACTGTGCTGAAGAGACCAGCTCAGGCAACAGGAGAATCCCTCAGACCCGACTCTGATTTCCCAAAGAATGCTGCGCTTTCCCAGAGGGGATGCCAGGGCAAAGAGGCTTTCGCTCTATGCGGTATTCTCCCATAGTGCTGCGAATACTAGGCTAAGGCAAGCAGCAACAGCAGCCCACAGAACCGACTCTGATTTCCCAGCGACTGCTATGCTTTCGCAGAGCTTTACAGCTTGGCAGGAACCGCACTTCGCTGCTGCTTCCTCAGAAAGGCTTTGGGTGTTTAGTCTGTCCCGACAGGGAAGAAGAGCCGCGAGAGAGCTGGTGCCTCTTGGGACTTGCTTTCTCGGGCTCCTCGTTCACACCCGGGGTTACCTTGCTATGCCGAACTAAGCAGACACAGTCCCAACCCAGCAGCAGCGTCCGTTCTTAACATGGCACTCAATGCCTATTACAATCTCGTGGGGAAGGTAAGGCTTTGCCTTTGGCTCTGGCGCTCCGGCAGGCTCAAGGTCTAGGCCAGTGCCTACACCACAGGAGAGAGCTGGCGACAGGATCACTGCACATGGCCCGTGCACTGGGATGGGGAACTGTGGGGGACTGTCCACACTCTTTCCCCAGCACACCCCCTGCCACCCACATCGCTGCCACATCTTGGTGGAAGATGGCATCTGAATGCCAGTTCCATTTGTGTTGTTTCCGCGAGTTGCAGCTATGTCGCCTGGTGGGAAGCCCAAGTCTGTTCTTGGGACAGATGGCCAAGGAGATGCTGCACCTTTTTGACCAGAGGCAAAGGACTGGCCTGCCTTCTGCCCAGACACCTTCCTCAGCGTGGAGTACGCGCCTCTGCCCTAGTCATGCCCTCATGTCTCCTTAGCAGCCTGGCTTCCATCTCTCTGCACAGGTAGCGGGTGACACTTGTCTTGCCACCGGCCTGTGGTTCGTGCCATGGCAGGCTATCCTGCATCCCGAGTGTTTCCAGACCCCAAGGCCAACGGCTCCTTTTCTTCTCCAGGGGCGGCAGTTGCGCTTTCCCCTCACTTGGTTTCTCTCTCAGGCAGAGGGGATGCTAGGACAAAGCGTATTTCGCCCCATGCGGGTATCGTCCACCAAGCTGTGGAGACTAGCTCAGGCAAGCAGAAGCAGCATCCCCTAAAAAAACTCTGATTTCCCAAGGAAAGCTGCGCTTTCCCAGGCGAGATGCCCAGGCAAAGAGGCTTTTGCTGAATGCGGGTTTCTCCCACCGCGAGGCTGGGATCAGGCAAGCAGCCCCAGCCCGCAGAACATTTCTTAGCGAATGCTGTGCTTTCGCAAAGGCTTTGGCTTGGAGCGAACAGCACTTCACTGCTGCTTCCTCAGCAAGGCTTCAGTCGCGTTAGGGAAGCAGAGCTGCGGGAGAGCTGGTGCCTCTTGGACCTTGCTTTCCCAGGCTCCAGTTCGTGTCCTGGGTTCACCCTGCCAAGCCGAACTAAGCAGACACAGCTACAACCCTCCAGTAGCGTGCATAGCCTAGGTTGGCACTCAATACACACTACCATCTTCCAGTGTAGGCATCCCTTGGCCTTTTACTCTGGCATTTAAGCGGACTGCAAACTAGACCAGTGCTTTCCCCACAGGAAAGGAGAGCTGACAGGAACCCTGCACATGGCCCGTGCACTGAATAGGGAGCTTTGGGGGACTGTCCCCACTCCTTCCCCTTAAACCCCGTGAATCCTCCAAGCTTCCACATCCTGGAGGAAGTCGGCGTCTGACTCGCTGTTAGTTCAGGGAGCTGTTTCTACGAGTACACCGTAGGCCCCTGGTGACTAGAGCATGTCTGCCCCAGGGACAGGTGGCCAAGGAGCTGCTATCTCCTTGGCCCACAGACTCAGGACAGGCATGCTTTCTACCCAGACTCCTTCCTAAGAGTGGAGCCTGCACCCTGCCATACACATCCCCTCCTGTCTCCTTAGCAACCAGGCTTCTGACTGTCTGAACTGGGAGCGGGTGACACTTGTATTACCACTGAACGCTGTGCCTGCCAGGGTCGTCCCTCCTGCTCTGCAACCGTTTCCAGACAAGAAGGCCAATGGCTGCTGCTCTTCTCCCCGGGCAGAGTGTTGAACCTTCCACAGATATGCTCCTGGGGTGCGCAGTGAAAAACGTGTCCCTTTCCTTAAGGCTCTTTCCATAGGCGCAAGCGCGCTTCTCTCACAGGCAGAAGGGATGCCCAGGCAAAGAGGATTTCTCTCCATGCGGGTTTAGTACACTGTGCTGAAGAGACCAGCTCAGGCAACAGGAGAATCCCTCAGACCCGACTCTGATTTCCCAAAGAATGCTGCGCTTTCCCAGAGGGGATGCCAGGGCAAAGAGGCTTTCGCTCTATGCGGTATTCTCCCATAGTGCTGCGAATACTAGGCTAAGGCAAGCAGCAACAGCAGCCCACAGAACCGACTCTGATTTCCCAGCGACTGCTATGCTTTCGCAGAGCTTTACAGCTTGGCAGGAACCGCACTTCGCTGCTGCTTCCTCAGAAAGGCTTTGGGTGTTTAGTCTCTCCCGGCAGGGAAGAAGAGCCGCGGGAGAGCTGGTGCCTCTTGGGACTTGCTTTCTCGGGCTCCTCGTTCACGCCCGGGGTTACCTTGCTATGCCGAACTAGGCAGACACAGTCCCAACCCAGCAGCAGCGTCCGTTCTTAACATGGCACTCAATGCCTATTACAATCTCGTGGGGAAGGTAAGGCTTTGCCTTTGGCTCTGGCGCTCCGGGAGGCTCAAGGTCTAGGCCATTGCCTACACCACAGGAGAGAGCTGGCGACAGGATCACTGCACATGGCCCGTGCACTGGGATGGGGAACTGTGGGGGACTGTCCACACTCTTTCCCCAGCACACCCCCTGCCACCCACATCGCTGCCACATCTTGGTGGAAGATGGCATCTGAATGCCAGTTCCATTTGTGTTGTTTCCGCGAGTTGCAGCTATGTCGCCTGGTGGGAAGCCCAAGTCTGTTCTTGGGACAGATGGCCAAGGAGATGCTGCCCCCTTTTGACCAGAGGCAAAGGACTGGCCTGCCTTCTGCCCAGACTCCTTCCTCAGCGTGGAGTACGCGCCTCTGCCCTAGTCATGCCCTCATGTCTCCCTAGCAGCCTGGCTTCCATCTCTCTGCACAGGTAGCGGGTGACACTTGTCTTGCCACCGGCCTGTGGTTCGTGCCATGGCAGGCTATCCTGCATCCCGAGTGTTTCCAGACCCCAAGGCCAACGGCTCCTTCTCTTCTCCAGGGGCGGCAGCTGCGCTTTCCCCACACTTGGTTTCTCTCTCAGGCAGAGGGGATGCTAGGACAAAGCGTATTTCGCTCCATGCGGGTATCGTCCACCAAGCTGTGGAGACTAGCTCAGGCAAGCAGCAGCAGCATCCCCTAACAAAACTCTGATTTCCCAAGGAAAGCTGCGCTTTCCCAGGCGAGATGCCCAGGCAAAGAGGCTTTTGCTGAATGCGGGTTTCTCCCACCGCGAGACTGGGATCAGGCAAGCAGCCCCAGCCCGCAGAACATTTCTTAGCGAATGCTGTGCTTTCCCAAAGGCTTTGGCTTGGAGCGAACAGCACTTCACTGCTGCTTCCTCAGCAAGGCTTCAGTCGCGTCAGGGAAGCAGAGCTGCGGGAGAGCTGGTGCCTCTTGGACCTTGCTTTCCCAGGCTCCAGTTCGTGTTCTGGGTTCACCCTGCCAAGCCGAACTAAGCAGACACAGCTACAACCCTCCAGTAGCGTGCATAGCCTAGGTTGGCACTCAATACACACTACCATCTTCCAGTGTAGGCATCCCTTGGCCTTTTACTCTGGCACTTAAGCGGACTGCAAACTAGACCAGTGCTTTCCCCACAGGAAAGGAGAGCTGACAGGAACCCTGCACATGGCCCGTGCACTGAATAGGGAGCTTTGGGGGACTGTCCCCACTCCTTCCCCTTAAACCCCGTGAATCCTCCAAGCTTCCACATCCTGGAGGAAGTCGGCGTCTGAATCGCTGTTAGTTCAGGGAGCTGTTTCTGTGAGTACACCGTAGGCCCCTGGTGACTAGAGCATGTCTGCCCCAGGGACAGGTGGCCAAGGAGCTGCTATCTCCTTGGCCCACAGACTCAGGACAGGCATGCTTTCTACCCAGACTCCTTCCTAAGAGTGGAGCCTGCACCCTGCCATACACATCCCCTCCTGTCTCCTTAGCAACCAGGCTTCTGACTGTCTGAACTGGGAGCGGGTGACGCTTGTATTACCACTGAACGCTGTGCCTGCCAGGGTCGTCCCTCCTGCTCTGCAACCGTTTCCAGACAAGAAGGCCAATGGCTGCTGCTCTTCTCCCCGGGCAGAGTGTTGAACCTTCCACAGATATGCTCCTGGGGTGCGCAGTGAAAAACGTGTCCCTTTCCTTAAGGCTCTTTCCATAGGCGCAATCGCGCTTCTCTCACAGGCAGAAGGGATGCCCAGGCAAAGAGGATTTCTCTCCATGCGGGTTTAGTACACTGTGCTGAAGAGAGCAGCTCAGGCAACAGGAGAATCCCTCAGACCCGACTCTGATTTCCCAAAGAATGCTGCGCTTTCCCAGAGGGGATTCCAGGGCAAAGAGGCTTTCGCTCTATGCGGTATTCTCCCATAGTGCTGCGAATACTAGGCTAAGGCAAGCAGCAACAGCAGCCCACAGAACCGACTCTGATTTCCCAGCGACTGCTATGCTTTCGCAGAGCTTTACAGCTTGGCAGGAACCGCACTTCGCTTCTGCTTCCTCAGAAAGGCTTTGGGTGTTTAGTCTGTCCCGACAGGGAAGAAGAGCCGCGGGAGAGCTGGTGCCTCTTGGGACTTGCTTTCTCGGGCTCCTCGTTCACGCCCGGGGTTACCTTGCTATGCCGAACTAAGCAGGAACAGTCACAACCCAGCAGCAGCGTCCGTTCTTAACATGGCACTCAATGCCTATTACAATCTCGTGGGGAAGGTAAGGCTTTGCCTTTGGCTCTGGCGCTCCGGCAGGCTCAAGGTCTAGGCCAGTGCCTACACCACAGGAGAGAGCTGGCGACAGGATCACTGCACATGGCCCGTGCACTGGGATGGGGAACTGTGGGGGACTGTCCACATTCTTTCCCCAGCACACCCCCTGCCACCCACATCGCTGCCACATCTTGGTGGAAGATGGCATCTGAATGCCAGTTCCATTTGTGTTGTTTCCGCGAGTTGCAGCTATGTCGCCTGGTGGGAAGCCCAAGTCTGTTCTTGGGACAGATGGCCAAGGAGATGCTGCCCCTTTTTGACCAGAGGCAAAGGACTGGCCTGCCTTCTGCCCAGACTCCTTCCTCAGCGTGGAGTACGCGCCTCTGCCCTAGTCATGCCCTCATGTCTCCTTAGCAGCCTGGCTTCCATCTCTCTGCACAGGTAGCGGGTGACACTTGTCTTGCCACCGGCCTGTGGTTCGTGCCATGGCAGGCTATCCTGCATCCCGAGTGTTTCCAGACCCCAAGGCCAACGGCTCCTTCTCTTCTCCAGGGGCGGCAGCTGCGCTTTCCCCACACTTGGTTTCTCTCTCAGGCAGAGGGGATGCTAGGACAAAGCGTATTTCGCTCCATGCGGGTATCGTCCACCAAGCTGTGGAGACTAGCTCAGGCAAGCAGCAGCAGCATCCCCTAACAAAACTCTGATTTCCCAAGGAAAGCTGCGCTTTCCCAGGCGAGATGCCCAGGCAAAGAGGCTTTTGCTGAATGCGGGTTTCTCCCACCGCGAGACTGGGATCAGGCAAGCAGCCCCAGCCCGCAGAACATTTCTTAGCGAATGCTGTGCTTTCCCAAAGGCTTTGGCTTGGAGCGAACAGCACTTCACTGCTGCTTCCTCAGCAAGGCTTCAGTCGCGTCAGGGAAGCAGAGCTGCGGGAGAGCTGGTGCCTCTTGGACCTTGCTTTCCCAGGCTCCAGTTCGTGTCCTGGGTTCACCCTGCCAAGCCGAACTAAGCAGACACAGCTACAACCCTCCAGTAGCGTGCATAGCCTAGGTTGGCACTCAATACACACTACCATCTTCCAGTGTAGGCATCCCTTGGCCTTTTACTCTGGCACTTAAGCGGACTGCAAACTAGACCAGTGCTTTCCCCACAGGAAAGGAGAGCTGACAGGAACCCTGCACATGGCCCGTGCACTGAATAGGGAGCTTTGGGGGACTGTCCCCACTCCTTCCGCTTAAACCCCGTGAATCCTCCAAGCTTCCACATCCTGGAGGAAGTCGGCGTCTGACTCGCTGTTAGTTCAGGGAGCTGTTTCTGCGAGTACACCGTAGGCCCCTGGTGACTAGAGCATGTCTGCCCCAGGGACAGGTGGCCAAGGAGCTGCTATCTCCTTGGCCCACAGACTCAGGACAGGCATGCTTTCTACCCAGACTCCTTCCTAAGAGTGGAGCCTGCACCCTGCCATACACATCCCCTCCTGTCTCCTTAGCAACCAGGCTTCTGACTGTCTGAACTGGGAGCGGGTGACGCTTGTATTACCACTGAACGCTGTGCCTGCCAGGGTCGTCCCTCCTGCTCTGCAACCGTTTCCAGACAAGAAGGCCAATGGCTGCTGCTCTTCTCCCCGGGCAGAGTGTTGAACCTTCCACAGATATGCTCCTGGGGTGCGCAGTGAAAAACGTGTCCCTTTCCTTAAGGCTCTTTCCATAGGCGCAATCGCGCTTCTCTCACAGGCAGAAGGGATGCCCAGGCAAAGAGGATTTCTCTCCATGCGGGTTTAGTACACTGTGCTGAAGAGAGCAGCTCAGGCAACAGGAGAATCCCTCAGACCCGACTCTGATTTCCCAAAGAATGCTGCGCTTTCCCAGAGGGGATGCCAGGGCAAAGAGGCTTTCGCTCTATGCGGTATTCTCCCATAGTGCTGCGAATACTAGGCTAAGGCAAGCAGCAACAGCAGCCCACAGAACCGACTCTGATTTCCCAGCGACTGCTATGCTTTCGCAGAGCTTTACAGCTTGGCAGGAACCGCACTTCGCTGCTGCTTCCTCAGAAAGGCTTTGGGTGTTTAGTCTGTCCCGACAGGGAAGAAGAGCCGCGAGAGAGCTGGTGCCTCTTGGGACTTGCTTTCTCGGGCTCCTCGTTCACACCCGGGGTTACCTTGCTATGCCGAACTAAGCAGACACAGTCCCAACCCAGCAGCAGCGTCCGTTCTTAACATGGCACTCAATGCCTATTACAATCTCGTGGGGAAGGTAAGGCTTTGCCTTTGGCTCTGGCGCTCCGGCAGGCTCAAGGTCTAGGCCAGTGCCTACACCACAGGAGAGAGCTGGCGACAGGATCACTGCACATGGCCCGTGCACTGGGATGGGGAACTGTGGGGGACTGTCCACACTCTTTCCCCAGCACACCCCCTGCCACCCACATCGCTGCCACATCTTGGTGGAAGATGGCATCTGAATGCCAGTTCCATTTGTGTTGTTTCCGCGAGTTGCAGCTATGTCGCCTGGTGGGAAGCCCAAGTCTGTTCTTGGGACAGATGGCCAAGGAGATGCTGCACCTTTTTGACCAGAGGCAAAGGACTGGCCTGCCTTCTGCCCAGACACCTTCCTCAGCGTGGAGTACGCGCCTCTGCCCTAGTCATGCCCTCATGTCTCCTTAGCAGCCTGGCTTCCATCTCTCTGCACAGGTAGCGGGTGACACTTGTCTTGCCACCGGCCTGTGGTTCGTGCCATGGCAGGCTATCCTGCATCCCGAGTGTTTCCAGACCCCAAGGCCAACGGCTCCTTTTCTTCTCCAGGGGCGGCAGTTGCGCTTTCCCCTCACTTGGTTTCTCTCTCAGGCAGAGGGGATGCTAGGACAAAGCGTATTTCGCCCCATGCGGGTATCGTCCACCAAGCTGTGGAGACTAGCTCAGGCAAGCAGAAGCAGCATCCCCTAAAAAAACTCTGATTTCCCAAGGAAAGCTGCGCTTTCCCAGGCGAGATGCCCAGGCAAAGAGGCTTTTGCTGAATGCGGGTTTCTCCCACCGCGAGGCTGGGATCAGGCAAGCAGCCCCAGCCCGCAGAACATTTCTTAGCGAATGCTGTGCTTTCGCAAAGGCTTTGGCTTGGAGCGAACAGCACTTCACTGCTGCTTCCTCAGCAAGGCTTCAGTCGCGTTAGGGAAGCAGAGCTGCGGGAGAGCTGGTGCCTCTTGGACCTTGCTTTCCCAGGCTCCAGTTCGTGTCCTGGGTTCACCCTGCCAAGCCGAACTAAGCAGACACAGCTACAACCCTCCAGTAGCGTGCATAGCCTAGGTTGGCACTCAATACACACTACCATCTTCCAGTGTAGGCATCCCTTGGCCTTTTACTCTGGCATTTAAGCGGACTGCAAACTAGACCAGTGCTTTCCCCACAGGAAAGGAGAGCTGACAGGAACCCTGCACATGGCCCGTGCACTGAATAGGGAGCTTTGGGGGACTGTCCCCACTCCTTCCCCTTAAACCCCGTGAATCCTCCAAGCTTCCACATCCTGGAGGAAGTCGGCGTCTGACTCGCTGTTAGTTCAGGGAGCTGTTTCTACGAGTACACCGTAGGCCCCTGGTGACTAGAGCATGTCTGCCCCAGGGACAGGTGGCCAAGGAGCTGCTATCTCCTTGGCCCACAGACTCAGGACAGGCATGCTTTCTACCCAGACTCCTTCCTAAGAGTGGAGCCTGCACCCTGCCATACACATCCCCTCCTGTCTCCTTAGCAACCAGGCTTCTGACTGTCTGAACTGGGAGCGGGTGACACTTGTATTACCACTGAACGCTGTGCCTGCCAGGGTCGTCCCTCCTGCTCTGCAACCGTTTCCAGACAAGAAGGCCAATGGCTGCTGCTCTTCTCCCCGGGCAGAGTGTTGAACCTTCCACAGATATGCTCCTGGGGTGCGCAGTGAAAAACGTGTCCCTTTCCTTAAGGCTCTTTCCATAGGCGCAAGCGCGCTTCTCTCACAGGCAGAAGGGATGCCCAGGCAAAGAGGATTTCTCTCCATGCGGGTTTAGTACACTGTGCTGAAGAGACCAGCTCAGGCAACAGGAGAATCCCTCAGACCCGACTCTGATTTCCCAAAGAATGCTGCGCTTTCCCAGAGGGGATGCCAGGGCAAAGAGGCTTTCGCTCTATGCGGTATTCTCCCATAGTGCTGCGAATACTAGGCTAAGGCAAGCAGCAACAGCAGCCCACAGAACCGACTCTGATTTCCCAGCGACTGCTATGCTTTCGCAGAGCTTTACAGCTTGGCAGGAACCGCACTTCGCTGCTGCTTCCTCAGAAAGGCTTTGGGTGTTTAGTCTCTCCCGGCAGGGAAGAAGAGCCGCGGGAGAGCTGGTGCCTCTTGGGACTTGCTTTCTCGGGCTCCTCGTTCACGCCCGGGGTTACCTTGCTATGCCGAACTAGGCAGACACAGTCCCAACCCAGCAGCAGCGTCCGTTCTTAACATGGCACTCAATGCCTATTACAATCTCGTGGGGAAGGTAAGGCTTTGCCTTTGGCTCTGGCGCTCCGGGAGGCTCAAGGTCTAGGCCATTGCCTACACCACAGGAGAGAGCTGGCGACAGGATCACTGCACATGGCCCGTGCACTGGGATGGGGAACTGTGGGGGACTGTCCACACTCTTTCCCCAGCACACCCCCTGCCACCCACATCGCTGCCACATCTTGGTGGAAGATGGCATCTGAATGCCAGTTCCATTTGTGTTGTTTCCGCGAGTTGCAGCTATGTCGCCTGGTGGGAAGCCCAAGTCTGTTCTTGGGACAGATGGCCAAGGAGATGCTGCCCCCTTTTGACCAGAGGCAAAGGACTGGCCTGCCTTCTGCCCAGACTCCTTCCTCAGCGTGGAGTACGCGCCTCTGCCCTAGTCATGCCCTCATGTCTCCCTAGCAGCCTGGCTTCCATCTCTCTGCACAGGTAGCGGGTGACACTTGTCTTGCCACCGGCCTGTGGTTCGTGCCATGGCAGGCTATCCTGCATCCCGAGTGTTTCCAGACCCCAAGGCCAACGGCTCCTTCTCTTCTCCAGGGGCGGCAGCTGCGCTTTCCCCACACTTGGTTTCTCTCTCAGGCAGAGGGGATGCTAGGACAAAGCGTATTTCGCTCCATGCGGGTATCGTCCACCAAGCTGTGGAGACTAGCTCAGGCAAGCAGCAGCAGCATCCCCTAACAAAACTCTGATTTCCCAAGGAAAGCTGCGCTTTCCCAGGCGAGATGCCCAGGCAAAGAGGCTTTTGCTGAATGCGGGTTTCTCCCACCGCGAGACTGGGATCAGGCAAGCAGCCCCAGCCCGCAGAACATTTCTTAGCGAATGCTGTGCTTTCCCAAAGGCTTTGGCTTGGAGCGAACAGCACTTCACTGCTGCTTCCTCAGCAAGGCTTCAGTCGCGTCAGGGAAGCAGAGCTGCGGGAGAGCTGGTGCCTCTTGGACCTTGCTTTCCCAGGCTCCAGTTCGTGTTCTGGGTTCACCCTGCCAAGCCGAACTAAGCAGACACAGCTACAACCCTCCAGTAGCGTGCATAGCCTAGGTTGGCACTCAATACACACTACCATCTTCCAGTGTAGGCATCCCTTGGCCTTTTACTCTGGCACTTAAGCGGACTGCAAACTAGACCAGTGCTTTCCCCACAGGAAAGGAGAGCTGACAGGAACCCTGCACATGGCCCGTGCACTGAATAGGGAGCTTTGGGGGACTGTCCCCACTCCTTCCCCTTAAACCCCGTGAATCCTCCAAGCTTCCACATCCTGGAGGAAGTCGGCGTCTGAATCGCTGTTAGTTCAGGGAGCTGTTTCTGTGAGTACACCGTAGGCCCCTGGTGACTAGAGCATGTCTGCCCCAGGGACAGGTGGCCAAGGAGCTGCTATCTCCTTGGCCCACAGACTCAGGACAGGCATGCTTTCTACCCAGACTCCTTCCTAAGAGTGGAGCCTGCACCCTGCCATACACATCCCCTCCTGTCTCCTTAGCAACCAGGCTTCTGACTGTCTGAACTGGGAGCGGGTGACGCTTGTATTACCACTGAACGCTGTGCCTGCCAGGGTCGTCCCTCCTGCTCTGCAACCGTTTCCAGACAAGAAGGCCAATGGCTGCTGCTCTTCTCCCCGGGCAGAGTGTTGAACCTTCCACAGATATGCTCCTGGGGTGCGCAGTGAAAAACGTGTCCCTTTCCTTAAGGCTCTTTCCATAGGCGCAATCGCGCTTCTCTCACAGGCAGAAGGGATGCCCAGGCAAAGAGGATTTCTCTCCATGCGGGTTTAGTACACTGTGCTGAAGAGAGCAGCTCAGGCAACAGGAGAATCCCTCAGACCCGACTCTGATTTCCCAAAGAATGCTGCGCTTTCCCAGAGGGGATTCCAGGGCAAAGAGGCTTTCGCTCTATGCGGTATTCTCCCATAGTGCTGCGAATACTAGGCTAAGGCAAGCAGCAACAGCAGCCCACAGAACCGACTCTGATTTCCCAGCGACTGCTATGCTTTCGCAGAGCTTTACAGCTTGGCAGGAACCGCACTTCGCTTCTGCTTCCTCAGAAAGGCTTTGGGTGTTTAGTCTGTCCCGACAGGGAAGAAGAGCCGCGGGAGAGCTGGTGCCTCTTGGGACTTGCTTTCTCGGGCTCCTCGTTCACGCCCGGGGTTACCTTGCTATGCCGAACTAAGCAGGAACAGTCACAACCCAGCAGCAGCGTCCGTTCTTAACATGGCACTCAATGCCTATTACAATCTCGTGGGGAAGGTAAGGCTTTGCCTTTGGCTCTGGCGCTCCGGCAGGCTCAAGGTCTAGGCCAGTGCCTACACCACAGGAGAGAGCTGGCGACAGGATCACTGCACATGGCCCGTGCACTGGGATGGGGAACTGTGGGGGACTGTCCACATTCTTTCCCCAGCACACCCCCTGCCACCCACATCGCTGCCACATCTTGGTGGAAGATGGCATCTGAATGCCAGTTCCATTTGTGTTGTTTCCGCGAGTTGCAGCTATGTCGCCTGGTGGGAAGCCCAAGTCTGTTCTTGGGACAGATGGCCAAGGAGATGCTGCCCCTTTTTGACCAGAGGCAAAGGACTGGCCTGCCTTCTGCCCAGACTCCTTCCTCAGCGTGGAGTACGCGCCTCTGCCCTAGTCATGCCCTCATGTCTCCTTAGCAGCCTGGCTTCCATCTCTCTGCACAGGTAGCGGGTGACACTTGTCTTGCCACCGGCCTGTGGTTCGTGCCATGGCAGGCTATCCTGCATCCCGAGTGTTTCCAGACCCCAAGGCCAACGGCTCCTTCTCTTCTCCAGGGGCGGCAGCTGCGCTTTCCCCACACTTGGTTTCTCTCTCAGGCAGAGGGGATGCTAGGACAAAGCGTATTTCGCTCCATGCGGGTATCGTCCACCAAGCTGTGGAGACTAGCTCAGGCAAGCAGCAGCAGCATCCCCTAACAAAACTCTGATTTCCCAAGGAAAGCTGCGCTTTCCCAGGCGAGATGCCCAGGCAAAGAGGCTTTTGCTGAATGCGGGTTTCTCCCACCGCGAGACTGGGATCAGGCAAGCAGCCCCAGCCCGCAGAACATTTCTTAGCGAATGCTGTGCTTTCCCAAAGGCTTTGGCTTGGAGCGAACAGCACTTCACTGCTGCTTCCTCAGCAAGGCTTCAGTCGCGTCAGGGAAGCAGAGCTGCGGGAGAGCTGGTGCCTCTTGGACCTTGCTTTCCCAGGCTCCAGTTCGTGTCCTGGGTTCACCCTGCCAAGCCGAACTAAGCAGACACAGCTACAACCCTCCAGTAGCGTGCATAGCCTAGGTTGGCACTCAATACACACTACCATCTTCCAGTGTAGGCATCCCTTGGCCTTTTACTCTGGCACTTAAGCGGACTGCAAACTAGACCAGTGCTTTCCCCACAGGAAAGGAGAGCTGACAGGAACCCTGCACATGGCCCGTGCACTGAATAGGGAGCTTTGGGGGACTGTCCCCACTCCTTCCGCTTAAACCCCGTGAATCCTCCAAGCTTCCACATCCTGGAGGAAGTCGGCGTCTGACTCGCTGTTAGTTCAGGGAGCTGTTTCTGCGAGTACACCGTAGGCCCCTGGTGACTAGAGCATGTCTGCCCCAGGGACAGGTGGCCAAGGAGCTGCTATCTCCTTGGCCCACAGACTCAGGACAGGCATGCTTTCTACCCAGACTCCTTCCTAAGAGTGGAGCCTGCACCCTGCCATACACATCCCCTCCTGTCTCCTTAGCAACCAGGCTTCTGACTGTCTGAACTGGGAGCGGGTGACGCTTGTATTACCACTGAACGCTGTGCCTGCCAGGGTCGTCCCTCCTGCTCTGCAACCGTTTCCAGACAAGAAGGCCAATGGCTGCTGCTCTTCTCCCCGGGCAGAGTGTTGAACCTTCCACAGATATGCTCCTGGGGTGCGCAGTGAAAAACGTGTCCCTTTCCTTAAGGCTCTTTCCATAGGCGCAATCGCGCTTCTCTCACAGGCAGAAGGGATGCCCAGGCAAAGAGGATTTCTCTCCATGCGGGTTTAGTACACTGTGCTGAAGAGAGCAGCTCAGGCAACAGGAGAATCCCTCAGACCCGACTCTGATTTCCCAAAGAATGCTGCGCTTTCCCAGAGGGGATTCCAGGGCAAAGAGGCTTTCGCTCTATGCGGTATTCTCCCATAGTGCTGCGAATACTAGGCTAAGGCAAGCAGCAACAGCAGCCCACAGAACCGACTCTGATTTCCCAGCGACTGCTATGCTTTCGCAGAGCTTTACAGCTTGGCAGGAACCGCACTTCGCTTCTGCTTCCTCAGAAAGGCTTTGGGTGTTTAGTCTGTCCCGACAGGGAAGAAGAGCCGCGGGAGAGCTGGTGCCTCTTGGGACTTGCTTTCTCGGGCTCCTCGTTCACGCCCGGGGTTACCTTGCTATGCCGAACTAAGCAGGAACAGTCACAACCCAGCAGCAGCGTCCGTTCTTAACATGGCACTCAATGCCTATTACAATCTCGTGGGGAAGGTAAGGCTTTGCCTTTGGCTCTGGCGCTCCGGCAGGCTCAAGGTCTAGGCCAGTGCCTACACCACAGGAGAGAGCTGGCGACAGGATCACTGCACATGGCCCGTGCACTGGGATGGGGAACTGTGGGGGACTGTCCACATTCTTTCCCCAGCACACCCCCTGCCACCCACATCGCTGCCACATCTTGGTGGAAGATGGCATCTGAATGCCAGTTCCATTTGTGTTGTTTCCGCGAGTTGCAGCTATGTCGCCTGGTGGGAAGCCCAAGTCTGTTCTTGGGACAGATGGCCAAGGAGATGCTGCCACTTTTTGACCAGAGGCAAAGGACTGGCCTGCCTTCTGCCCAGACTCCTTCCTCAGCGTGGAGTACGCGCCTCTGCCCTAGTCATGCCCTCATGTCTCCTTAGCAGCCTGGCTTCCATCTCTCTGCACAGGTAGCGGGTGACACTTGTCTTGCCACCGGCCTGTGGTTCGTGCCATGGCAGGCTATCCTGCATCCCGAGTGTTTCCAGACCCCAAGGCCAACGGCTCCTTCTCTTCTCCAGGGGCGGCAGCTGCGCTTTCCCCACACTTGGTTTCTCTCTCAGGCAGAGGGGATGCTAGGACAAAGCGTATTTCGCTCCATGCGGGTATCGTCCACCAAGCTGTGGAGACTAGCTCAGGCAAGCAGCAGCAGCATCCCCTAACAAAACTCTGATTTCCCAAGGAAAGCTGCGCTTTCCCAGGCGAGATGCCCAGGCAAAGAGGCTTTTGCTGAATGCGGGTTTCTCCCACCGCGAGACTGGGATCAGGCAAGCAGCCCCAGCCCGCAGAACATTTCTTAGCGAATGCTGTGCTTTCCCAAAGGCTTTGGCTTGGAGCGAACAGCACTTCACTGCTGCTTCCTCAGCAAGGCTTCAGTCGCGTCAGGGAAGCAGAGCTGCGGGAGAGCTGGTGCCTCTTGGACCTTGCTTTCCCAGGCTCCAGTTCGTGTCCTGGGTTCACCCTGCCAAGCCGAACTAAGCAGACACAGCTACAACCCTCCAGTAGCGTGCATAGCCTAGGTTGGCACTCAATACACACTACCATCTTCCAGTGTAGGCATCCCTTGGCCTTTTACTCTGGCACTTAAGCGGACTGCAAACTAGACCAGTGCTTTCCCCACAGGAAAGGAGAGCTGACAGGAACCCTGCACATGGCCCGTGCACTGAATAGGGAGCTTTGGGGGACTGTCCCCACTCCTTCCCCTTAAACCCCGTGAATCCTCCAAGCTTCCACATCCTGGAGGAAGTCGGCGTCTGACTCGCTGTTAGTTCAGGGAGCTGTTTCTGCGAGTACACCGTAGGCCCCTGGTGACTAGAGCATGTCTGCCCCAGGGACAGGTGGCCAAGGAGCTGCTATCTCCTTGGCCCACAGACTCAGGACAGGCATGCTTTCTACCCAGACTCCTTCCTAAGAGTGGAGCCTGCACCCTGCCATACACATCCCCTCCTGTCTCCTTAGCAACCAGGCTTCTGACTGTCTGAACTGGGAGCGGGTGACACTTGTATTACCACTGAACGCTGTGCCTGCCAGGGTCGTCCCTCCTGCTTTGCAACCGTTTCCAGACAAGAAGGCCAATGGCTGCTGCTCTTCTCCCCGGGCAGAGTGTTGAACCTTCCACAGATATGCTCCTGGGGTGCGCAGTGAAAAACGTGTCCCTTTCCTTAAGGCTCTTTCCATAGGCGCAAGCGCGCTTCTCTCACAGGCAGAAGGGATGCCCAGGCAAAGAGGATTTCTCTCCATGCGGGTTTAGTACACTGTGCTGAAGAGACCAGCTCAGGCAACAGGAGAATCCCTCAGACCCGACTCTGATTTCCCAAAGAATGCTGCGCTTTCCCAGAGGGGATGCCAGGGCAAAGAGGCTTTCGCTCTATGCGGTATTCTCCCATAGTGCTGCGAATACTAGGCTAAGGCAAGCAGCAACAGCAGCCCACAGAACCGACTCTGATTTCCCAGCGACTGCTATGCTTTCGCAGAGCTTTTCAGCTTGGCAGGAACCGCACTTCGCTGCTGCTTCCTCAGAAAGGCTTTGGGTGTTTAGTCTGTCCCGGCAGGGAAGAAGAGCCGCGGGAGAGCTGGTGCCTCTTGGGACTTGCTTTCTCGGGCTCCTCGTTCACACCCGGGGTTACCTTGCTATGCCGAACTAGGCAGACACAGTCCCAACCCAGCAGCAGCGTCCGTTCTTAACATGGCACTCAATGCCTATTACAATCTCGTGGGGAAGGTAAGGCTTTGCCTTTGGCTCTGGCGCTCCGGCAGGCTCAAGGTCTAGGCCAGTGCCTACACCACAGGAGAGAGCTGGCGACAGGATCACTGCACATGGTCCGTGCACTGGGATGGGGAACTGTGGGGGACTGTCCACATTCTTTCCCCAGCACACCCCCTGCCACCCACATCGCTGCCACATCTTGGTGGAAGATGGCATCTGAATGCCAGTTCCATTTGTGTTGTTTCCGCGAGTTGCAGCTATGTCGCCTGGTGGGAAGCCCAAGTCTGTTCTTGGGACAGATGGCCAAGGAGATGCTGCCCCTTTTTGACCAGAGGCAAAGGACTGGCCTGCCTTCTGCCCAGACACCTTCCTCAGCGTGGAGTACGCGCCTCTGCCCTAGTCATGCCCTCATGTCTCCTTAGCAGCCTGGCTTCCATCTCTCTGCACAGGTAGCGGGTGACACTTGTCTTGCCACCGGCCTGTGGTTCGTGCCATGGCAGGCTATCCTGCATCCCGAGTGTTTCCAGACCCCAAGGCCAACGGCTCCTTCTCTTCTCCAGGGGCGGCAGCTGCGCTTTCCCCACACTTGGTTTCTCTCTCAGGCAGAGGGGATGCTAGGACAAAGCGTATTTCGCTCCATGCGGGTATCGTCCACCAAGCTGTGGAGACTAGCTCAGGCAAGCAGCAGCAGCATCCCCTAACAAAACTCTGATTTCCCAAGGAAAGCTGCGCTTTCCCAGGCGAGATGACCAGGCAAAGAGGCTTTTGCTGAATGCGGGTTTCTCCCACCGCGAGGCTGTGATCAGGCAAGCAGCACCAGCCCGCAGAACATTTCTTACCGAATGCTGTGCTTTCGCAAAGGCTTTGGCTTGGAGCGAACAGCACTTCACTGCTGCTTCCTCAGCAAGGCTTCAGTCGCGTCAGGGAAGCAGAGCTGCGGGAGAGCTGGTGCCTCTTGGACCTTGCTTTCCCAGGCTCCAGTTCGTGTTCTGGGTTCACCCTGCCAAGCCGAACTAAGCAGACACAGCTACAACCCTCCAGTAGCGTGCATAGCCTAGGTTGGCACTCAATACACACTACCATCTTCCAGTGTAGGCATCCCTTGGCCTTTTACTCTGGCACTTAAGCGGACTGCAAACTAGACCAGTGCTTTCCCCACAGGAAAGGAGAGCTGACAGGAACCCTGCACATGGCCCGTGCACTGAATAGGGAGCTTTGGGGGACTGTCCCCACTCCTTCCCCTTAAACCCCGTGAATCCTCCAAGCTTCCACATCCTGGAGGAAGTCGGCGTCTGACTCGCTGTTAGTTCAGGGAGCTGTTTCTGCGAGTACACCGTAGGCCCCTGGTGACTAGAGCATGTCTGCCCCAGGGACAGGTGGCCAAGGAGCTGCTATCTCCTTGGCCCACAGACTCAGGACAGGCATGCTTTCTACCCAGACTCCTTCCTAAGAGTGGAGCCTGCACCCTGCCATACACATCCCCTCCTGTCTCCTTAGCAACCAGGCTTCTGACTGTCTGAACTGGGAGCGGGTGACACTTGTATTACCACTGAACGCTGTGCCTGCCAGGGTCGTCCCTCCTGCTTTGCAACCGTTTCCAGACAAGAAGGCCAATGGCTGCTGCTCTTCTCCCCGGGCAGAGTGTTGAACCTTCCACAGATATGCTCCTGGGGTGCGCAGTGAAAAACGTGTCCCTTTCCTTAAGGCTCTTTCCATAGGCGCAAGCGCGCTTCTCTCACAGGCAGAAGGGATGCCCAGGCAAAGAGGATTTCTCTCCATGCGGGTTTAGTACACTGTGCTGAAGAGACCAGCTCAGGCAACAGGAGAATCCCTCAGACCCGACTCTGATTTCCCAAAGAATGCTGCGCTTTCCCAGAGGGGATGCCAGGGCAAAGAGGCTTTCGCTCTATGCGGTATTCTCCCATAGTGCTGCGAATACTAGGCTAAGGCAAGCAGCAACAGCAGCCCACAGAACCGACTCTGATTTCCCAGCGACTGCTATGCTTTCGCAGAGCTTTACAGCTTGGCAGGAACCGCACTTCGCTGCTGCTTCCTCAGAAAGGCTTTGGGTGTTTAGTCTGTCCCGGCAGGGAAGAAGAGCCGCGGGAGAGCTGGTGCCTCTTGGGACTTGCTTTCTCGGGCTCCTCGTTCACGCCCGGGGTTACCTTGCTATGCCGAACTAAGCAGACACAGTCCCAACCCAGCAGCAGCGTCCGTTCTTAACATGGCACTCAATGCCTATTACAATCTCGTGGGGAAGGTAAGGCTTTGCCTTTGGCTCTGGCGCTCCGGGAGGCTCAAGGTCTAGGCCATTGCCTACACCACAGGAGAGAGCTGGCGACAGGATCACTGCACATGGCCCGTGCACTGGGATGGGGAACTGTGGGGGACTGTCCACACTCTTTCCCCAGCACACCCCCTGCCACCCACATCGCTGCCACATCTTGGTGGAAGATGGCATCTGAATGCCAGTTCCATTTGTGTTGTTTCCGCGAGTTGCAGCTATGTCGCCTGGTGGGAAGCCCAAGTCTGTTCTTGGGACAGATGGCCAAGGAGATGCTGCCCCTTTTTGACCAGAGGCAAAGGACTGGCCTGCCTTCTGCCCAGACTCCTTCCTCAGCGTGGAGTACGCGCCTCTGCCCTAGTCATGCCCTCATGTCTCCTTAGCAGCCTGGCTTCCATCTCTCTGCACAGGTAGCGGGTGACACTTGTCTTGCCACCGGCCTGTGGTTCGTGCCATGGCAGGCTATCCTGCATCCCGAGTGTTACCAGACCCCAAGGCCAACGGCTCCTTTTCTTCTCCAGGGGCGGCAGTTGCGCTTTCCCCTCACTTGGTTTCTCTCTCAGGCAGAGGGGATGCTAGGACAAAGCGTATTTCGCTCCATGCGGGTATCGTCCACCAAGCTGTGGAGACTAGCTCAGGCAAGCAGAAGCAGCATCCCCTAAAAAAACTCTGATTTCCCAAGGAAAGCTGCGCTTTCCCAGGCGAGATGCCCAGGCAAAGAGGCTTTTGCTGAATGCGGGTTTCTCCCACCGCGAGGCTGGGATCAGGCAAGCAGCCCCAGCCCGCAGAACATTTCTTAGCGAATGCTGTGCTTTCGCAAAGGCTTTGGCTTGGAGCGAACAGCACTTCACTGCTGCTTCCTCAGCAAGGCTTCAGTCGCGTTAGGGAAGCAGAGCTGCGGGAGAGCTGGTGCCTCTTGGACCTTGCTTTCCCAGGCTCCAGTTCGTGTTCTGGGTTCACCCTGCCAAGCCGAACTAAGCAGACACAGCTACAACCCTCCAGTAGCGTGCATAGCCTAGGTTGGCACTCAATACACACTACCATCTTCCAGTGTAGGCATCCCTTGGCCTTTTACTCTGGCACTTAAGCGGACTGCAAACTAGACCAGTGCTTTCCCCACAGGAAAGGAGAGCTGACAGGAACCCTGCACATGGCCCGTGCACTGAATAGGGAGCTTTGGGGGACTGTCCCCACTCCTTCCCCTTAAACCCCGTGAATCCTCCAAGCTTCCACATCCTGGAGGAAGTCGGCGTCTGACTCGCTGTTAGTTCAGGGAGCTGTTTCTGTGAGTACACCGTAGGCCCCTGGTGACTAGAGCATGTCTGCCCCAGGGACAGGTGGCCAAGGAGCTGCTATCTCCTTGGCCCACAGACTCAGGACAGGCATGCTTTCTACCCAGACTCCTTCCTAAGAGTGGAGCCTGCACCCTGCCATACACATCCCCTCCTGTCTCCTTAGCAACCAGGCTTCTGACTGTCTGAACTGGGAGCGGGTGACGCTTGTATTACCACTGAACGCTGTGCCTGCCAGGGTCGTCCCTCCTGCTCTGCAACCGTTTCCAGACAAGAAGGCCAATAGCTGCTGCTCTTCTCCCCGGGCAGAGTGTTGAACCTTCCACAGATATGCTCCTGGGGTGCGCAGTGAAAAACGTGTCCCTTTCCTTAAGGCTCTTTCCATAGGCGCAATCGCGCTTCTCTCACAGGCAGAAGGGATGCCCAGGCAAAGAGGATTTCTCTTCATGCGGGTTTAGTACACTGTGCTGAAGAGAGCAGCTCAGGCAACAGGAGAATCCCTCAGACCCGACTCTGATTTCCCAAAGAATGCTGCGCTTTCCCAGAGGGGATTCCAGGGCAAAGAGGCTTTCGCTCTATGCGGTATTCTCCCATAGTGCTGCGAATACTAGGCTAAGGCAAGCAGCAACAGCAGCCCACAGAACCGACTCTGATTTCCCAGCGACTGCTATGCTTTCGCAGAGCTTTACAGCTTGGCAGGAACCGCACTTCGCTTCTGCTTCCTCAGAAAGGCTTTGGGTGTTTAGTCTGTCCCGACAGGGAAGAAGAGCCGCGGGAGAGCTGGTGCCTCTTGGGACTTGCTTTCTCGGGCTCCTCGTTCACGCCCGGGGTTACCTTGCTATGCCGAACTAAGCAGACACAGTCACAACCCAGCAGCAGCGTCCGTTCTTAACTTTGCACTCAATGCCTATTACAATCTCGTGGGGAAGGTAAGGCTTTGCCTTTGGCTCTGGCGCTCCGGCAGGCTCAAGGTCTAGGCCAGTGCCTACACCACAGGAGAGAGCTGGCGACAGGATCACTGCACATGGCCCGTGCACTGGGATGGGGAACTGTGGGGGACTGTCCACATTCTTTCCCCAGCACACCCCCTGCCACCCACATCGCTGCCACATCTTGGTGGAAGATGGCATCTGAATGCCAGTTCCATTTGTGTTGTTTCCGCGAGTTGCAGCTATGTCGCCTGGTGGGAAGCCCAAGTCTGTTCTTGGGACAGATGGCCAAGGAGATGCTGCCCCTTTTTGACCAGAGGCAAAGGACTGGCCTGCCTTCTGCCCAGACTCCTTCCTCAGCGTGGAGTACGCGCCTCTGCCCTAGTCATGCCCTCATGTCTCCTTAGCAGCCTGGCTTCCATCTCTCTGCACAGGTAGCGGGTGACACTTGTCTTGCCACCGGCCTGTGGTTCGTGCCATGGCAGGCTATCCTGCATCCCGAGTGTTTCCAGACCCCAAGGCCAACGGCTCCTTCTCTTCTCCAGGGGCGGCAGCTGCGCTTTCCCCACACTTGGTTTCTCTCTCAGGCAGAGGGGATGCTAGGACAAAGCGTATTTCGCTCCATGCGGGTATCGTCCACCAAGCTGTGGAGACTAGCTCAGGCAAGCAGCAGCAGCATCCCCTAACAAAACTCTGATTTCCCAAGAAAAGCTGCGCTTTCCCAGGCGAGATGCCCAGGCAAAGAGGCTTTTGCTGAATGCGGGTTTCTCCCACCGCGAGACTGGGATCAGGCAAGCAGCCCCAGCCCGCAGAACATTTCTTAGCGAATGCTGTGCTTTCCCAAAGGCTTTGGCTTGGAGCGAACAGCACTTCACTGCTGCTTCCTCAGCAAGGCTTCAGTCGCGTCAGGGAAGCAGAGCTGCGGGAGAGCTGGTGCCTCTTGGACCTTGCTTTCCCAGGCTCCAGTTCGTGTCCTGGGTTCACCCTGCCAAGCCGAACTAAGCAGACACAGCTACAACCCTCCAGTAGCGTGCATAGCCTAGGTTGGCACTCAATACACACTACCATCTTCCAGTGTAGGCATCCCTTGGCCTTTTACTCTGGCACTTAAGCGGACTGCAAACTAGACCAGTGCTTTCCCCACAGGAAAGGAGAGCTGACAGGAACCCTGCACATGGCCCGTGCACTGAATAGGGAGCTTTGGGGGACTGTCCCCACTCCTTCCCCTTAAACCCCGTGAATCCTCCAAGCTTCCACATCCTGGAGGAAGTCGGCGTCTGACTCGCTGTTAGTTCAGGGAGCTGTTTCTGCGAGTACACCGTAGGCCCCTGGTGACTAGAGCATGTCTGCCCCAGGGACAGGTGGCCAAGGAGCTGCTATCTCCTTGGCCCACAGACTCAGGACAGGCATGCTTTCTACCCAGACTCCTTCCTAAGAGTGGAGCCTGCACCCTGCCATACACATCCCCTCCTGTCTCCTTAGCAACCAGGCTTCTGACTGTCTGAACTGGGAGCGGGTGACACTTGTATTACCACTGAACGCTGTGCCTGCCAGGGTCGTCCCTCCTGCTTTGCAACCGTTTCCAGACAAGAAGGCCAATGGCTGCTGCTCTTCTCCCCGGGCAGAGTGTTGAACCTTCCACAGATATGCTCCTGGGGTGCGCAGTGAAAAACGTGTCCCTTTCCTTAAGGCTCTTTCCATAGGCGCAAGCGCGCTTCTCTCACAGGCAGAAGGGATGCCCAGGCAAAGAGGATTTCTCTCCATGCGGGTTTAGTACACTGTGCTGAAGAGACCAGCTCAGGCAACAGGAGAATCCCTCAGACCCGACTCTGATTTCCCAAAGAATGCTGCGCTTTCCCAGAGGGGATGCCAGGGCAAAGAGGCTTTCGCTCTATGCGGTATTCTCCCATAGTGCTGCGAATACTAGGCTAAGGCAAGCAGCAACAGCAGCCCACAGAACCGACTCTGATTTCCCAGCGACTGCTATGCTTTCGCAGAGCTTTACAGCTTGGCAGGAACCGCACTTCGCTGCTGCTTCCTCAGAAAGGCTTTGGGGGTTTAGTCTGTCCCGACAGGGAAGAAGAGCCGCGAGAGAGCTGGTGCCTCTTGGGACTTGCTTTCTCGGGCTCCTCGTTCACACCCGGGGTTACCTTGCTATGCCGAACTAAGCAGACACAGTCCCAACCCAGCAGCAGCGTCCGTTCTTAACATGGCACTCAATGCCTATTACAATCTCGTGGGGAAGGTAAGGCTTTGCCTTTGGCTCTGGCGCTCCGGCAGGCTCAAGGTCTAGGCCAGTGCCTACACCACAGGAGAGAGCTGGCGACAGGATCACTGCACATGGCCCGTGCACTGGGATGGGGAACTGTGGGGGACTGTCCACACTCTTTCCCCAGCACACCCCCTGCCACCCACATCGCTGCCACATCTTGGTGGAAGATGGCATCTGAATGCCAGTTCCATTTGTGTTGTTTCCGCGAGTTGCAGCTATGTCGCCTGGTGGGAAGCCCAAGTCTGTTCTTGGGACAGATGGCCAAGGAGATGCTGCCCCTTTTTGACCAGAGGCAAAGGACTGGCCTGCCTTCTGCCCAGACTCCTTCCTCAGCGTGGAGTACGCGCCTCTGCCCTAGTCATGCCCTCATGTCTCCTTAGCAGCCTGGCTTCCATCTCTCTGCACAGGTAGCGGGTGACACTTGTCTTGCCACCGGCCTGTGGTTCGTGCCATGGCAGGCTATCCTGCATCCCGAGTGTTTCCAGACCCCAAGGCCAACGGCTCCTTTTCTTCTCCAGGGGCGGCAGTTGCGCTTTCCCCTCACTTGGTTTCTCTCTCAGGCAGAGGGGATGCTAGGACAAAGCGTATTTCGCTCCATGCGGGTATCGTCCACCAAGCTGTGGAGACTAGCTCAGGCAAGCAGAAGCAGCATCCCCTAAAAAAACTCTGATTTCCCAAGGAAAGCTGCGCTTTCCCAGGCGAGATGCCCAGGCAAAGAGGCTTTTGCTGAATGCGGGTTTCTCCCACCGCGAGGCTGGGATCAGGCAAGCAGCCCCAGCCCGCAGAACATTTCTTAGCGAATGCTGTGCTTTCGCAAAGGCTTTGGCTTGGAGCGAACAGCACTTCACTGCTGCTTCCTCAGCAAGGCTTCAGTCGCGTTAGGGAAGCAGAGCTGCGGGAGAGCTGGTGCCTCTTGGACCTTGCTTTCCCAGGCTCCAGTTCGTGTCCTGGGTTCACCCTGCCAAGCCGAACTAAGCAGACACAGCTACAACCCTCCAGTAGCGTGCATAGCCTAGGTTGGCACTCAATACACACTACCATCTTCCAGTGTAGGCATCCCTTGGCCTTTTACTCTGGCATTTAAGCGGACTGCAAACTAGACCAGTGCTTTCCCCACAGGAAAGGAGAGCTGACAGGAACCCTGCACATGGCCCGTGCACTGAATAGGGAGCTTTGGGGGACTGTCCCCACTCCTTCCCCTTAAACCCCGTGAATCCTCCAAGCTTCCACATCCTGGAGGAAGTCGGCGTCTGACTCGCTGTTAGTTCAGGGAGCTGTTTCTACGAGTACACCGTAGGCCCCTGGTGACTAGAGCATGTCTGCCCCAGGGACAGGTGGCCAAGGAGCTGCTATCTCCTTGGCCCACAGACTCAGGACAGGCATGCTTTCTACCCAGACTCCTTCCTAAGAGTGGAGCCTGCACCCTGCCATACACATCCCCTCCTGTCTCCTTAGCAACCAGGCTTCTGACTGTCTGAACTGGGAGCGGGTGACACTTGTATTACCACTGAACGCTGTGCCTGCCAGGGTCGTCCCTCCTGCTCTGCAACCGTTTCCAGACAAGAAGGCCAATGGCTGCTGCTCTTCTCCCCGGGCAGAGTGTTGAACCTTCCACAGATATGCTCCTGGGGTGCGCAGTGAAAAACGTGTCCCTTTCCTTAAGGCTCTTTCCATAGGCGCAAGCGCGCTTCTCTCACAGGCAGAAGGGATGCCCAGGCAAAGAGGATTTCTCTCCATGCGGGTTTAGTACACTGTGCTGAAGAGACCAGCTCAGGCAACAGGAGAATCCCTCAGACCCGACTCTGATTTCCCAAAGAATGCTGCGCTTTCCCAGAGGGGATGCCAGGGCAAAGAGGCTTTCGCTCTATGCGGTATTCTCCCATAGTGCTGCGAATACTAGGCTAAGGCAAGCAGCAACAGCAGCCCACAGAACCGACTCTGATTTCCCAGCGACTGCTATGCTTTCGCAGAGCTTTACAGCTTGGCAGGAACCGCACTTCGCTGCTGCTTCCTCAGAAAGGCTTTGGGTGTTTAGTCTGTCCCGGCAGGGAAGAAGAGCCGCGGGAGAGCTGGTGCCTCTTGGGACTTGCTTTCTCGGGCTCCTCGTTCACGCCCGGGGTTACCTTGCTATGCCGAACTAGGCAGACACAGTCCCAACCCAGCAGCAGCGTCCGTTCTTAACATGGCACTCAATGCCTATTACAATCTCGTGGGGAAGGTAAGGCTTTGCCTTTGGCTCTGGCGCTCCGGGAGGCTCAAGGTCTAGGCCATTGCCTACACCACAGGAGAGAGCTGGCGACAGGATCACTGCACATGGCCCGTGCACTGGGATGGGGAACTGTGGGGGACTGTCCACACTCTTTCCCCAGCACACCCCCTGCCACCCACATCGCTGCCACATCTTGGTGGAAGATGGCATCTGAATGCCAGTTCCATTTGTGTTGTTTCCGCGAGTTGCAGCTATGTCGCCTGGTGGGAAGCCCAAGTCTGTTCTTGGGACAGATGGCCAAGGAGATGCTGCCCCCTTTTGACCAGAGGCAAAGGACTGGCCTGCCTTCTGCCCAGACTCCTTCCTCAGCGTGGAGTACGCGCCTCTGCCCTAGTCATGCCCTCATGTCTCCCTAGCAGCCTGGCTTCCATCTCTCTGCACAGGTAGCGGGTGACACTTGTCTTGCCACCGGCCTGTGGTTCGTGCCATGGCAGGCTATCCTGCATCCCGAGTGTTTCCAGACCCCAAGGCCAACGGCTCCTTCTCTTCTCCAGGGGCGGCAGCTGCGCTTTCCCCACACTTGGTTTCTCTCTCAGGCAGAGGGGATGCTAGGACAAAGCGTATTTCGCTCCATGCGGGTATCGTCCACCAAGCTGTGGAGACTAGCTCAGGCAAGCAGCAGCAGCATCCCCTAACAAAACTCTGATTTCCCAAGGAAAGCTGCGCTTTCCCAGGCGAGATGCCCAGGCAAAGAGGCTTTTGCTGAATGCGGGTTTCTCCCACCGCGAGACTGGGATCAGGCAAGCAGCCCCAGCCCGCAGAACATTTCTTAGCGAATGCTGTGCTTTCCCAAAGGCTTTGGCTTGGAGCGAACAGCACTTCACTGCTGCTTCCTCAGCAAGGCTTCAGTCGCGTCAGGGAAGCAGAGCTGCGGGAGAGCTGGTGCCTCTTGGACCTTGCTTTCCCAGGCTCCAGTTCGTGTTCTGGGTTCACCCTGCCAAGCCGAACTAAGCAGACACAGCTACAACCCTCCAGTAGCGTGCATAGCCTAGGTTGGCACTCAATACACACTACCATCTTCCAGTGTAGGCATCCCTTGGCCTTTTACTCTGGCACTTAAGCGGACTGCAAACTAGACCAGTGCTTTCCCCACAGGAAAGGAGAGCTGACAGGAACCCTGCACATGGCCCGTGCACTGAATAGGGAGCTTTGGGGGACTGTCCCCACTCCTTCCCCTTAAACCCCGTGAATCCTCCAAGCTTCCACATCCTGGAGGAAGTCGGCGTCTGACTCGCTGTTAGTTCAGGGAGCTGTTTCTGCGAGTACACCGTAGGCCCCTGGTGACTAGAGCATGTCTGCCCCAGGGACAGGTGGCCAAGGAGCTGCTATCTCCTTGGCCCACAGACTCAGGACAGGCATGCTTTCTACCCAGACTCCTTCCTAAGAGTGGAGCCTGCACCCTGCCATACACATCCCCTCCTGTCTCCTTAGCAACCAGGCTTCTGACTGTCTGAACTGGGAGCGGGTGACACTTGTATTACCACTGAACGCTGTGCCTGCCAGGGTCGTCCCTCCTGCTTTGCAACCGTTTCCAGACAAGAAGGCCAATGGCTGCTGCTCTTCTCCCCGGGCAGAGTGTTGAACCTTCCACAGATATGCTCCTGGGGTGCGCAGTGAAAAACGTGTCCCTTTCCTTAAGGCTCTTTCCATAGGCGCAAGCGCGCTTCTCTCACAGGCAGAAGGGATGCCCAGGCAAAGAGGATTTCTCTCCATGCGGGTTTAGTACACTGTGCTGAAGAGACCAGCTCAGGCAACAGGAGAATCCCTCAGACCCGACTCTGATTTCCCAAAGAATGCTGCGCTTTCCCAGAGGGGATGCCAGGGCAAAGAGGCTTTCGCTCTATGCGGTATTCTCCCATAGTGCTGCGAATACTAGGCTAAGGCAAGCAGCAACAGCAGCCCACAGAACCGACTCTGATTTCCCAGCGACTGCTATGCTTTCGCAGAGCTTTACAGCTTGGCAGGAACCGCACTTCGCTGCTGCTTCCTCAGAAAGGCTTTGGGTGTTTAGTCTGTCCCGGCAGGGAAGAAGAGCCGCGGGAGAGCTGGTGCCTCTTGGGACTTGCTTTCTCGGGCTCCTCGTTCACGCCCGGGGTTACCTTGCTATGCCGAACTAGGCAGACACAGTCCCAACCCAGCAGCAGCGTCCGTTCTTAACATGGCACTCAATGCCTATTACAATCTCGTGGGGAAGGTAAGGCTTTGCCTTTGGCTCTGGCGCTCCGGGAGGCTCAAGGTCTAGGCCATTGCCTACACCACAGGAGAGAGCTGGCGACAGGATCACTGCACATGGCCCGTGCACTGGGATGGGGAACTGTGGGGGACTGTCCACACTCTTTCCCCAGCACACCCCCTGCCACCCACATCGCTGCCACATCTTGGTGGAAGATGGCATCTGAATGCCAGTTCCATTTGTGTTGTTTCCGCGAGTTGCAGCTATGTCGCCTGGTGGGAAGCCCAAGTCTGTTCTTGGGACAGATGGCCAAGGAGATGCTGCACCTTTTTGACCAGAGGCAAAGGACTGGCCTGCCTTCTGCCCAGACACCTTCCTCAGCGTGGAGTACGCGCCTCTGCCCTAGTCATGCCCTCATGTCTCCTTAGCAGCCTGGCTTCCATCTCTCTGCACAGGTAGCGGGTGACACTTGTCTTGCCACCGGCCTGTGGTTCGTGCCATGGCAGGCTATCCTGCATCCCGAGTGTTTCCAGACCCCAAGGCCAACGGCTCCTTTTCTTCTCCAGGGGCGGCAGTTGCGCTTTCCCCTCACTTGGTTTCTCTCTCAGGCAGAGGGGATGCTAGGACAAAGCGTATTTCGCTCCATGCGGGTATCGTCCACCAAGCTGTGGAGACTAGCTCAGGCAAGCAGAAGCAGCATCCCCTAAAAAAACTCTGATTTCCCAAGGAAAGCTGCGCTTTCCCAGGCGAGATGCCCAGGCAAAGAGGCTTTTGCTGAATGCGGGTTTCTCCCACCGCGAGGCTGGGATCAGGCAAGCAGCCCCAGCCCGCAGAACATTTCTTAGCGAATGCTGTGCTTTCGCAAAGGCTTTGGCTTGGAGCGAACAGCACTTCACTGCTGCTTCCTCAGCAAGGCTTCAGTCGCGTTAGGGAAGCAGAGCTGCGGGAGAGCTGGTGCCTCTTGGACCTTGCTTTCCCAGGCTCCAGTTCGTGTCCTGGGTTCACCCTTCCAAGCCGAACTAAGCAGACACAGCTACAACCCTCCAGTAGCGTGCATAGCCTAGGTTGGCACTCAATACACACTACCATCTTCCAGTGTAGGCATCCCTTGGCCTTTTACTCTGGCATTTAAGCGGACTGCAAACTAGACCAGTGCTTTCCCCACAGGAAAGGAGAGCTGACAGGAACCCTGCACATGGCCCGTGCACTGAATAGGGAGCTTTGGGGGACTGTCCCCACTCCTTCCCCTTAAACCCCGTGAATCCTCCAAGCTTCCACATCCTGGAGGAAGTCGGCGTCTGACTCGCTGTTAGTTCAGGGAGCTGTTTCTACGAGTACACCGTAGGCCCCTGGTGACTAGAGCATGTCTGCCCCAGGGACAGGTGGCCAAGGAGCTGCTATCTCCTTGGCCCACAGACTCAGGACAGGCATGCTTTCTACCCAGACTCCTTCCTAAGAGTGGAGCCTGCACCCTGCCATACACATCCCCTCCTGTCTCCTTAGCAACCAGGCTTCTGACTGTCTGAACTGGGAGCGGGTGACACTTGTATTACCACTGAACGCTGTGCCTGCCAGGGTCGTCCCTCCTGCTCTGCAACCGTTTCCAGACAAGAAGGCCAATGGCTGCTGCTCTTCTCCCCGGGCAGAGTGTTGAACCTTCCACAGATATGCTCCTGGGGTGCGCAGTGAAAAACGTGTCCCTTTCCTTAAGGCTCTTTCCATAGGCGCAAGCGCGCTTCTCTCACAGGCAGAAGGGATGCCCAGGCAAAGAGGATTTCTCTCCATGCGGGTTTAGTACACTGTGCTGAAGAGACCAGCTCAGGCAACAGGAGAATCCCTCAGACCCGACTCTGATTTCCCAAAGAATGCTGCGCTTTCCCAGAGGGGATGCCAGGGCAAAGAGGCTTTCGCTCTATGCGGTATTCTCCCATAGTGCTGCGAATACTAGGCTAAGGCAAGCAGCAACAGCAGCCCACAGAACCGACTCTGATTTCCCAGCGACTGCTATGCTTTCGCAGAGCTTTACAGCTTGGCAGGAACCGCACTTCGCTGCTGCTTCCTCAGAAAGGCTTTGGGTGTTTAGTCTGTCCCGGCAGGGAAGAAGAGCCGCGGGAGAGCTGGTGCCTCTTGGGACTTGCTTTCTCGGGCTCCTCGTTCACGCCCGGGGTTACCTTGCTATGCCGAACTAGGCAGACACAGTCCCAACCCAGCAGCAGCGTCCGTTCTTAACATGGCACTCAATGCCTATTACAATCTCGTGGGGAAGGTAAGGCTTTGCCTTTGGCTCTGGCGCTCCGGGAGGCTCAAGGTCTAGGCCATTGCCTACACCACAGGAGAGAGCTGGCGACAGGATCACTGCACATGGCCCGTGCACTGGGATGGGGAACTGTGGGGGACTGTCCACACTCTTTCCCCAGCACACCCCCTGCCACCCACATCGCTGCCACATCTTGGTGGAAGATGGCATCTGAATGCCAGTTCCATTTGTGTTGTTTCCGCGAGTTGCAGCTATGTCGCCTGGTGGGAAGCCCAAGTCTGTTCTTGGGACAGATGGCCAAGGAGATGCTGCCCCCTTTTGACCAGAGGCAAAGGACTGGCCTGCCTTCTGCCCAGACTCCTTCCTCAGCGTGGAGTACGCGCCTCTGCCCTAGTCATGCCCTCATGTCTCCCTAGCAGCCTGGCTTCCATCTCTCTGCACAGGTAGCGGGTGACACTTGTCTTGCCACCGGCCTGTGGTTCGTGCCATGGCAGGCTATCCTGCATCCCGAGTGTTTCCAGACCCCAAGGCCAACGGCTCCTTCTCTTCTCCAGGGGCGGCAGCTGCGCTTTCCCCACACTTGGTTTCTCTCTCAGGCAGAGGGGATGCTAGGACAAAGCGTATTTCGCTCCATGCGGGTATCGTCCACCAAGCTGTGGAGACTAGCTCAGGCAAGCAGCAGCAGCATCCCCTAACAAAACTCTGATTTCCCAAGGAAAGCTGCGCTTTCCCAGGCGAGATGCCCAGGCAAAGAGGCTTTTGCTGAATGCGGGTTTCTCCCACCGCGAGACTGGGATCAGGCAAGCAGCCCCAGCCCGCAGAACATTTCTTAGCGAATGCTGTGCTTTCCCAAAGGCTTTGGCTTGGAGCGAACAGCACTTCACTGCTGCTTCCTCAGCAAGGCTTCAGTCGCGTCAGGGAAGCAGAGCTGCGGGAGAGCTGGTGCCTCTTGGACCTTGCTTTCCCAGGCTCCAGTTCGTGTTCTGGGTTCACCCTGCCAAGCCGAACTAAGCAGACACAGCTACAACCCTCCAGTAGCGTGCATAGCCTAGGTTGGCACTCAATACACACTACCATCTTCCAGTGTAGGCATCCCTTGGCCTTTTACTCTGGCACTTAAGCGGACTGCAAACTAGACCAGTGCTTTCCCCACAGGAAAGGAGAGCTGACAGGAACCCTGCACATGGCCCGTGCACTGAATAGGGAGCTTTGGGGGACTGTCCCCACTCCTTCCCCTTAAACCCCGTGAATCCTCCAAGCTTCCACATCCTGGAGGAAGTCGGCGTCTGACTCGCTGTTAGTTCAGGGAGCTGTTTCTGCGAGTACACCGTAGGCCCCTGGTGACTAGAGCATGTCTGCCCCAGGGACAGGTGGCCAAGGAGCTGCTATCTCCTTGGCCCACAGACTCAGGACAGGCATGCTTTCTACCCAGACTCCTTCCTAAGAGTGGAGCCTGCACCCTGCCATACACATCCCCTCCTGTCTCCTTAGCAACCAGGCTTCTGACTGTCTGAACTGGGAGCGGGTGACACTTGTATTACCACTGAACGCTGTGCCTGCCAGGGTCGTCCCTCCTGCTTTGCAACCGTTTCCAGACAAGAAGGCCAATGGCTGCTGCTCTTCTCCCCGGGCAGAGTGTTGAACCTTCCACAGATATGCTCCTGGGGTGCGCAGTGAAAAACGTGTCCCTTTCCTTAAGGCTCTTTCCATAGGCGCAAGCGCGCTTCTCTCACAGGCAGAAGGGATGCCCAGGCAAAGAGGATTTCTCTCCATGCGGGTTTAGTACACTGTGCTGAAGAGACCAGCTCAGGCAACAGGAGAATCCCTCAGACCCGACTCTGATTTCCCAAAGAATGCTGCGCTTTCCCAGAGGGGATGCCAGGGCAAAGAGGCTTTCGCTCTATGCGGTATTCTCCCATAGTGCTGCGAATACTAGGCTAAGGCAAGCAGCAACAGCAGCCCACAGAACCGACTCTGATTTCCCAGCGACTGCTATGCTTTCGCAGAGCTTTACAGCTTGGCAGGAACCGCACTTCGCTGCTGCTTCCTCAGAAAGGCTTTGGGTGTTTAGTCTGTCCCGGCAGGGAAGAAGAGCCGCGGGAGAGCTGGTGCCTCTTGGGACTTGCTTTCTCGGGCTCCTCGTTCACGCCCGGGGTTACCTTGCTATGCCGAACTAAGCAGACACAGTCACAACCCAGCAGCAGCGTCCGTTCTTAACTTGGCACTCAATGCCTATTACAATCTCGTGGGGAAGGTAAGGCTTTGCCTTTGGCTCTGGCGCTCCGGGAGGCTCAAGGTCTAGGCCATTGCCTACACCACAGGAGAGAGCTGGCGACAGGATCACTGCACATGGCCCGTGCACTGGGATGGGGAACTGTGGGGGACTGTCCACACTCTTTCCCCAGCACACCCCCTGCCACCCACATCGCTGCCACATCTTGGTGGAAGATGGCATCTGAATGCCAGTTCCATTTGTGTTGTTTCCGCGAGTTGCAGCTATGTCGCCTGGTGGGAAGCCCAAGTCTGTTCTTGGGACAGATGGCCAAGGAGATGCTGCCCCCTTTTGACCAGAGGCAAAGGACTGGCCTGCCTTCTGCCCAGACACCTTCCTCAGCGTGGAGTACGCGCCTCTGCCCTAGTCATGCCCTCATGTCTCCTTAGCAGCCTGGCTTCCATCTCTCTGCACAGGTAGCGGGTGACACTTGTCTTGCCACCGGCCTGTGGTTCGTGCCATGGCAGGCTATCCTGCATCCCGAGTGTTTCCAGACCCCAAGGCCAACGGCTCCTTTTCTTCTCCAGGGGCGGCAGTTGCGCTTTCCCCTCACTTGGTTTCTCTCTCAGGCAGAGGGGATGCTAGGACAAAGCGTATTTCGCTCCATGCGGGTATCGTCCACCAAGCTGTGGAGACTAGCTCAGGCAAGCAGAAGCAGCATCCCCTAAAAAAACTCTGATTTCCCAAGGAAAGCTGCGCTTTCCCAGGCGAGATGCCCAGGCAAAGAGGCTTTTGCTGAATGCGGGTTTCTCCCACCGCGAGGCTGGGATCAGGCAAGCAGCCCCAGCCCGCAGAACATTTCTTAGCGAATGCTGTGCTTTCGCAAAGGCTTTGGCTTGGAGCGAACAGCACTTCACTGCTGCTTCCTCAGCAAGGCTTCAGTCGCGTTAGGGAAGCAGAGCTGCGGGAGAGCTGGTGCCTCTTGGACCTTGCTTTCCCAGGCTCCAGTTCGTGTCCTGGGTTCACCCTGCCAAGCCGAACTAAGCAGACACAGCTACAACCCTCCAGTAGCGTGCATAGCCTAGGTTGGCACTCAATACACACTACCATCTTCCAGTGTAGGCATCCCTTGGCCTTTTACTCTGGCATTTAAGCGGACTGCAAACTAGACCAGTGCTTTCCCCACAGGAAAGGAGAGCTGACAGGAACCCTGCACATGGCCCGTGCACTGAATAGGGAGCTTTGGGGGACTGTCCCCACTCCTTCCCCTTAAACCCCGTGAATCCTCCAAGCTTCCACATCCTGGAGGAAGTCGGCGTCTGACTCGCTGTTAGTTCAGGGAGCTGTTTCTACGAGTACACCGTAGGCCCCTGGTGACTAGAGCATGTCTGCCCCAGGGACAGGTGGCCAAGGAGCTGCTATCTCCTTGGCCCACAGACTCAGGACAGGCATGCTTTCTACCCAGACTCCTTCCTAAGAGTGGAGCCTGCACCCTGCCATACACATCCCCTCCTGTCTCCTTAGCAACCAGGCTTCTGACTGTCTGAACTGGGAGCGGGTGACACTTGTATTACCACTGAACGCTGTGCCTGCCAGGGTCGTCCCTCCTGCTCTGCAACCGTTTCCAGACAAGAAGGCCAATGGCTGCTGCTCTTCTCCCCGGGCAGAGTGTTGAACCTTCCACAGATATGCTCCTGGGGTGCGCAGTGAAAAACGTGTCCCTTTCCTTAAGGCTCTTTCCATAGGCGCAAGCGCGCTTCTCTCACAGGCAGAAGGGATGCCCAGGCAAAGAGGATTTCTCTCCATGCGGGTTTAGTACACTGTGCTGAAGAGACCAGCTCAGGCAACAGGAGAATCCCTCAGACCCGACTCTGATTTCCCAAAGAATGCTGCGCTTTCCCAGAGGGGATGCCAGGGCAAAGAGGCTTTCGCTCTATGCGGTATTCTCCCATAGTGCTGCGAATACTAGGCTAAGGCAAGCAGCAACAGCAGCCCACAGAACCGACTCTGATTTCCCAGCGACTGCTATGCTTTCGCAGAGCTTTACAGCTTGGCAGGAACCGCACTTCGCTGCTGCTTCCTCAGAAAGGCTTTGGGTGTTTAGTCTGTCCCGGCAGGGAAGAAGAGCCGCGGGAGAGCTGGTGCCTCTTGGGACTTGCTTTCTCGGGCTCCTCGTTCACGCCCGGGGTTACCTTGCTATGCCGAACTAGGCAGACACAGTCCCAACCCAGCAGCAGCGTCCGTTCTTAACATGGCACTCAATGCCTATTACAATCTCGTGGGGAAGGTAAGGCTTTGCCTTTGGCTCTGGCGCTCCGGGAGGCTCAAGGTCTAGGCCATTGCCTACACCACAGGAGAGAGCTGGCGACAGGATCACTGCACATGGCCCGTGCACTGGGATGGGGAACTGTGGGGGACTGTCCACACTCTTTCCCCAGCACACCCCCTGCCACCCACATCGCTGCCACATCTTGGTGGAAGATGGCATCTGAATGCCAGTTCCATTTGTGTTGTTTCCGCGAGTTGCAGCTATGTCGCCTGGTGGGAAGCCCAAGTCTGTTCTTGGGACAGATGGCCAAGGAGATGCTGCCCCCTTTTGACCAGAGGCAAAGGACTGGCCTGCCTTCTGCCCAGACTCCTTCCTCAGCGTGGAGTACGCGCCTCTGCCCTAGTCATGCCCTCATGTCTCCCTAGCAGCCTGGCTTCCATCTCTCTGCACAGGTAGCGGGTGACACTTGTCTTGCCACCGGCCTGTGGTTCGTGCCATGGCAGGCTATCCTGCATCCCGAGTGTTTCCAGACCCCAAGGCCAACGGCTCCTTCTCTTCTCCAGGGGCGGCAGCTGCGCTTTCCCCACACTTGGTTTCTCTCTCAGGCAGAGGGGATGCTAGGACAAAGCGTATTTCGCTCCATGCGGGTATCGTCCACCAAGCTGTGGAGACTAGCTCAGGCAAGCAGCAGCAGCATCCCCTAACAAAACTCTGATTTCCCAAGGAAAGCTGCGCTTTCCCAGGCGAGATGCCCAGGCAAAGAGGCTTTTGCTGAATGCGGGTTTCTCCCACCGCGAGACTGGGATCAGGCAAGCAGCCCCAGCCCGCAGAACATTTCTTAGCGAATGCTGTGCTTTCCCAAAGGCTTTGGCTTGGAGCGAACAGCACTTCACTGCTGCTTCCTCAGCAAGGCTTCAGTCGCGTCAGGGAAGCAGAGCTGCGGGAGAGCTGGTGCCTCTTGGACCTTGCTTTCCCAGGCTCCAGTTCGTGTTCTGGGTTCACCCTGCCAAGCCGAACTAAGCAGACACAGCTACAACCCTCCAGTAGCGTGCATAGCCTAGGTTGGCACTCAATACACACTACCATCTTCCAGTGTAGGCATCCCTTGGCCTTTTACTCTGGCACTTAAGCGGACTGCAAACTAGACCAGTGCTTTCCCCACAGGAAAGGAGAGCTGACAGGAACCCTGCACATGGCCCGTGCACTGAATAGGGAGCTTTGGGGGACTGTCCCCACTCCTTCCCCTTAAACCCCGTGAATCCTCCAAGCTTCCACATCCTGGAGGAAGTCGGCGTCTGACTCGCTGTTAGTTCAGGGAGCTGTTTCTGCGAGTACACCGTAGGCCCCTGGTGACTAGAGCATGTCTGCCCCAGGGACAGGTGGCCAAGGAGCTGCTATCTCCTTGGCCCACAGACTCAGGACAGGCATGCTTTCTACCCAGACTCCTTCCTAAGAGTGGAGCCTGCACCCTGCCATACACATCCCCTCCTGTCTCCTTAGCAACCAGGCTTCTGACTGTCTGAACTGGGAGCGGGTGACACTTGTATTACCACTGAACGCTGTGCCTGCCAGGGTCGTCCCTCCTGCTTTGCAACCGTTTCCAGACAAGAAGGCCAATGGCTGCTGCTCTTCTCCCCGGGCAGAGTGTTGAACCTTCCACAGATATGCTCCTGGGGTGCGCAGTGAAAAACGTGTCCCTTTCCTTAAGGCTCTTTCCATAGGCGCAAGCGCGCTTCTCTCACAGGCAGAAGGGATGCCCAGGCAAAGAGGATTTCTCTCCATGCGGGTTTAGTACACTGTGCTGAAGAGACCAGCTCAGGCAACAGGAGAATCCCTCAGACCCGACTCTGATTTCCCAAAGAATGCTGCGCTTTCCCAGAGGGGATGCCAGGGCAAAGAGGCTTTCGCTCTATGCGGTATTCTCCCATAGTGCTGCGAATACTAGGCTAAGGCAAGCAGCAACAGCAGCCCACAGAACCGACTCTGATTTCCCAGCGACTGCTATGCTTTCGCAGAGCTTTACAGCTTGGCAGGAACCGCACTTCGCTGCTGCTTCCTCAGAAAGGCTTTGGGTGTTTAGTCTGTCCCGGCAGGGAAGAAGAGCCGCGGGAGAGCTGGTGCCTCTTGGGACTTGCTTTCTCGGGCTCCTCGTTCACGCCCGGGGTTACCTTGCTATGCCGAACTAAGCAGACACAGTCACAACCCAGCAGCAGCGTCCGTTCTTAACTTGGCACTCAATGCCTATTACAATCTCGTGGGGAAGGTAAGGCTTTGCCTTTGGCTCTGGCGCTCCGGGAGGCTCAAGGTCTAGGCCATTGCCTACACCACAGGAGAGAGCTGGCGACAGGATCACTGCACATGGCCCGTGCACTGGGATGGGGAACTGTGGGGGACTGTCCACACTCTTTCCCCAGCACACCCCCTGCCACCCACATCGCTGCCACATCTTGGTGGAAGATGGCATCTGAATGCCAGTTCCATTTGTGTTGTTTCCGCGAGTTGCAGCTATGTCGCCTGGTGGGAAGCCCAAGTCTGTTCTTGGGACAGATGGCCAAGGAGATGCTGCCCCCTTTTGACCAGAGGCAAAGGACTGGCCTGCCTTCTGCCCAGACTCCTTCCTCAGCGTGGAGTACGCGCCTCTGCCCTAGTCATGCCCTCATGTCTCCCTAGCAGCCTGGCTTCCATCTCTCTGCACAGGTAGCGGGTGACACTTGTCTTGCCACCGGCCTGTGGTTCGTGCCATGGCAGGCTATCCTGCATCCCGAGTGTTTCCAGACCCCAAGGCCAACGGCTCCTTCTCTTCTCCAGGGGCGGCAGCTGCGCTTTCCCCACACTTGGTTTCTCTCTCAGGCAGAGGGGATGCTAGGACAAAGCGTATTTCGCTCCATGCGGGTATCGTCCACCAAGCTGTGGAGACTAGCTCAGGCAAGCAGCAGCAGCATCCCCTAACAAAACTCTGATTTCCCAAGGAAAGCTGCGCTTTCCCAGGCGAGATGCCCAGGCAAAGAGGCTTTTGCTGAATGCGGGTTTCTCCCACCGCGAGACTGGGATCAGGCAAGCAGCCCCAGCCCGCAGAACATTTCTTAGCGAATGCTGTGCTTTCCCAAAGGCTTTGGCTTGGAGCGAACAGCACTTCACTGCTGCTTCCTCAGCAAGGCTTCAGTCGCGTCAGGGAAGCAGAGCTGCGGGAGAGCTGGTGCCTCTTGGACCTTGCTTTCCCAGGCTCCAGTTCGTGTTCTGGGTTCACCCTGCCAAGCCGAACTAAGCAGACACAGCTACAACCCTCCAGTAGCGTGCATAGCCTAGGTTGGCACTCAATACACACTACCATCTTCCAGTGTAGGCATCCCTTGGCCTTTTACTCTGGCACTTAAGCGGACTGCAAACTAGACCAGTGCTTTCCCCACAGGAAAGGAGAGCTGACAGGAACCCTGCACATGGCCCGTGCACTGAATAGGGAGCTTTGGGGGACTGTCCCCACTCCTTCCCCTTAAACCCCGTGAATCCTCCAAGCTTCCACATCCTGGAGGAAGTCGGCGTCTGACTCGCTGTTAGTTCAGGGAGCTGTTTCTGCGAGTACACCGTAGGCCCCTGGTGACTAGAGCATGTCTGCCCCAGGGACAGGTGGCCAAGGAGCTGCTATCTCCTTGGCCCACAGACTCAGGACAGGCATGCTTTCTACCCAGACTCCTTCCTAAGAGTGGAGCCTGCACCCTGCCATACACATCCCCTCCTGTCTCCTTAGCAACCAGGCTTCTGACTGTCTGAACTGGGAGCGGGTGACACTTGTATTACCACTGAACGCTGTGCCTGCCAGGGTCGTCCCTCCTGCTTTGCAACCGTTTCCAGACAAGAAGGCCAATGGCTGCTGCTCTTCTCCCCGGGCAGAGTGTTGAACCTTCCACAGATATGCTCCTGGGGTGCGCAGTGAAAAACGTGTCCCTTTCCTTAAGGCTCTTTCCATAGGCGCAAGCGCGCTTCTCTCACAGGCAGAAGGGATGCCCAGGCAAAGAGGATTTCTCTCCATGCGGGTTTAGTACACTGTGCTGAAGAGACCAGCTCAGGCAACAGGAGAATCCCTCAGACCCGACTCTGATTTCCCAAAGAATGCTGCGCTTTCCCAGAGGGGATGCCAGGGCAAAGAGGCTTTCGCTCTATGCGGTATTCTCCCATAGTGCTGCGAATACTAGGCTAAGGCAAGCAGCAACAGCAGCCCACAGAACCGACTCTGATTTCCCAGCGACTGCTATGCTTTCGCAGAGCTTTACAGCTTGGCAGGAACCGCACTTCGCTGCTGCTTCCTCAGAAAGGCTTTGGGTGTTTAGTCTGTCCCGGCAGGGAAGAAGAGCCGCGGGAGAGCTGGTGCCTCTTGGGACTTGCTTTCTCGGGCTCCTCGTTCACGCCCGGGGTTACCTTGCTATGCCGAACTAGGCAGACACAGTCCCAACCCAGCAGCAGCGTCCGTTCTTAACATGGCACTCAATGCCTATTACAATCTCGTGGGGAAGGTAAGGCTTTGCCTTTGGCTCTGGCGCTCCGGGAGGCTCAAGGTCTAGGCCATTGCCTACACCACAGGAGAGAGCTGGCGACAGGATCACTGCACATGGCCCGTGCACTGGGATGGGGAACTGTGGGGGACTGTCCACACTCTTTCCCCAGCACACCCCCTGCCACCCACATCGCTGCCACATCTTGGTGGAAGATGGCATCTGAATGCCAGTTCCATTTGTGTTGTTTCCGCGAGTTGCAGCTATGTCGCCTGGTGGGAAGCCCAAGTCTGTTCTTGGGACAGATGGCCAAGGAGATGCTGCCCCCTTTTGACCAGAGGCAAAGGACTGGCCTGCCTTCTGCCCAGACTCCTTCCTCAGCGTGGAGTACGCGCCTCTGCCCTAGTCATGCCCTCATGTCTCCCTAGCAGCCTGGCTTCCATCTCTCTGCACAGGTAGCGGGTGACACTTGTCTTGCCACCGGCCTGTGGTTCGTGCCATGGCAGGCTATCCTGCATCCCGAGTGTTTCCAGACCCCAAGGCCAACGGCTCCTTCTCTTCTCCAGGGGCGGCAGCTGCGCTTTCCCCACACTTGGTTTCTCTCTCAGGCAGAGGGGATGCTAGGACAAAGCGTATTTCGCTCCATGCGGGTATCGTCCACCAAGCTGTGGAGACTAGCTCAGGCAAGCAGCAGCAGCATCCCCTAACAAAACTCTGATTTCCCAAGGAAAGCTGCGCTTTCCCAGGCGAGATGCCCAGGCAAAGAGGCTTTTGCTGAATGCGGGTTTCTCCCACCGCGAGACTGGGATCAGGCAAGCAGCCCCAGCCCGCAGAACATTTCTTAGCGAATGCTGTGCTTTCCCAAAGGCTTTGGCTTGGAGCGAACAGCACTTCACTGCTGCTTCCTCAGCAAGGCTTCAGTCGCGTCAGGGAAGCAGAGCTGCGGGAGAGCTGGTGCCTCTTGGACCTTGCTTTCCCAGGCTCCAGTTCGTGTTCTGGGTTCACCCTGCCAAGCCGAACTAAGCAGACACAGCTACAACCCTCCAGTAGCGTGCATAGCCTAGGTTGGCACTCAATACACACTACCATCTTCCAGTGTAGGCATCCCTTGGCCTTTTACTCTGGCACTTAAGCGGACTGCAAACTAGACCAGTGCTTTCCCCACAGGAAAGGAGAGCTGACAGGAACCCTGCACATGGCCCGTGCACTGAATAGGGAGCTTTGGGGGACTGTCCCCACTCCTTCCCCTTAAACCCCGTGAATCCTCCAAGCTTCCACATCCTGGAGGAAGTCGGCGTCTGACTCGCTGTTAGTTCAGGGAGCTGTTTCTGCGAGTACACCGTAGGCCCCTGGTGACTAGAGCATGTCTGCCCCAGGGACAGGTGGCCAAGGAGCTGCTATCTCCTTGGCCCACAGACTCAGGACAGGCATGCTTTCTACCCAGACTCCTTCCTAAGAGTGGAGCCTGCACCCTGCCATACACATCCCCTCCTGTCTCCTTAGCAACCAGGCTTCTGACTGTCTGAACTGGGAGCGGGTGACACTTGTATTACCACTGAACGCTGTGCCTGCCAGGGTCGTCCCTCCTGCTTTGCAACCGTTTCCAGACAAGAAGGCCAATGGCTGCTGCTCTTCTCCCCGGGCAGAGTGTTGAACCTTCCACAGATATGCTCCTGGGGTGCGCAGTGAAAAACGTGTCCCTTTCCTTAAGGCTCTTTCCATAGGCGCAAGCGCGCTTCTCTCACAGGCAGAAGGGATGCCCAGGCAAAGAGGATTTCTCTCCATGCGGGTTTAGTACACTGTGCTGAAGAGACCAGCTCAGGCAACAGGAGAATCCCTCAGACCCGACTCTGATTTCCCAAAGAATGCTGCGCTTTCCCAGAGGGGATGCCAGGGCAAAGAGGCTTTCGCTCTATGCGGTATTCTCCCATAGTGCTGCGAATACTAGGCTAAGGCAAGCAGCAACAGCAGCCCACAGAACCGACTCTGATTTCCCAGCGACTGCTATGCTTTCGCAGAGCTTTACAGCTTGGCAGGAACCGCACTTCGCTGCTGCTTCCTCAGAAAGGCTTTGGGGGTTTAGTCTGTCCCGACAGGGAAGAAGAGCCGCGAGAGAGCTGGTGCCTCTTGGGACTTGCTTTCTCGGGCTCCTCGTTCACACCCGGGGTTACCTTGCTATGCCGAACTAAGCAGACACAGTCCCAACCCAGCAGCAGCGTCCGTTCTTAACATGGCACTCAATGCCTATTACAATCTCGTGGGGAAGGTAAGGCTTTGCCTTTGGCTCTGGCGCTCCGGCAGGCTCAAGGTCTAGGCCAGTGCCTACACCACAGGAGAGAGCTGGCGACAGGATCACTGCACATGGCCCGTGCACTGGGATGGGGAACTGTGGGGGACTGTCCACACTCTTTCCCCAGCACACCCCCTGCCACCCACATCGCTGCCACATCTTGGTGGAAGATGGCATCTGAATGCCAGTTCCATTTGTGTTGTTTCCGCGAGTTGCAGCTATGTCGCCTGGTGGGAAGCCCAAGTCTGTTCTTGGGACAGATGGCCAAGGAGATGCTGCACCTTTTTGACCAGAGGCAAAGGACTGGCCTGCCTTCTGCCCAGACACCTTCCTCAGCGTGGAGTACGCGCCTCTGCCCTAGTCATGCCCTCATGTCTCCTTAGCAGCCTGGCTTCCATCTCTCTGCACAGGTAGCGGGTGACACTTGTCTTGCCACCGGCCTGTGGTTCGTGCCATGGCAGGCTATCCTGCATCCCGAGTGTTTCCAGACCCCAAGGCCAACGGCTCCTTTTCTTCTCCAGGGGCGGCAGTTGCGCTTTCCCCTCACTTGGTTTCTCTCTCAGGCAGAGGGGATGCTAGGACAAAGCGTATTTCGCTCCATGCGGGTATCGTCCACCAAGCTGTGGAGACTAGCTCAGGCAAGCAGAAGCAGCATCCCCTAAAAAAACTCTGATTTCCCAAGGAAAGCTGCGCTTTCCCAGGCGAGATGCCCAGGCAAAGAGGCTTTTGCTGAATGCGGGTTTCTCCCACCGCGAGGCTGGGATCAGGCAAGCAGCCCCAGCCCGCAGAACATTTCTTAGCGAATGCTGTGCTTTCGCAAAGGCTTTGGCTTGGAGCGAACAGCACTTCACTGCTGCTTCCTCAGCAAGGCTTCAGTCGCGTTAGGGAAGCAGAGCTGCGGGAGAGCTGGTGCCTCTTGGACCTTGCTTTCCCAGGCTCCAGTTCGTGTCCTGGGTTCACCCTGCCAAGCCGAACTAAGCAGACACAGCTACAACCCTCCAGTAGCGTGCATAGCCTAGGTTGGCACTCAATACACACTACCATCTTCCAGTGTAGGCATCCCTTGGCCTTTTACTCTGGCATTTAAGCGGACTGCAAACTAGACCAGTGCTTTCCCCACAGGAAAGGAGAGCTGACAGGAACCCTGCACATGGCCCGTGCACTGAATAGGGAGCTTTGGGGGACTGTCCCCACTCCTTCCCCTTAAACCCCGTGAATCCTCCAAGCTTCCACATCCTGGAGGAAGTCGGCGTCTGACTCGCTGTTAGTTCAGGGAGCTGTTTCTACGAGTACACCGTAGGCCCCTGGTGACTAGAGCATGTCTGCCCCAGGGACAGGTGGCCAAGGAGCTGCTATCTCCTTGGCCCACAGACTCAGGACAGGCATGCTTTCTACCCAGACTCCTTCCTAAGAGTGGAGCCTGCACCCTGCCATACACATCCCCTCCTGTCTCCTTAGCAACCAGGCTTCTGACTGTCTGAACTGGGAGCGGGTGACACTTGTATTACCACTGAACGCTGTGCCTGCCAGGGTCGTCCCTCCTGCTCTGCAACCGTTTCCAGACAAGAAGGCCAATGGCTGCTGCTCTTCTCCCCGGGCAGAGTGTTGAACCTTCCACAGATATGCTCCTGGGGTGCGCAGTGAAAAACGTGTCCCTTTCCTTAAGGCTCTTTCCATAGGCGCAAGCGCGCTTCTCTCACAGGCAGAAGGGATGCCCAGGCAAAGAGGATTTCTCTCCATGCGGGTTTAGTACACTGTGCTGAAGAGACCAGCTCAGGCAACAGGAGAATCCCTCAGACCCGACTCTGATTTCCCAAAGAATGCTGCGCTTTCCCAGAGGGGATGCCAGGGCAAAGAGGCTTTCGCTCTATGCGGTATTCTCCCATAGTGCTGCGAATACTAGGCTAAGGCAAGCAGCAACAGCAGCCCACAGAACCGACTCTGATTTCCCAGCGACTGCTATGCTTTCGCAGAGCTTTACAGCTTGGCAGGAACCGCACTTCGCTGCTGCTTCCTCAGAAAGGCTTTGGGTGTTTAGTCTGTCCCGGCAGGGAAGAAGAGCCGCGGGAGAGCTGGTGCCTCTTGGGACTTGCTTTCTCGGGCTCCTCGTTCACGCCCGGGGTTACCTTGCTATGCCGAACTAGGCAGACACAGTCCCAACCCAGCAGCAGCGTCCGTTCTTAACATGGCACTCAATGCCTATTACAATCTCGTGGGGAAGGTAAGGCTTTGCCTTTGGCTCTGGCGCTCCGGGAGGCTCAAGGTCTAGGCCATTGCCTACACCACAGGAGAGAGCTGGCGACAGGATCACTGCACATGGCCCGTGCACTGGGATGGGGAACTGTGGGGGACTGTCCACACTCTTTCCCCAGCACACCCCCTGCCACCCACATCGCTGCCACATCTTGGTGGAAGATGGCATCTGAATGCCAGTTCCATTTGTGTTGTTTCCGCGAGTTGCAGCTATGTCGCCTGGTGGGAAGCCCAAGTCTGTTCTTGGGACAGATGGCCAAGGAGATGCTGCCCCCTTTTGACCAGAGGCAAAGGACTGGCCTGCCTTCTGCCCAGACTCCTTCCTCAGCGTGGAGTACGCGCCTCTGCCCTAGTCATGCCCTCATGTCTCCCTAGCAGCCTGGCTTCCATCTCTCTGCACAGGTAGCGGGTGACACTTGTCTTGCCACCGGCCTGTGGTTCGTGCCATGGCAGGCTATCCTGCATCCCGAGTGTTTCCAGACCCCAAGGCCAACGGCTCCTTCTCTTCTCCAGGGGCGGCAGCTGCGCTTTCCCCACACTTGGTTTCTCTCTCAGGCAGAGGGGATGCTAGGACAAAGCGTATTTCGCTCCATGCGGGTATCGTCCACCAAGCTGTGGAGACTAGCTCAGGCAAGCAGCAGCAGCATCCCCTAACAAAACTCTGATTTCCCAAGGAAAGCTGCGCTTTCCCAGGCGAGATGCCCAGGCAAAGAGGCTTTTGCAGAATGCGGGTTTCTCCCACCGCGAGACTGGGATCAGGCAAGCAGCCCCAGCCCGCAGAACATTTCTTAGCGAATGCTGTGCTTTCCCAAAGGCTTTGGCTTGGAGCGAACAGCACTTCACTGCTGCTTCCTCAGCAAGGCTTCAGTCGCGTCAGGGAAGCAGAGCTGCGGGAGAGCTGGTGCCTCTTGGACCTTGCTTTCCCAGGCTCCAGTTCGTGTCCTGGGTTCACCCTGCCAAGCCGAACTAAGCAGACACAGCTACAACCCTCCAGTAGCGTGCATAGCCTAGGTTGGCACTCAATACACACTACCATCTTCCAGTGTAGGCATCCCTTGGCCTTTTACTCTGGCACTTAAGCGGACTGCAAACTAGACCAGTGCTTTCCCCACAGGAAAGGAGAGCTGACAGGAACCCTGCACATGGCCCGTGCACTGAATAGGGAGCTTTGGGGGACTGTCCCCACTCCTTCCCCTTAAACCCCGTGAATCCTCCAAGCTTCCACATCCTGGAGGAAGTCGGCGTCTGACTCGCTGTTAGTTCAGGGAGCTGTTTCTGCGAGTACACCGTAGGCCCCTGGTGACTAGAGCATGTCTGCCCCAGGGACAGGTGGCCAAGGAGCTGCTATCTCCTTGGCCCACAGACTCAGGACAGGCATGCTTTCTACCCAGACTCCTTCCTAAGAGTGGAGCCTGCACCCTGCCATACACATCCCCTCCTGTCTCCTTAGCAACCAGGCTTCTGACTGTCTGAACTGGGAGCGGGTGACACTTGTATTACCACTGAACGCTGTGCCTGCCAGGGTCGTCCCTCCTGCTTTGCAACCGTTTCCAGACAAGAAGGCCAATGGCTGCTGCTCTTCTCCCCGGGCAGAGTGTTGAACCTTCCACAGATATGCTCCTGGGGTGCGCAGTGAAAAACGTGTCCCTTTCCTTAAGGCTCTTTCCATAGGCGCAAGCGCGCTTCTCTCACAGGCAGAAGGGATGCCCAGGCAAAGAGGATTTCTCTCCATGCGGGTTTAGTACACTGTGCTGAAGAGACCAGCTCAGGCAACAGGAGAATCCCTCAGACCCGACTCTGATTTCCCAAAGAATGCTGCGCTTTCCCAGAGGGGATGCCAGGGCAAAGAGGCTTTCGCTCTATGCGGTATTCTCCCATAGTGCTGCGAATACTAGGCTAAGGCAAGCAGCAACAGCAGCCCACAGAACCGACTCTGATTTCCCAGCGACTGCTATGCTTTCGCAGAGCTTTACAGCTTGGCAGGAACCGCACTTCGCTGCTGCTTCCTCAGAAAGGCTTTGGGTGTTTAGTCTGTCCCGACAGGGAAGAAGAGCCGCGAGAGAGCTGGTGCCTCTTGGGACTTGCTTTCTCGGGCTCCTCGTTCACACCCGGGGTTACCTTGCTATGCCGAACTAAGCAGACACAGTCCCAACCCAGCAGCAGCGTCCGTTCTTAACATGGCACTCAATGCCTATTACAATCTCGTGGGGAAGGTAAGGCTTTGCCTTTGGCTCTGGCGCTCCGGCAGGCTCAAGGTCTAGGCCAGTGCCTACACCACAGGAGAGAGCTGGCGACAGGATCACTGCACATGGCCCGTGCACTGGGATGGGGAACTGTGGGGGACTGTCCACACTCTTTCCCCAGCACACCCCCTGCCACCCACATCGCTGCCACATCTTGGTGGAAGATGGCATCTGAATGCCAGTTCCATTTGTGTTGTTTCCGCGAGTTGCAGCTATGTCGCCTGGTGGGAAGCCCAAGTCTGTTCTTGGGACAGATGGCCAAGGAGATGCTGCCCCTTTTTGACCAGAGGCAAAGGACTGGCCTGCCTTCTGCCCAGACACCTTCCTCAGCGTGGAGTACGCGCCTCTGCCCTAGTCATGCCCTCATGTCTCCTTAGCAGGCTGGCTTCCATCTCTCTGCACAGGTAGCGGGTGACACTTGTCTTGCCACCGGCCTGTGGTTCGTGCCATGGCAGGCTATCCTGCATCCCGAGTGTTTCCAGACCCCAAGGCCAACGGCTCCTTTTCTTCTCCAGGGGCGGCAGTTGCGCTTTCCCCTCACTTGGTTTCTCTCTCAGGCAGAGGGGATGCTAGGACAAAGCGTATTTCGCTCCATGCGGGTATCGTCCACCAAGCTGTGGAGACTAGCTCAGGCAAGCAGAAGCAGCATCCCCTAAAAAAACTCTGATTTCCCAAGGAAAGCTGCGCTTTCCCAGGCGAGATGCCCAGGCAAAGAGGCTTTTGCTGAATGCGGGTTTCTCCCACCGCGAGGCTGGGATCAGGCAAGCAGCCCCAGCCCGCAGAACATTTCTTAGCGAATGCTGTGCTTTCGCAAAGGCTTTGGCTTGGAGCGAACAGCACTTCACTGCTGCTTCCTCAGCAAGGCTTCAGTCGCGTTAGGGAAGCAGAGCTGCGGGAGAGCTGGTGCCTCTTGGACCTTGCTTTCCCAGGCTCCAGTTCGTGTCCTGGGTTCACCCTGCCAAGCCGAACTAAGCAGACACAGCTACAACCCTCCAGTAGCGTGCATAGCCTAGGTTGGCACTCAATACACACTACCATCTTCCAGTGTAGGCATCCCTTGGCCTTTTACTCTGGCATTTAAGCGGACTGCAAACTAGACCAGTGCTTTCCCCACAGGAAAGGAGAGCTGACAGGAACCCTGCACATGGCCCGTGCACTGAATAGGGAGCTTTGGGGGACTGTCCCCACTCCTTCCCCTTAAACCCCGTGAATCCTCCAAGCTTCCACATCCTGGAGGAAGTCGGCGTCTGACTCGCTGTTAGTTCAGGGAGCTGTTTCTACGAGTACACCGTAGGCCCCTGGTGACTAGAGCATGTCTGCCCCAGGGACAGGTGGCCAAGGAGCTGCTATCTCCTTGGCCCACAGACTCAGGACAGGCATGCTTTCTACCCAGACTCCTTCCTAAGAGTGGAGCCTGCACCCTGCCATACACATCCCCTCCTGTCTCCTTAGCAACCAGGCTTCTGACTGTCTGAACTGGGAGCGGGTGACACTTGTATTACCACTGAACGCTGTGCCTGCCAGGGTCGTCCCTCCTGCTCTGCAACCGTTTCCAGACAAGAAGGCCAATGGCTGCTGCTCTTCTCCCCGGGCAGAGTGTTGAACCTTCCACAGATATGCTCCTGGGGTGCGCAGTGAAAAACGTGTCCCTTTCCTTAAGGCTCTTTCCATAGGCGCAAGCGCGCTTCTCTCACAGGCAGAAGGGATGCCCAGGCAAAGAGGATTTCTCTCCATGCGGGTTTAGTACACTGTGCTGAAGAGACCAGCTCAGGCAACAGGAGAATCCCTCAGACCCGACTCTGATTTCCCAAAGAATGCTGCGCTTTCCCAGAGGGGATGCCAGGGCAAAGAGGCTTTCGCTCTATGCGGTATTCTCCCATAGTGCTGCGAATACTAGGCTAAGGCAAGCAGCAACAGCAGCCCACAGAACCGACTCTGATTTCCCAGCGACTGCTATGCTTTCGCAGAGCTTTTCAGCTTGGCAGGAACCGCACTTCGCTGCTGCTTCCTCAGAAAGGCTTTGGGTGTTTAGTCTGTCCCGGCAGGGAAGAAGAGCCGCGGGAGAGCTGGTGCCTCTTGGGACTTGCTTTCTCGGGCTCCTCGTTCACGCCCGGGGTTACCTTGCTATGCCGAACTAGGCAGACACAGTCCCAACCCAGCAGCAGCGTCCGTTCTTAACATGGCACTCAATGCCTATTACAATCTCGTGGGGAAGGTAAGGCTTTGCCTTTGGCTCTGGCGCTCCGGGAGGCTCAAGGTCTAGGCCATTGCCTACACCACAGGAGAGAGCTGGCGACAGGATCACTGCACATGGCCCGTGCACTGGGATGGGGAACTGTGGGGGACTGTCCACACTCTTTCCCCAGCACACCCCCTGCCACCCACATCGCTGCCACATCTTGGTGGAAGATGGCATCTGAATGCCAGTTCCATTTGTGTTGTTTCCGCGAGTTGCAGCTATGTCGCCTGGTGGGAAGCCCAAGTCTGTTCTTGGGACAGATGGCCAAGGAGATGCTGCCCCCTTTTGACCAGAGGCAAAGGACTGGCCTGCCTTCTGCCCAGACTCCTTCCTCAGCGTGGAGTACGCGCCTCTGCCCTAGTCATGCCCTCATGTCTCCCTAGCAGCCTGGCTTCCATCTCTCTGCACAGGTAGCGGGTGACACTTGTCTTGCCACCGGCCTGTGGTTCGTGCCATGGCAGGCTATCCTGCATCCCGAGTGTTTCCAGACCCCAAGGCCAACGGCTCCTTCTCTTCTCCAGGGGCGGCAGTTGCGCTTTCCCCACACTTGGTTTCTCTCTCAGGCAGAGGGGATGCTAGGACAAAGCGTATTTCGCTCCATGCGGGTATCGTCCACCAAGCTGTGGAGACTAGCTCAGGCAAGCAGCAGCAGCATCCCCTAACAAAACTCTGATTTCCCAAGGAAAGCTGCGCTTTCCCAGGCGAGATGCCCAGGCAAAGATGCTTTTGCTGAATGCGGGTTTCTCCCACCGCGAGACTGGGATCAGGCAAGCAGCCCCAGCCCGCAGAACATTTCTTAGCGAATGCTGTGCTTTCCCAAAGGCTTTGGCTTGGAGCGAACAGCACTTCACTGCTGCTTCCTCAGCAAGGCTTCAGTCGCGTCAGGGAAGCAGAGCTGCGGGAGAGCTGGTGCCTCTTGGACCTTGCTTTCCCAGGCTCCAGTTCGTGTTCTGGGTTCACCCTGCCAAGCCGAACTAAGCAGACACAGCTACAACCCTCCAGTAGCGTGCATAGCCTAGGTTGGCACTCAATACACACTACCATCTTCCAGTGTAGGCATCCCTTGGCCTTTTACTCTGGCACTTAAGCGGACTGCAAACTAGACCAGTGCTTTCCCCACAGGAAAGGAGAGCTGACAGGAACCCTGCACATGGCCCGTGCACTGAATAGGGAGCTTTGGGGGACTGTCCCCACTCCTTCCCCTTAAACCCCGTGAATCCTCCAAGCTTCCACATCCTGGAGGAAGTCGGCGTCTGACTCGCTGTTAGTTCAGGGAGCTGTTTCTGCGAGTACACCGTAGGCCCCTGGTGACTAGAGCATGTCTGCCCCAGGGACAGGTGGCCAAGGAGCTGCTATCTCCTTGGCCCACAGACTCAGGACAGGCATGCTTTCTACCCAGACTCCTTCCTAAGAGTGGAGCCTGCACCCTGCCATACACATCCCCTCCTGTCTCCTTAGCAACCAGGCTTCTGACTGTCTGAACTGGGAGCGGGTGACACTTGTATTACCACTGAACGCTGTGCCTGCCAGGGTCGTCCCTCCTGCTTTGCAACCGTTTCCAGACAAGAAGGCCAATGGCTGCTGCTCTTCTCCCCGGGCAGAGTGTTGAACCTTCCACAGATATGCTCCTGGGGTGCGCAGTGAAAAACGTGTCCCTTTCCTTAAGGCTCTTTCCATAGGCGCAAGCGCGCTTCTCTCACAGGCAGAAGGGATGCCCAGGCAAAGAGGATTTCTCTCCATGCGGGTTTAGTACACTGTGCTGAAGAGACCAGCTCAGGCAACAGGAGAATCCCTCAGACCCGACTCTGATTTCCCAAAGAATGCTGCGCTTTCCCAGAGGGGATGCCAGGGCAAAGAGGCTTTCGCTCTATGCGGTATTCTCCCATAGTGCTGCGAATACTAGGCTAAGGCAAGCAGCAACAGCAGCCCACAGAACCGACTCTGATTTCCCAGCGACTGCTATGCTTTCGCAGAGCTTTACAGCTTGGCAGGAACCGCACTTCGCTGCTGCTTCCTCAGAAAGGCTTTGGGTGTTTAGTCTGTCCCGGCAGGGAAGAAGAGCCGCGGGAGAGCTGGTGCCTCTTGGGACTTGCTTTCTCGGGCTCCTCGTTCACGCCCGGGGTTACCTTGCTATGCCGAACTAAGCAGACACAGTCCCAACCCAGCAGCAGCGTCCGTTCTTAACATGGCACTCAATGCCTATTACAATCTCGTGGGGAAGGTAAGGCTTTGCCTTTGGCTCTGGCGCTCCGGGAGGCTCAAGGTCTAGGCCATTGCCTACACCACAGGAGAGAGCTGGCGACAGGATCACTGCACATGGCCCGTGCACTGGGATGGGGAACTGTGGGGGACTGTCCACACTCTTTCCCCAGCACACCCCCTGCCACCCACATCGCTGCCACATCTTGGTGGAAGATGGCATCTGAATGCCAGTTCCATTTGTGTTGTTTCCGCGAGTTGCAGCTATGTCGCCTGGTGGGAAGCCCAAGTCTGTTCTTGGGACAGATGGCCAAGGAGATGCTGCCCCCTTTTGACCAGAGGCAAAGGACTGGCCTGCCTTCTGCCCAGACTCCTTCCTCAGCGTGGAGTACGCGCCTCTGCCCTAGTCATGCCCTCATGTCTCCCTAGCAGCCTGGCTTCCATCTCTCTGCACAGGTAGCGGGTGACACTTGTCTTGCCACCGGCCTGTGGTTCGTGCCATGGCAGGCTATCCTGCATCCCGAGGGTTTCCAGACCCCAAGGCCAACGGCTCCTTCTCTTCTCCAGGGGCGGCAGCTGCGCTTTCCCACACTTGGTTTCTCTCTCAGGCAGAGGGGATGCTAGGACTAAGCGTATTTCGCTCCATGCGGGTATCGTCCACCAAGCTGTGGAGACTAGCTCAGGCAAGCAGCAGCAGCATCCCCTAACAAAACTCTGATTTCCCAAGAAAAGCTGCGCTTTCCCAGGCGAGATGCCCAGGCAAAGAGGCTTTTGCTGAATGCGGGTTTCTCCCACCGCGAGACTGGGATCAGGCAAGCAGCCCCAGCCCGCAGAACATTTCTTAGCGAATGCTGTGCTTTCGCAAAGGCTTTGGCTTGGAGCGAACAGCACTTCACTGCTGCTTCCTCAGCAAGGCTTCAGTCGCGTCAGGGAAGCAGAGCTGCGGGAGAGCTGGTGCCTCTTGGACCTTGCTTTCCCAGGCTCCAGTTCGTGTCCTGGGTTCACCCTGCCAAGCCGAACTAAGCAGACACAGCTACAACCCTCCAGTAGCGTGCATAGCCTAGGTTGGCACTCAATACACACTACCATCTTCCAGTGTAGGCATCCCTTGGCCTTTTACTCTGGCACTTAAGCGGACTGCAAACTAGACCAGTGCTTTCCCCACAGGAAAGGAGAGCTGACAGGAACCCTGCACATGGCCCGTGCACTGAATAGGGAGCTTTGGGGGACTGCCCCACTCCTTCCCCTTAAACCCCGTGAATACTCCAAGCTTCCACATCCTGGAGGAAGTCGGCGTCTGACTCGCTGTTAGTTCAAAGAGCTGTTTCTGTGAGTACACCGTAGGCCCCTGGTGACTAGAGCATGTCTGCCCCAGGGACAGGTGGCCAAGGAGCTGCTATCTCCTTGGCCCACAGACTCAGGACAGGCATGCTTTCTACCCAGACTCCTTCCTAAGAGTGGAGCCTGCACCCTGCCATACACATCCCCTCCTGTCTCCTTAGCAACCAGGCTTCTGACTGTCTGAACTGGGAGCGGGTGACACTTGTATTACCACTGAACGCTGTGCCTGCCAGGGTCGTCCCTCCTGCTTTGCAACCGTTTCCAGACAAGAAGGCCAATGGCTGCTGCTCTTCTCCCCGGGCAGAGTGTTGAACCTTCCACAGATATGCTCCTGGGGTGCGCAGTGAAAAACGTGTCCCTTTCCTTAAGGCTCTTTCCATAGGCGCAAGCGCGCTTCTCTCACAGGCAGAAGGGATGCCCAGGCAAAGAGGATTTCTCTCCATGCGGGTTTAGTACACTGTGCTGAAGAGACCAGCTCAGGCAACAGGAGAATCCCTCAGACCCGACTCTGATTTCCCAAAGAATGCTGCGCTTTCCCAGAGGGGATGCCAGGGCAAAGAGGCTTTCGCTCTATGCGGTATTCTCCCATAGTGCTGCGAATACTAGGCTAAGGCAAGCAGCAACAGCAGCCCACAGAACCGACTCTGATTTCCCAGCGACTGCTATGCTTTCGCAGAGCTTTTCAGCTTGGCAGGAACCGCACTTCGCTGCTGCTTCCTCAGAAAGGCTTTGGGTGTTTAGTCTGTCCCGGCAGGGAAGAAGAGCCGCGGGAGAGCTGGTGCCTCTTGGGACTTGCTTTCTCGGGCTCCTCGTTCACACCCGGGGTTACCTTGCTATGCCGAACTAAGCAGACACAGTCCCAACCCAGCAGCAGCGTCCGTTCTTAACATGGCACTCAATGCCTATTACAATCTCGTGGGGAAGGTAAGGCTTTGCCTTTGGCTCTGGCGCTCCGGCAGGCTCAAGGTCTAGGCCAGTGCCTACACCACAGGAGAGAGCTGGCGACAGGATCACTGCACATGGTCCGTGCACTGGGATGGGGAACTGTGGGGGACTGTCCACATTCTTTCCCCAGCACACCCCTTGCCACCCACATCACTGCCACATCTTGGTGGAAGATGGCATCTGAATGCCAGTTCCATTTGTGTTGTTTCCGCGAGTTGCAGCTATGTCGCCTGGTGGGAAGCCCAAGTCTGTTCTTGGGACAGATGGCCAAGGAGATGCTGCCCCTTTTTGACCAGAGGCAAAGGACTGGCCTGCCTTCTGCCCAGACTCCTTCCTCAGCGTGGAGTACGCGCCTCTGCCCTAGTCATGCCCTCATGTCTCCTTAGCAGCCTGGCTTCCATCTCTCTGCACAGGTAGCGGTTACACTTGTCTTGCCACCGGCCTGTGGTTCGTGCCATGGCAGGCTATCCTGCATCCCGAGTGTTTCCAGACCCCAAGGCCAACGGCTCCTTTTCTTCTCCAGGGGCGGCAGCTGCGCTTTCCCCACACTTGGTTTCTCTCTCAGGCAGAGGGGATGCTAGGAAAAAGCGTATTTCGCTCCATGCGGGTATCGTCCACCAAGCTGTGGAGACTAGCTCAGGCAAGCAGCAGCAGCATCCCCTAACAAAACTCTGATTTCCCAAGGAAAGCTGCGCTTTCCCAGGCGAGATGCCCAGGCAAAGAGGCTTTTGCTGAATGCGGGTTTCTCCCACCGCGAGACTGGGATCAGGCAAGCAGCCCCAGCCCGCAGAACATTTCTTAGCGAATGCTGTGCTTTCGCAAAGGCTTTGGCTTGGAGCGAACAGCACTTCACTGCTGCTTCCTCAGCAAGGCTTCAGTCGCGTTAGGGAAGCAGAGCTGCGGGAGAGCTGGTGCCTCTTGGACCTTGCTTTCCCAGGCTCCAGTTCGTGTCCTGGGTTCACCCTGCCAAGCCGAACTAAGCAGACACAGCTACAACCCTCCAGTAGCGTGCATAGCCTAGGTTGGCACTCAATACACACTACCATCTTCCAGTGTAGGCATCCCTTGGCCTTTTACTCTGGCATTTAAGCGGACTGCAAACTAGACCAGTGCTTTCCCCACAGGAAAGGAGAGCTGACAGGAACCCTGCACATGGCCCGTGCACTGAATAGGGAGCTTTGGGGGACTGTCCCCACTCCTTCCGCTTAAACCCCGTGAATCCTCCAAGCTTCCACATCCTGGAGGAAGTCGGCGTCTGACTCGCTGTTAGTTCAGGGAGCTGTTTCTACGAGTACACCGTAGGCCCCTGGTGACTAGAGCATGTCTGCCCCAGGGACAGGTGGCCAAGGAGCTGCTATCTCCTTGGCCCACAGACTCAGGACAGGCATGCTTTCTACCCAGACTCCTTCCTAAGAGTGGAGCCTGCACCCTGCCATACACATCCCCTCCTGTCTCCTTAGCAACCAGGCTTCTGACTGTCTGAACTGGGAGCGGGTGACACTTGTATTACCACTGAACGCTGTGCCTGCCAGGGTCGTCCCTCCTGCTCTGCAACCGTTTCCAGACAAGAAGGCCAATGGCTGCTGCTCTTCTCCCCGGGCAGAGTGTTGAACCTTCCACAGATATGCTCCTGGGGTGCGCAGTGAAAAACGTGTCCCTTTCCTTAAGGCTCTTTCCATAGGCGCAAGCGCGCTTCTCTCACAGGCAGAAGGGATGCCCAGGCAAAGAGGATTTCTCTCCATGCGGGTTTAGTACACTGTGCTGAAGAGACCAGCTCAGGCAACAGGAGAATCCCTCAGACCCGACTCTGATTTCCCAAAGAATGCTGCGCTTTCCCAGAGGGGATGCCAGGGCAAAGAGGCTTTCGCTCTATGCGGTATTCTCCCATAGTGCTGCGAATACTAGGCTAAGGCAAGCAGCAACAGCAGCCCACAGAACTGACTCTGATTTCCCAGCGACTGCTATGCTTTCGCAGAGCTTTACAGCTTGGCAGGAACCGCACTTCGCTGCTGCTTCCTCAGAAAGGCTTTGGGTGTTTAGTCTGTCCCGACAGGGAAGAAGAGCCGCGAGAGAGCTGGTGCCTCTTGGGACTTGCTTTTTCGGGCTCCTCGTTCACACCCGGGGTTACCTTGCTATGCCGAACTAAGCAGACACAGTCCCAACCCAGCAGCAGCGTCCGTTCTTAACATGGCACTCAATGCCTATTACAATCTCGTGGGGAAGGTAAGGCTTTGCCTTTGGCTCTGGCGCTCCGGCAGGCTCAAGGTCTAGGCCATTGCCTACACCACAGGAGAGAGCTGGCGACAGGATCACTGCACATGGCCCGTGCACTGGGATGGGGAACTGTGGGGGACTGTCCACACTCTTTCCCCAGCACACCCCCTGCCACCCACATCGCTGCCACATCTTGGTGGAAGATGGCATCTGAATGCCAGTTCCATTTGTGTTGTTTCCGCGAGTTGCAGCTATGTCGCCTGGTGGGAAGCCCAAGTCTGTTCTTGGGACAGATGGCCAAGGAGATGCTGCCCCCTTTTGACCAGAGGCAAAGGACTGGCCTGCCTTCTGCCCAGACACCTTCCTCAGCGTGGAGTACGCGCCTCTGCCCTAGTCATGCCCTCATGTCTCCTTAGCAGGCTGGCTTCCATCTCTCTGCACAGGTAGCGGGTGACACTTGTCTTGCCACCGGCCTGTGGTTCGTGCCATGGCAGGCTATCCTGCATCCCGAGTGTTTCCAGACCCCAAGGCCAACGGCTCCTTTTCTTCTCCAGGGGCGGCAGTTGCGCTTTCCCCTCACTTGGTTTCTCTCTCAGGCAGAGGGGATGCTAGGACAAAGCGTATTTCGCTCCATGCGGGTATCGTCCACCAAGCTGTGGAGACTAGCTCAGGCAAGCAGAAGCAGCATCCCCTAAAAAAACTCTGATTTCCCAAGGAAAGCTGCGCTTTCCCAGGCGAGATGCCCAGGCAAAGAGGCTTTTGCTGAATGCGGGTTTCTCCCACCGCGAGGCTGGGATCAGGCAAGCAGCCCCAGCCCGCAGAACATTTCTTAGCGAATGCTGTGCTTTCGCAAAGGCTTTGGCTTGGAGCGAACAGCACTTCACTGCTGCTTCCTCAGCAAGGCTTCAGTCGCGTTAGGGAAGCAGAGCTGCGGGAGAGCTGGTGCCTCTTGGACCTTGCTTTCCCAGGCTCCAGTTCGTGTCCTGGGTTCACCCTGCCAAGCCGAACTAAGCAGACACAGCTACAACCCTCCAGTAGCGTGCATAGCCTAGGTTGGCACTCAATACACACTACCATCTTCCAGTGTAGGCATCCCTTGGCCTTTTACTCTGGCATTTAAGCGGACTGCAAACTAGACCAGTGCTTTCCCCACAGGAAAGGAGAGCTGACAGGAACCCTGCACATGGCCCGTGCACTGAATAGGGAGCTTTGGGGGACTGTCCCCACTCCTTCCCCTTAAACCCCGTGAATCCTCCAAGCTTCCACATCCTGGAGGAAGTCGGCGTCTGACTCGCTGTTAGTTCAGGGAGCTGTTTCTACGAGTACACCGTAGGCCCCTGGTGACTAGAGCATGTCTGCCCCAGGGACAGGTGGCCAAGGAGCTGCTATCTCCTTGGCCCACAGACTCAGGACAGGCATGCTTTCTACCCAGACTCCTTCCTAAGAGTGGAGCCTGCACCCTGCCATACACATCCCCTCCTGTCTCCTTAGCAACCAGGCTTCTGACTGTCTGAACTGGGAGCGGGTGACACTTGTATTACCACTGAACGCTGTGCCTGCCAGGGTCGTCCCTCCTGCTCTGCAACCGTTTCCCGACAAGAAGGCCAATGGCTGCTGCTCTTCTCCCCGGGCAGAGTGTTGAACGTTCCACAGATATGCTCCTGGGGTGCGCAGTGAAAAACGTGTCCCTTTCCTTAAGGCTCTTTCCATAGGCGCAAGCGCGCTTCTCTCACAGGCAGAAGGGATGCCCAGGCAAAGAGGATTTCTCTCCATGCGGGTTTAGTACACTGTGCTGAAGAGACCAGCTCAGGCAACAGGAGAATCCCTCAGACCCGACTCTGATTTCCCAAAGAATGCTGCGCTTTCCCAGAGGGGATGCCAGGGCAAAGAGGCTTTCGCTCTATGCGGTATTCTCCCATAGTGCTGCGAATACTAGGCTAAGGCAAGCAGCAACAGCAGCCCACAGAACCGACTCTGATTTCCCAGCGACTGCTATGCTTTCGCAGAGCTTTACAGCTTGGCAGGAACCGCACTTCGCTGCTGCTTCCTCAGAAAGGCTTTGGGTGTTTAGTCTGTCCCGGCAGGGAAGAAGAGCCGCGGGAGAGCTGGTGCCTCTTGGGACTTGCTTTCTCGGGCTCCTCGTTCACGCCCGGGGTTACCTTGCTATGCCGAACTAAGCAGACACAGTCCCAACCCAGCAGCAGCGTCCGTTCTTAACATGGCACTCAATGCCTATTACAATCTCGTGGGGAAGGTAAGGCTTTGCCTTTGGCTCTGGCGCTCCGGCAGGCTCAAGGTCTAGGCCAGTGCCTACACCACAGGAGAGAGCTGGCGACAGGATCACTGCACATGGCCCGTGCACTGGGATGGGGAACTGTGGGGGACTGTCCACACTCTTTCCCCAGCACACCCCCTGCCACCCACATCGCTGCCACATCTTGGTGGAAGATGGCATCTGAATGCCAGTTCCATTTGTGTTGTTTCCGCGAGTTGCAGCTATGTCGCCTGGTGGGAAGCCCAAGTCTGTTCTTGGGACAGATGGCCAAGGAGATGCTGCACCTTTTTGACCAGAGGCAAAGGACTGGCCTGCCTTCTGCCCAGACACCTTCCTCAGCGTGGAGTACGCGCCTCTGCCCTAGTCATGCCCTCATGTCTCCTTAGCAGGCTGGCTTCCATCTCTCTGCACAGGTAGCGGGTGACACTTGTCTTGCCACCGGCCTGTGGTTCGTGCCATGGCAGGCTATCCTGCATCCCGAGTGTTTCCAGACCCCAAGGCCAACGGCTCCTTTTCTTCTCCAGGGGCGGCAGTTGCGCTTTCCCCTCACTTGGTTTCTCTCTCAGGCAGAGGGGATGCTAGGACAAAGCGTATTTCGCTCCATGCGGGTATCGTCCACCAAGCTGTGGAGACTAGCTCAGGCAAGCAGAAGCAGCATCCCCTAAAAAAACTCTGATTTCCCAAGGAAAGCTGCGCTTTCCCAGGCGAGATGCCCAGGCAAAGAGGCTTTTGCTGAATGCGGGTTTCTCCCACCGCGAGGCTGGGATCAGGCAAGCAGCCCCAGCCCGCAGAACATTTCTTAGCGAATGCTGTGCTTTCGCAAAGGCTTTGGCTTGGAGCGAACAGCATTTCACTGCTGCTTCCTCAGCAAGGCTTCAGTCGCGTTAGGGAAGCAGAGCTGCGGGAGAGCTGGTGCCTCTTGGACCTTGCTTTCCCAGGCTCCAGTTCGTGTCCTGGGTTCACCCTGCCAAGCCGAACTAAGCAGACACAGCTACAACCCTCCAGTAGCGTGCATAGCCTAGGTTGGCACTCAATACACACTACCATCTTCCAGTGTAGGCATCCCTTGGCCTTTTACTCTGGCATTTAAGCGGACTGCAAACTAGACCAGTGCTTTCCCCACAGGAAAGGAGAGCTGACAGGAACCCTGCACATGGCCCGTGCACTGAATAGGGAGCTTTGGGGGACTGTCCCCACTCCTTCCCCTTAAACCCCGTGAATCCTCCAAGCTTCCACATCCTGGAGGAAGTCGGCGTCTGACTCGCTGTTAGTTCAGGGAGCTGTTTCTACGAGTACACCGTAGGCCCCTGGTGACTAGAGCATGTCTGCCCCAGGGACAGGTGGCCAAGGAGCTGCTATCTCCTTGGCCCACAGACTCAGGACAGGCATGCTTTCTACCCAGACTCCTTCCTAAGAGTGGAGCCTGCACCCTGCCATACACATCCCCTCCTGTCTCCTTAGCAACCAGGCTTCTGACTGTCTGAACTGGGAGCGGGTGACACTTGTATTACCACTGAACGCTGTGCCTGCCAGGGTCGTCCCTCCTGCTCTGCAACCGTTTCCAGACAAGAAGGCCAATGGCTGCTGCTCTTCTCCCCGGGCAGAGTGTTGAACCTTCCACAGATATGCTCCTGGGGTGCGCAGTGAAAAACGTGTCCCTTTCCTTAAGGCTCTTTCCATAGGCGCAAGCGCGCTTCTCTCACAGGCAGAAGGGATGCCCAGGCAAAGAGGATTTCTCTCCATGCGGGTTTAGTACACTGTGCTGAAGAGACCAGCTCAGGCAACAGGAGAATCCCTCAGACCCGACTCTGATTTCCCAAAGAATGCTGCGCTTTCCCAGAGGGGATGCCAGGGCAAAGAGGCTTTCGCTCTATGCGGTATTCTCCCATAGTGCTGCGAATACTAGGCTAAGGCAAGCAGCAACAGCAGCCCACAGAACCGACTCTGATTTCCCAGCGACTGCTATGCTTTCGCAGAGCTTTACAGCTTGGCAGGAACCGCACTTCGCTGCTGCTTCCTCAGAAAGGCTTTGGGTGTTTAGTCTGTCCCGGCAGGGAAGAAGAGCCGCGGGAGAGCTGGTGCCTCTTGGGACTTGCTTTCTCGGGCTCCTCGTTCACGCCCGGGGTTACCTTGCTATGCCGAACTAGGCAGACACAGTCCCAACCCAGCAGCAGCGTCCGTTCTTAACATGGCACTCAATGCCTATTACAATCTCGTGGGGAAGGTAAGGCTTTGCCTTTGGCTCTGGCGCTCCGGGAGGCTCAAGGTCTAGGCCATTGCCTACACCACAGGAGAGAGCTGGCGACAGGATCACTGCACATGGCCCGTGCACTGGGATGGGGAACTGTGGGGGACTGTCCACACTCTTTCCCCAGCACACCCCCTGCCACCCACATCGCTGCCACATCTTGGTGGAAGATGGCATCTGAATGCCAGTTCCATTTGTGTTGTTTCCGCGAGTTGCAGCTATGTCGCCTGGTGGGAAGCCCAAGTCTGTTCTTGGGACAGATGGCCAAGGAGATGCTGCCCCCTTTTGACCAGAGGCAAAGGACTGGCCTGCCTTCTGCCCAGACTCCTTCCTCAGCGTGGAGTACGCGCCTCTGCCCTAGTCATGCCCTCATGTCTCCCTAGCAGCCTGGCTTCCATCTCTCTGCACAGGTAGCGGGTGACACTTGTCTTGCCACCGGCCTGTGGTTCGTGCCATGGCAGGCTATCCTGCATCCCGAGTGTTTCCAGACCCCAAGGCCAACGGCTCCTTCTCTTCTCCAGGGGCGGCAGCTGCGCTTTCCCCACACTTGGTTTCTCTCTCAGGCAGAGGGGATGCTAGGACAAAGCGTATTTCGCTCCATGCGGGTATCGTCCACCAAGCTGTGGAGACTAGCTCAGGCAAGCAGCAGCAGCATCCCCTAACAAAACTCTGATTTCCCAAGGAAAGCTGCGCTTTCCCAGGCGAGATGCCCAGGCAAAGAGGCTTTTGCTGAATGCGGGTTTCTCCCACCGCGAGACTGGGATCAGGCAAGCAGCCCCAGCCCGCAGAACATTTCTTAGCGAATGCTGTGCTTTCGCAAAGGCTTTGGCTTGGAGCGAACAGCACTTCACTGCTGCTTCCTCAGCAAGGCTTCAGTCGCGTCAGGGAAGCAGAGCTGCGGGAGAGCTGGTGCCTCTTGGACCTTGCTTTCCCAGGCTCCAGTTCGTGTTCTGGGTTCACCCTGCCAAGCCGAACTAAGCAGACACAGCTACAACCCTCCAGTAGCGTGCATAGCCTAGGTTGGCACTCAATACACACTACCATCTTCCAGTGTAGGCATCCCTTGGCCTTTTACTCTGGCACTTAAGCGGACTGCAAACTAGACCAGTGCTTTCCCCACAGGAAAGGAGAGCTGACAGGAACCCTGCACATGGCCCGTGCACTGAATAGGGAGCTTTGGGGGACTGTCCCCACTCCTTCCCCTTAAACCCCGTGAATCCTCCAAGCTTCCACATCCTGGAGGAAGTCGGCGTCTGACTCGCTGTTAGTTCAGGGAGCTGTTTCTACGAGTACACCGTAGGCCCCTGGTGACTAGAGCATGTCTGCCCCAGGGACAGGTGGCCAAGGAGCTGCTATCTCCTTGGCCCACAGACTCAGGACAGGCATGCTTTCTACCCAGACTCCTTCCTAAGAGTGGAGCCTGCACCCTGCCATACACATCCCCTCCTGTCTCCTTAGCAACCAGGCTTCTGACTGTCTGAACTGGGAGCGGGTGACACTTGTATTACCACTGAACGCTGTGCCTGCCAGGGTCGTCCCTCCTGCTTTGCAACCGTTTCCAGACAAGAAGGCCAATGGCTGCTGCTCTTCTCCCCGGGCAGAGTGTTGAACCTTCCACAGATATGCTCCTGGGGTGCGCAGTGAAAAACGTGTCCCTTTCCTTAAGGCTCTTTCCATAGGCGCAAGCGCGCTTCTCTCACAGGCAGAAGGGATGCCCAGGCAAAGAGGATTTCTCTCCATGCGGGTTTAGTACACTGTGCTGAAGAGACCAGCTCAGGCAACAGGAGAATCCCTCAGACCCGACTCTGATTTCCCAAAGAATGCTGCGCTTTCCCAGAGGGGATGCCAGGGCAAAGAGGCTTTCGCTCTATGCGGTATTCTCCCATAGTGCTGCGAATACTAGGCTAAGGCAAGCAGCAACAGCAGCCCACAGAACCGACTCTGATTTCCCAGCGACTGCTATGCTTTCGCAGAGCTTTACAGCTTGGCAGGAACCGCACTTCGCTGCTGCTTCCTCAGAAAGGCTTTGGGTGTTTAGTCTGTCCCGGCAGGGAAGAAGAGCCGCGGGAGAGCTGGTGCCTCTTGGGACTTGCTTTCTCGGGCTCCTCGTTCACGCCCGGGGTTACCTTGCTATGCCGAACTAAGCAGACACAGTCCCAACCCAGCAGCAGCGTCCGTTCTTAACATGGCACTCAATGCCTATTACAATCTCGTGGGGAAGGTAAGGCTTTGCCTTTGGCTCTGGCGCTCCGGGAGGCTCAAGGTCTAGGCCATTGCCTACACCACAGGAGAGAGCTGGCGACAGGATCACTGCACATGGCCCGTGCACTGGGATGGGGAACTGTGGGGGACTGTCCACACTCTTTCCCCAGCACACCCCCTGCCACCCACATCGCTGCCACATCTTGGTGGAAGATGGCATCTGAATGCCAGTTCCATTTGTGTTGTTTCCGCGAGTTGCAGCTATGTCGCCTGGTGGGAAGCCCAAGTCTGTTCTTGGGACAGATGGCCAAGGAGATGCTGCCCCCTTTTGACCAGAGGCAAAGGACTGGCCTGCCTTCTGCCCAGACTCCTTCCTCAGCGTGGAGTACGCGCCTCTGCCCTAGTCATGCCCTCATGTCTCCCTAGCAGCCTGGCTTCCATCTCTCTGCACAGGTAGCGGGTGACACTTGTCTTGCCACCGGCCTGTGGTTCGTGCCATGGCAGGCTATCCTGCATCCCGAGGGTTTCCAGACCCCAAGGCCAACGGCTCCTTCTCTTCTCCAGGGGCGGCAGCTGCGCTTTCCCACACTTGGTTTCTCTCTCAGGCAGAGGGGATGCTAGGACTAAGCGTATTTCGCTCCATGCGGGTATCGTCCACCAAGCTGTGGAGACTAGCTCAGGCAAGCAGCAGCAGCATCCCCTAACAAAACTCTGATTTCCCAAGAAAAGCTGCGCTTTCCCAGGCGAGATGCCCAGGCAAAGAGGCTTTTGCTGAATGCGGGTTTCTCCCACCGCGAGACTGGGATCAGGCAAGCAGCCCCAGCCCGCAGAACATTTCTTAGCGAATGCTGTGCTTTCGCAAAGGCTTTGGCTTGGAGCGAACAGCACTTCACTGCTGCTTCCTCAGCAAGGCTTCAGTCGCGTCAGGGAAGCAGAGCTGCGGGAGAGCTGGTGCCTCTTGGACCTTGCTTTCCCAGGCTCCAGTTCGTGTCCTGGGTTCACCCTGCCAAGCCGAACTAAGCAGACACAGCTACAACCCTCCAGTAGCGTGCATAGCCTAGGTTGGCACTCAATACACACTACCATCTTCCAGTGTAGGCATCCCTTGGCCTTTTACTCTGGCACTTAAGCGGACTGCAAACTAGACCAGTGCTTTCCCCACAGGAAAGGAGAGCTGACAGGAACCCTGCACATGGCCCGTGCACTGAATAGGGAGCTTTGGGGGACTGCCCCACTCCTTCCCCTTAAACCCCGTGAATCCTCCAAGCTTCCACATCCTGGAGGAAGTCGGCGTCTGACTCGCTGTTAGTTCAAAGAGCTGTTTCTGTGAGTACACCGTAGGCCCCTGGTGACTAGAGCATGTCTGCCCCAGGGACAGGTGGCCAAGGAGCTGCTATCTCCTTGGCCCACAGACTCAGGACAGGCATGCTTTCTACCCAGACTCCTTCCTAAGAGTGGAGCCTGCACCCTGCCATACACATCCCCTCCTGTCTCCTTAGCAACCAGGCTTCTGACTGTCTGAACTGGGAGCGGGTGACACTTGTATTACCACTGAACGCTGTGCCTGCCAGGGTCGTCCCTCCTGCTTTGCAACCGTTTCCAGACAAGAAGGCCAATGGCTGCTGCTCTTCTCCCCGGGCAGAGTGTTGAACCTTCCACAGATATGCTCCTGGGGTGCGCAGTGAAAAACGTGTCCCTTTCCTTAAGGCTCTTTCCATAGGCGCAAGCGCGCTTCTCTCACAGGCAGAAGGGATGCCCAGGCAAAGAGGATTTCTCTCCATGCGGGTTTAGTACACTGTGCTGAAGAGACCAGCTCAGGCAACAGGAGAATCCCTCAGACCCGACTCTGATTTCCCAAAGAATGCTGCGCTTTCCCAGAGGGGATGCCAGGGCAAAGAGGCTTTCGCTCTATGCGGTATTCTCCCATAGTGCTGCGAATACTAGGCTAAGGCAAGCAGCAACAGCAGCCCACAGAACCGACTCTGATTTCCCAGCGACTGCTATGCTTTCGCAGAGCTTTTCAGCTTGGCAGGTACCGCACTTCGCTGCTGCTTCCTCAGAAAGGCTTTGGGTGTTTAGTCTGTCCCGGCAGGGAAGAAGAGCCGCGGGAGAGCTGGTGCCTCTTGGGACTTGCTTTCTCGGGCTCCTCGTTCACACCCAGGGTTACCTTGCTATGCCGAACTAAGCAGACACAGTCCCAACCCAGCAGCAGCGTCCGTTCTTAACATGGCACTCAATGCCTATTACAATCTCGTGGGGAAGGTAAGGCTTTGCCTTTGGCTCTGGCGCTCCGGCAGGCTCAAGGTCTAGGCCAGTGCCTACACCACAGGAGAGAGCTGGCGACAGGATCACTGCACATGGTCCGTGCACTGGGATGGGGAACTGTGGGGGACTGTCCACATTCTTTCCCCAGCACACCCCTTGCCACCCACATCACTGCCACATCTTGGTGGAAGATGGCATCTGAATGCCAGTTCCATTTGTGTTGTTTCCGCGAGTTGCAGCTATGTCGCCTGGTGGGAAGCCCAAGTCTGTTCTTGGGACAGATGGCCAAGGAGATGCTGCCCCTTTTTGACCAGAGGCAAAGGACTGGCCTGCCTTCTGCCCAGACTCCTTCCTCAGCGTGGAGTACGCGCCTCTGCCCTAGTCATGCCCTCATGTCTCCTTAGCAGCCTGGCTTCCATCTCTCTGCACAGGTAGCGGTTACACTTGTCTTGCCACCGGCCTGTGGTTCGTGCCATGGCAGGCTATCCTGCATCCCGAGTGTTTCCAGACCCCAAGGCCAACGGCTCCTTTTCTTCTCCAGGGGCGGCAGCTGCGCTTTCCCCACACTTGGTTTCTCTCTCAGGCAGAGGGGATGCTAGGAAAAAGCGTATTTCGCTCCATGCGGGTATCGTCCACCAAGCTGTGGAGACTAGCTCAGGCAAGCAGCAGCAGCATCCCCTAACAAAACTCTGATTTCCCAAGGAAAGCTGCGCTTTCCCAGGCGAGATGCCCAGGCAAAGAGGCTTTTGCTGAATGCGGGTTTCTCCCACCGCGAGACTGGGATCAGGCAAGCAGCCCCAGCCCGCAGAACATTTCTTAGCGAATGCTGTGCTTTCGCAAAGGCTTTGGCTTGGAGCGAACAGCACTTCACTGCTGCTTCCTCAGCAAGGCTTCAGTCGCGTCAGGGAAGCAGAGCTGCGGGAGAGCTGGTGCCTCTTGGACCTTGCTTTCCCAGGCTCCAGTTCGTGTTCTGGGTTCACCCTGCCAAGCCGATCTAAGCAGACACAGCTACAACCCTCCAGTAGCGTGCATAGCCTAGGTTGGCACTCAATACACACTACCATCTTCCAGTGTAGGCATCCCTTGGCCTTTTACTCTGGCACTTAAGCGGACTGCAAACTAGACCAGTGCTTTCCCCACAGGAAAGGAGAGCTGACAGGAACCCTGCACATGGCCCGTGCACTGAATAGGGAGCTTTGGGGGACTGTCCCCACTCCTTCCGCTTAAACCCCGTGAATACTCCAAGCTTCCACATCCTGGAGGAAGTCAACGTCTGACTCGCTGTTAGTTCAGGGAGCTGTTTCTGCGAGTACACCGTAGGCCCCTGGTGACTAGAGCATGTCTGCCCCAGGGACAGGTGGCCAAGGAGCTGCTATCTCCTTGGCCCACAGACTCAGGACAGGCATGCTTTCTACCCAGACTCCTTCCTAAGAGTGGAGCCTGCACCCTGCCATACACATCCCCTGCTGTCTCCTTAGCAACCAGGCTTCTGACTGTCTGAACTGGGAGCGGGTGACACTTGTATTACCACTGAACGCTGTGCCTGCCAGGGTCGTCCCTCCTGCTCTGCAACCGTTTCCAGACAAGAAGGCCAATGGCTGCTGCTCTTCTCCCCGGGCAGAGTGTTGAACCTTCCACAGATATGCTCCTGGGGTGCGCAGTGAAAAACGTGTCCCTTTCCTTAAGGCTCTTTCCATAGGCGCAAGCGCGCTTCTCTCACAGGCAGAAGGGATGCCCAGGCAAAGAGGATTTCTCTCCATGCGGGTTTAGTACACTGTGCTGAAGAGACCAGCTCAGGCAACAGGAGAATCCCTCAGACCCGACTCTGATTTCCCAAAGAATGCTGCGCTTTCCCAGAGGGGATGCCAGGGCAAAGAGGCTTTCGCTCTATGCGGTATTCTCCCATAGTGCTGCGAATACTAGGCTAAGGCAAGCAGCAACAGCAGCCCACAGAACTGACTCTGATTTCCCAGCGACTGCTATGCTTTCGCAGAGCTTTACAGCTTGGCAGGAACCGCACTTCGCTGCTGCTTCCTCAGAAAGGCTTTGGGTGTTTAGTCTGTCCCGACAGGGAAGAAGAGCCGCGAGAGAGCTGGTGCCTCTTGGGACTTGCTTTTTCGGGCTCCTCGTTCACACCCGGGGTTACCTTGCTATGCCGAACTAAGCAGACACAGTCCCAACCCAGCAGCAGCGTCCGTTCTTAACATGGCACTCAATGCCTATTACAATCTCGTGGGGAAGGTAAGGCTTTGCCTTTGGCTCTGGCGCTCCGGCAGGCTCAAGGTCTAGGCCATTGCCTACACCACAGGAGAGAGCTGGCGACAGGATCACTGCACATGGCCCGTGCACTGGGATGGGGAACTGTGGGGGACTGTCCACACTCTTTCCCCAGCACACCCCCTGCCACCCACATCGCTGCCACATCTTGGTGGAAGATGGCATCTGAATGCCAGTTCCATTTGTGTTGTTTCCGCGAGTTGCAGCTATGTCGCCTGGTGGGAAGCCCAAGTCTGTTCTTGGGACAGATGGCCAAGGAGATGCTGCACCTTTTTGACCAGAGGCAAAGGACTGGCCTGCCTTCTGCCCAGACACCTTCCTCAGCGTGGAGTACGCGCCTCTGCCCTAGTCATGCCCTCATGTCTCCTTAGCAGCCTGGCTTCCATCTCTCTGCACAGGTAGCGGGTGACACTTGTCTTGCCACCGGCCTGTGGTTCGTGCCATGGCAGGCTATCCTGCATCCCGAGTGTTTCCAGACCCCAAGGCCAACGGCTCCTTTTCTTCTCCAGGGGCGGCAGTTGCGCTTTCCCCTCACTTGGTTTCTCTCTCAGGCAGAGGGGATGCTAGGACAAAGCGTATTTCGCTCCATGCGGGTATCGTCCACCAAGCTGTGGAGACTAGCTCAGGCAAGCAGAAGCAGCATCCCCTAAAAAAACTCTGATTTCCCAAGGAAAGCTGCGCTTTCCCAGGCGAGATGCCCAGGCAAAGAGGCTTTTGCTGAATGCGGGTTTCTCCCACCGCGAGGCTGGGATCAGGCAAGCAGCCCCAGCCCGCAGAACATTTCTTAGCGAATGCTGTGCTTTCGCAAAGGCTTTGGCTTGGAGCGAACAGCACTTCACTGCTGCTTCCTCAGCAAGGCTTCAGTCGCGTTAGGGAAGCAGAGCTGCGGGAGAGCTGGTGCCTCTTGGACCTTGCTTTCCCAGGCTCCAGTTCGTGTCCTGGGTTCACCCTGCCAAGCCGAACTAAGCAGACACAGCTACAACCCTCCAGTAGCGTGCATAGCCTAGGTTGGCACTCAATACACACTACCATCTTCCAGTGTAGGCATCCCTTGGCCTTTTACTCTGGCATTTAAGCGGACTGCAAACTAGACCAGTGCTTTCCCCACAGGAAAGGAGAGCTGACAGGAACCCTGCACATGGCCCGTGCACTGAATAGGGAGCTTTGGGGGACTGTCCCCACTCCTTCCGCTTAAACCCCGTGAATACTCCAAGCTTCCACATCCTGGAGGAAGTCAACGTCTGACTCGCTGTTAGTTCAGGGAGCTGTTTCTGCGAGTACACCGTAGGCCCCTGGTGACTAGAGCATGTCTGCCCCAGGGACAGGTGGCCAAGGAGCTGCTATCTCCTTGGCCCACAGACTCAGGACAGGCATGCTTTCTACCCAGACTCCTTCCTAAGAGTGGAGCCTGCACCCTGCCATACACATCCCCTGCTGTCTCCTTAGCAACCAGGCTTCTGACTGTCTGAACTGGGAGCGGGTGACACTTGTATTACCACTGAACGCTGTGCCTGCCAGGGTCGTCCCTCCTGCTTTGCAACCGTTTCCAGACAAGAAGGCCAATGGCTGCTGCTCTTCTCCCCGGGCAGAGTGTTGAACCTTCCACAGATATGCTCCTGGGGTGCGCAGTGAAAAACGTGTCCCTTTCCTTAAGGCTCTTTCCATAGGCGCAAGCGCGCTTCTCTCACAGGCAGAAGGGATGCCCAGGCAAAGAGGATTTCTCTCCATGCGGGTTTAGTACACTGTGCTGAAGAGACCAGCTCAGGCAACAGGAGAATCCCTCAGACCCGACTCTGATTTCCCAAAGAATGCTGCGCTTTCCCAGAGGGGATGCCAGGGCAAAGAGGCTTTCGCTCTATGCGGTATTCTCCCATAGTGCTGCGAATACTAGGCTAAGGCAAGCAGCAACAGCAGCCCACAGAACCGACTCTGATTTCCCAGCGACTGCTATGCTTTCGCAGAGCTTTACAGCTTGGCAGGAACCGCACTTCGCTGCTGCTTCCTCAGAAAGGCTTTGGGTGTTTAGTCTGTCCCGACAGGGAAGAAGAGCCGCGGGAGAGCTGGTGCCTCTTGGGACTTGCTTTCTCGGGCTCCTCGTTCACACCCGGGGTTACCTTGCTATGCCGAACTAAGCAGACACAGTCCCAACCCAGCAGCAGCGTCCGTTCTTAACATGGCACTCAATGCCTATTACAATCTCGTGGGGAAGGTAAGGCTTTGTCTTTGGCTCTGGCGCTCCGGCAGGCTCAAGGTCTAGGCCAGTGCCTACACCAGAGGAGAGAGCTGGCGACAGGATCACTGCACATGGCCCGTGCACTGGGATGGGGAACTGTGGGGGACTGTCCACACTCTTTCCCCAGCACACCCCCTGCCACCCACATCGCTGCCACATCTTGGTGGAAGATGGCATCTGAATGCCAGTTCCATTTGTGTTGTTTCCGCGAGTTGCAGCTATGTCGCCTGGTGGGAAGCCCAAGTCTGTTCTTGGGACAGATGGCCAAGGAGATGCTGCCCCTTTTTGACCAGAGGCAAAGGACTGGCCTGCCTTCTGCCCAGACACCTTCCTCAGCGTGGAGTACGCGCCTCTGCCCTAGTCATGCCCTCATGTCTCCTTAGCAGCCTGGCTTCCATCTCTCTGCACAGGTAGCGGGTGACACTTGTCTTGCCACCGGCCTGTGGTTCGTGCCATGGCAGGCTATCCTGCATCCCGAGTGTTTCCAGACCCCAAGGCCAACGGCTCCTTTTCTTCTCCAGGGGCGGCAGCTGCGCTTTCCCCTCACTTGGTTTCTCTCTCAGGCAGAGGGGATGCTAGGACAAAGCGTATTTCGCTCCATGCGGGTATCGTCCACCAAGCTGTGGAGACTAGCTCAGGCAAGCAGCAGCAGCATCCCCTAACAAAACTCTGATTTCCCAAGGAAAGCTGCGCTTTCCCAGGCGAGATGCCCAGGCAAAGAGGCTTTTGCTGAATGCGGGTTTCTCCCACCGCGAGGCTGGGATCAGGCAAGCAGCCCCAGCCCGCAGAACATTTCTTAGCGAATGCTGTGCTTTCGCAAAGGCTTTGGCTTGGAGCGAACAGCACTTCACTGCTGCTTCCTCAGCAAGGCTTCAGTCGCGTCAGGGAAGCAGAGCTGCGGGAGAGCTGGTGCCTCTTGGACCTTGCTTTCCCAGGCTCCAGTTCGTGTCCTGGGTTCACCCTGCCAAGCCGAACTAAGCAGACACAGCTACAACCCTCCAGTAGCGTGCATAGCCTAGGTTGGCACTCAATACACACTACCATCTTCCAGTGTAGGCATCCCTTGGCCTTTTACTCTGGCATTTAAGCGGACTGCAAACTAGACCAGTGCTTTCTTCACAGGAAAGGAGAGCTGACAGGAACCCTGCACATGGCCCTTGCACTGAATAGGGAGCTTTGGGGGACTGTCCCCACTCCTTCCCCTTAAACCCCGTGAATCCTCCAAGCTTCCACATCCTGGAGGAAGTCGGCGTCTGACTCGCTGTTAGTTCAGGGAGCTGTTTCTACGAGTACACCGTAGGCCCCTGGTGACTAGAGCATATCTGCCCCAGGGACAGGTGGACAAGGAGCTGCTATCTCCTTGGCCCACAGACTCAGGACAGGCATGCTTTCTACCCAGACTCCTTCCTAAGAGTGGAGCCTGCACCCTGCCATACACATCCCCTCCTGTCTCCTTAGCAACCAGGCTTCTGACTGTCTGAACTGGGAGCGGGTGACACTTGTATTACCACTGAACGCTGTGCCTGCCAGGGTCGTCCCTCCTGCTCTGCAACCGTTTCCAGACAAGAAGGCCAATGGCTGCTGCTCTTCTCCCCGGGCAGAGTGTTGAACCTTCCACAGATATGCTCCTGGGGTGCGCAGTGAAAAACGTGTCCCTTTCCTTAAGGCTCTTTCCATAGGCGCAAGCGCGCTTCTCTCACAGGCAGAAGGGATGCCCAGGCAAAGAGGATTTCTCTCCATGCGGGTTTAGTACACTGTGCTGAAGAGACCAGCTCAGGCAACAGGAGAATCCCTCAGACCCGACTCTGATTTCCCAAAGAATGCTGCGCTTTCCCAGAGGGGATGCCAGGGCAAAGAGGCTTTCGCTCTATGCGGTATTCTCCCATAGTGCTGCGAATACTAGGCTAAGGCAAGCAGCAACAGCAGCCCACAGAACCGACTCTGATTTCCCAGCGACTGCTATGCTTTCGCAGAGCTTTACAGCTTGGCAGGAACCGCACTTCGCTGCTGCTTCCTCAGAAAGGCTTTGGGTGTTTAGTCTGTCCCGGCAGGGAAGAAGAGCCGCGGGAGAGCTGGTGCCTCTTGGGACTTGCTTTCTCGGGCTCCTCGTTCACGCCCGGGGTTACCTTGCTATGCCGAACTAGGCAGACACAGTCCCAACCCAGCAGCAGCGTCCGTTCTTAACATGGCACTCAATGCCTATTACAATCTCGTGGGGAAGGTAAGGCTTTGCCTTTGGCTCTGGCGCTCCGGGAGGCTCAAGGTCTAGGCCATTGCCTACACCACAGGAGAGAGCTGGCGACAGGATCACTGCACATGGCCCGTGCACTGGGATGGGGAACTGTGGGGGACTGTCCACACTCTTTCCCCAGCACACCCCCTGCCACCCACATCGCTGCCACATCTTGGTGGAAGATGGCATCTGAATGCCAGTTCCATTTGTGTTGTTTCCGCGAGTTGCAGCTATGTCGCCTGGTGGGAAGCCCAAGTCTGTTCTTGGGACAGATGGCCAAGGAGATGCTGCCCCCTTTTGACCAGAGGCAAAGGACTGGCCTGCCTTCTGCCCAGACTCCTTCCTCAGCGTGGAGTACGCGCCTCTGCCCTAGTCATGCCCTCATGTCTCCCTAGCAGCCTGGCTTCCATCTCTCTGCACAGGTAGCGGGTGACACTTGTCTTGCCACCGGCCTGTGGTTCGTGCCATGGCAGGCTATCCTGCATCCCGAGTGTTTCCAGACCCCAAGGCCAACGGCTCCTTCTCTTCTCCAGGGGCGGCAGCTGCGCTTTCCCCACACTTGGTTTCTCTCTCAGGCAGAGGGGATGCTAGGACAAAGCGTATTTCGCTCCATGCGGGTATCGTCCACCAAGCTGTGGAGACTAGCTCAGGCAAGCAGCAGCAGCATCCCCTAACAAAACTCTGATTTCCCAAGGAAAGCTGCGCTTTCCCAGGCGAGATGCCCAGGCAAAGAGGCTTTTGCTGAATGCGGGTTTCTCCCACCGCGAGACTGGGATCAGGCAAGCAGCCCCAGCCCGCAGAACATTTCTTAGCGAATGCTGTGCTTTCGCAAAGGCTTTGGCTTGGAGCGAACAGCACTTCACTGCTGCTTCCTCAGCAAGGCTTCAGTCGCGTCAGGGAAGCAGAGCTGCGGGAGAGCTGGTGCCTCTTGGACCTTGCTTTCCCAGGCTCCAGTTCGTGTTCTGGGTTCACCCTGCCAAGCCGAACTAAGCAGACACAGCTACAACCCTCCAGTAGCGTGCATAGCCTAGGTTGGCACTCAATACACACTACCATCTTCCAGTGTAGGCATCCCTTGGCCTTTTACTCTGGCACTTAAGCGGACTGCAAACTAGACCAGTGCTTTCCCCACAGGAAAGGAGAGCTGACAGGAACCCTGCACATGGCCCGTGCACTGAATAGGGAGCTTTGGGGGACTGTCCCCACTCCTTCCCCTTAAACCCCGTGAATCCTCCAAGCTTCCACATCCTGGAGGAAGTCGGCGTCTGACTCGCTGTTAGTTCAGGGAGCTGTTTCTACGAGTACACCGTAGGCCCCTGGTGACTAGAGCATGTCTGCCCCAGGGACAGGTGGCCAAGGAGCTGCTATCTCCTTGGCCCACAGACTCAGGACAGGCATGCTTTCTACCCAGACTCCTTCCTAAGAGTGGAGCCTGCACCCTGCCATACACATCCCCTCCTGTCTCCTTAGCAACCAGGCTTCTGACTGTCTGAACTGGGAGCGGGTGACACTTGTATTACCACTGAACGCTGTGCCTGCCAGGGTCGTCCCTCCTGCTTTGCAACCGTTTCCAGACAAGAAGGCCAATGGCTGCTGCTCTTCTCCCCGGGCAGAGTGTTGAACCTTCCACAGATATGCTCCTGGGGTGCGCAGTGAAAAACGTGTCCCTTTCCTTAAGGCTCTTTCCATAGGCGCAAGCGCGCTTCTCTCACAGGCAGAAGGGATGCCCAGGCAAAGAGGATTTCTCTCCATGCGGGTTTAGTACACTGTGCTGAAGAGACCAGCTCAGGCAACAGGAGAATCCCTCAGACCCGACTCTGATTTCCCAAAGAATGCTGCGCTTTCCCAGAGGGGATGCCAGGGCAAAGAGGCTTTCGCTCTATGCGGTATTCTCCCATAGTGCTGCGAATACTAGGCTAAGGCAAGCAGCAACAGCAGCCCACAGAACCGACTCTGATTTCCCAGCGACTGCTATGCTTTCGCAGAGCTTTACAGCTTGGCAGGAACCGCACTTCGCTGCTGCTTCCTCAGAAAGGCTTTGGGTGTTTAGTCTGTCCCGGCAGGGAAGAAGAGCCGCGGGAGAGCTGGTGCCTCTTGGGACTTGCTTTCTCGGGCTCCTCGTTCACGCCCGGGGTTACCTTGCTATGCCGAACTAAGCAGACACAGTCCCAACCCAGCAGCAGCGTCCGTTCTTAACATGGCACTCAATGCCTATTACAATCTCGTGGGGAAGGTAAGGCTTTGCCTTTGGCTCTGGCGCTCCGGGAGGCTCAAGGTCTAGGCCATTGCCTACACCACAGGAGAGAGCTGGCGACAGGATCACTGCACATGGCCCGTGCACTGGGATGGGGAACTGTGGGGGACTGTCCACACTCTTTCCCCAGCACACCCCCTGCCACCCACATCGCTGCCACATCTTGGTGGAAGATGGCATCTGAATGCCAGTTCCATTTGTGTTGTTTCCGCGAGTTGCAGCTATGTCGCCTGGTGGGAAGCCCAAGTCTGTTCTTGGGACAGATGGCCAAGGAGATGCTGCCCCCTTTTGACCAGAGGCAAAGGACTGGCCTGCCTTCTGCCCAGACTCCTTCCTCAGCGTGGAGTACGCGCCTCTGCCCTAGTCATGCCCTCATGTCTCCCTAGCAGCCTGGCTTCCATCTCTCTGCACAGGTAGCGGGTGACACTTGTCTTGCCACCGGCCTGTGGTTCGTGCCATGGCAGGCTATCCTGCATCCCGAGGGTTTCCAGACCCCAAGGCCAACGGCTCCTTCTCTTCTCCAGGGGCGGCAGCTGCGCTTTCCCACACTTGGTTTCTCTCTCAGGCAGAGGGGATGCTAGGACTAAGCGTATTTCGCTCCATGCGGGTATCGTCCACCAAGCTGTGGAGACTAGCTCAGGCAAGCAGCAGCAGCATCCCCTAACAAAACTCTGATTTCCCAAGAAAAGCTGCGCTTTCCCAGGCGAGATGCCCAGGCAAAGAGGCTTTTGCTGAATGCGGGTTTCTCCCACCGCGAGACTGGGATCAGGCAAGCAGCCCCAGCCCGCAGAACATTTCTTAGCGAATGCTGTGCTTTCGCAAAGGCTTTGGCTTGGAGCGAACAGCACTTCACTGCTGCTTCCTCAGCAAGGCTTCAGTCGCGTCAGGGAAGCAGAGCTGCGGGAGAGCTGGTGCCTCTTGGACCTTGCTTTCCCAGGCTCCAGTTCGTGTCCTGGGTTCACCCTGCCAAGCCGAACTAAGCAGACACAGCTACAACCCTCCAGTAGCGTGCATAGCCTAGGTTGGCACTCAATACACACTACCATCTTCCAGTGTAGGCATCCCTTGGCCTTTTACTCTGGCACTTAAGCGGACTGCAAACTAGACCAGTGCTTTCCCCACAGGAAAGGAGAGCTGACAGGAACCCTGCACATGGCCCGTGCACTGAATAGGGAGCTTTGGGGGACTGCCCCACTCCTTCCCCTTAAACCCCGTGAATCCTCCAAGCTTCCACATCCTGGAGGAAGTCGGCGTCTGACTCGCTGTTAGTTCAAAGAGCTGTTTCTGTGAGTACACCGTAGGCCCCTGGTGACTAGAGCATGTCTGCCCCAGGGACAGGTGGCCAAGGAGCTGCTATCTCCTTGGCCCACAGACTCAGGACAGGCATGCTTTCTACCCAGACTCCTTCCTAAGAGTGGAGCCTGCACCCTGCCATACACATCCCCTCCTGTCTCCTTAGCAACCAGGCTTCTGACTGTCTGAACTGGGAGCGGGTGACACTTGTATTACCACTGAACGCTGTGCCTGCCAGGGTCGTCCCTCCTGCTTTGCAACCGTTTCCAGACAAGAAGGCCAATGGCTGCTGCTCTTCTCCCCGGGCAGAGTGTTGAACCTTCCACAGATATGCTCCTGGGGTGCGCAGTGAAAAACGTGTCCCTTTCCTTAAGGCTCTTTCCATAGGCGCAAGCGCGCTTCTCTCACAGGCAGAAGGGATGCCCAGGCAAAGAGGATTTCTCTCCATGCGGGTTTAGTACACTGTGCTGAAGAGACCAGCTCAGGCAACAGGAGAATCCCTCAGACCCGACTCTGATTTCCCAAAGAATGCTGCGCTTTCCCAGAGGGGATGCCAGGGCAAAGAGGCTTTCGCTCTATGCGGTATTCTCCCATAGTGCTGCGAATACTAGGCTAAGGCAAGCAGCAACAGCAGCCCACAGAACCGACTCTGATTTCCCAGCGACTGCTATGCTTTCGCAGAGCTTTTCAGCTTGGCAGGTACCGCACTTCGCTGCTGCTTCCTCAGAAAGGCTTTGGGTGTTTAGTCTGTCCCGGCAGGGAAGAAGAGCCGCGGGAGAGCTGGTGCCTCTTGGGACTTGCTTTCTCGGGCTCCTCGTTCACACCCAGGGTTACCTTGCTATGCCGAACTAAGCAGACACAGTCCCAACCCAGCAGCAGCGTCCGTTCTTAACATGGCACTCAATGCCTATTACAATCTCGTGGGGAAGGTAAGGCTTTGCCTTTGGCTCTGGCGCTCCGGCAGGCTCAAGGTCTAGGCCAGTGCCTACACCACAGGAGAGAGCTGGCGACAGGATCACTGCACATGGTCCGTGCACTGGGATGGGGAACTGTGGGGGACTGTCCACATTCTTTCCCCAGCACACCCCTTGCCACCCACATCACTGCCACATCTTGGTGGAAGATGGCATCTGAATGCCAGTTCCATTTGTGTTGTTTCCGCGAGTTGCAGCTATGTCGCCTGGTGGGAAGCCCAAGTCTGTTCTTGGGACAGATGGCCAAGGAGATGCTGCCCCTTTTTGACCAGAGGCAAAGGACTGGCCTGCCTTCTGCCCAGACTCCTTCCTCAGCGTGGAGTACGCGCCTCTGCCCTAGTCATGCCCTCATGTCTCCTTAGCAGCCTGGCTTCCATCTCTCTGCACAGGTAGCGGTTACACTTGTCTTGCCACCGGCCTGTGGTTCGTGCCATGGCAGGCTATCCTGCATCCCGAGTGTTTCCAGACCCCAAGGCCAACGGCTCCTTTTCTTCTCCAGGGGCGGCAGCTGCGCTTTCCCCACACTTGGTTTCTCTCTCAGGCAGAGGGGATGCTAGGAAAAAGCGTATTTCGCTCCATGCGGGTATCGTCCACCAAGCTGTGGAGACTAGCTCAGGCAAGCAGCAGCAGCATCCCCTAACAAAACTCTGATTTCCCAAGGAAAGCTGCGCTTTCCCAGGCGAGATGCCCAGGCAAAGAGGCTTTTGCTGAATGCGGGTTTCTCCCACCGCGAGACTGGGATCAGGCAAGCAGCCCCAGCCCGCAGAACATTTCTTAGCGAATGCTGTGCTTTCGCAAAGGCTTTGGCTTGGAGCGAACAGCACTTCACTGCTGCTTCCTCAGCAAGGCTTCAGTCGCGTCAGGGAAGCAGAGCTGCGGGAGAGCTGGTGCCTCTTGGACCTTGCTTTCCCAGGCTCCAGTTCGTGTTCTGGGTTCACCCTGCCAAGCCGATCTAAGCAGACACAGCTACAACCCTCCAGTAGCGTGCATAGCCTAGGTTGGCACTCAATACACACTACCATCTTCCAGTGTAGGCATCCCTTGGCCTTTTACTCTGGCACTTAAGCGGACTGCAAACTAGACCAGTGCTTTCCCCACAGGAAAGGAGAGCTGACAGGAACCCTGCACATGGCCCGTGCACTGAATAGGGAGCTTTGGGGGACTGTCCCCACTCCTTCCGCTTAAACCCCGTGAATACTCCAAGCTTCCACATCCTGGAGGAAGTCAACGTCTGACTCGCTGTTAGTTCAGGGAGCTGTTTCTGCGAGTACACCGTAGGCCCCTGGTGACTAGAGCATGTCTGCCCCAGGGACAGGTGGCCAAGGAGCTGCTATCTCCTTGGCCCACAGACTCAGGACAGGCATGCTTTCTACCCAGACTCCTTCCTAAGAGTGGAGCCTGCACCCTGCCATACACATCCCCTGCTGTCTCCTTAGCAACCAGGCTTCTGACTGTCTGAACTGGGAGCGGGTGACACTTGTATTACCACTGAACGCTGTGCCTGCCAGGGTCGTCCCTCCTGCTCTGCAACCGTTTCCAGACAAGAAGGCCAATGGCTGCTGCTCTTCTCCCCGGGCAGAGTGTTGAACCTTCCACAGATATGCTCCTGGGGTGCGCAGTGAAAAACGTGTCCCTTTCCTTAAGGCTCTTTCCATAGGCGCAAGCGCGCTTCTCTCACAGGCAGAAGGGATGCCCAGGCAAAGAGGATTTCTCTCCATGCGGGTTTAGTACACTGTGCTGAAGAGACCAGCTCAGGCAACAGGAGAATCCCTCAGACCCGACTCTGATTTCCCAAAGAATGCTGCGCTTTCCCAGAGGGGATGCCAGGGCAAAGAGGCTTTCGCTCTATGCGGTATTCTCCCATAGTGCTGCGAATACTAGGCTAAGGCAAGCAGCAACAGCAGCCCACAGAACTGACTCTGATTTCCCAGCGACTGCTATGCTTTCGCAGAGCTTTACAGCTTGGCAGGAACCGCACTTCGCTGCTGCTTCCTCAGAAAGGCTTTGGGTGTTTAGTCTGTCCCGACAGGGAAGAAGAGCCGCGAGAGAGCTGGTGCCTCTTGGGACTTGCTTTTTCGGGCTCCTCGTTCACACCCGGGGTTACCTTGCTATGCCGAACTAAGCAGACACAGTCCCAACCCAGCAGCAGCGTCCGTTCTTAACATGGCACTCAATGCCTATTACAATCTCGTGGGGAAGGTAAGGCTTTGCCTTTGGCTCTGGCGCTCCGGCAGGCTCAAGGTCTAGGCCATTGCCTACACCACAGGAGAGAGCTGGCGACAGGATCACTGCACATGGCCCGTGCACTGGGATGGGGAACTGTGGGGGACTGTCCACACTCTTTCCCCAGCACACCCCCTGCCACCCACATCGCTGCCACATCTTGGTGGAAGATGGCATCTGAATGCCAGTTCCATTTGTGTTGTTTCCGCGAGTTGCAGCTATGTCGCCTGGTGGGAAGCCCAAGTCTGTTCTTGGGACAGATGGCCAAGGAGATGCTGCACCTTTTTGACCAGAGGCAAAGGACTGGCCTGCCTTCTGCCCAGACACCTTCCTCAGCGTGGAGTACGCGCCTCTGCCCTAGTCATGCCCTCATGTCTCCTTAGCAGCCTGGCTTCCATCTCTCTGCACAGGTAGCGGGTGACACTTGTCTTGCCACCGGCCTGTGGTTCGTGCCATGGCAGGCTATCCTGCATCCCGAGTGTTTCCAGACCCCAAGGCCAACGGCTCCTTTTCTTCTCCAGGGGCGGCAGTTGCGCTTTCCCCTCACTTGGTTTCTCTCTCAGGCAGAGGGGATGCTAGGACAAAGCGTATTTCGCTCCATGCGGGTATCGTCCACCAAGCTGTGGAGACTAGCTCAGGCAAGCAGCAGCAGCATCCCCTAACAAAACTCTGATTTCCCAAGGAAAGCTGCGCTTTCCCAGGCGAGATGCCCAGGCAAAGAGGCTTTTGCTGAATGCGGGTTTCTCCCACCGCGAGGCTGGGATCAGGCAAGCAGCCCCAGCCCGCAGAACATTTCTTAGCGAATGCTGTGCTTTCGCAAAGGCTTTGGCTTGGAGCGAACAGCACTTCACTGCTGCTTCCTCAGCAAGGCTTCAGTCGCGTCAGGGAAGCAGAGCTGCGGGAGAGCTGGTGCCTCTTGGACCTTGCTTTCCCAGGCTCCAGTTCGTGTCCTGGGTTCACCCTGCCAAGCCGAACTAAGCAGACACAGCTACAACCCTCCAGTAGCGTGCATAGCCTAGGTTGGCACTCAATACACACTACCATCTTCCAGTGTAGGCATCCCTTGGCCTTTTACTCTGGCATTTAAGCGGACTGCAAACTAGACCAGTGCTTTCTTCACAGGAAAGGAGAGCTGACAGGAACCCTGCACATGGCCCTTGCACTGAATAGGGAGCTTTGGGGGACTGTCCCCACTCCTTCCCCTTAAACCCCGTGAATCCTCCAAGCTTCCACATCCTGGAGGAAGTCGGCGTCTGACTCGCTGTTAGTTCAGGGAGCTGTTTCTACGAGTACACCGTAGGCCCCTGGTGACTAGAGCATATCTGCCCCAGGGACAGGTGGACAAGGAGCTGCTATCTCCTTGGCCCACAGACTCAGGACAGGCATGCTTTCTACCCAGACTCCTTCCTAAGAGTGGAGCCTGCACCCTGCCATACACATCCCCTGCTGTCTCCTTAGCAACCAGGCTTCTGACTGTCTGAACTGGGAGCGGGTGACACTTGTATTACCACTGAACGCTGTGCCTGCCAGGGTCGTCCCTCCTGCTCTGCAACCGTTTCCCGACAAGAAGGCCAATGGCTGCTGCTCTTCTCCCCGGGCAGAGTGTTGAACGTTCCACAGATATGCTCCTGGGGTGCGCAGTGAAAAACGTGTCCCTTTCCTTAAGGCTCTTTCCATAGGCGCAAGCGCGCTTCTCTCACAGGCAGAAGGGATGCCCAGGCAAAGAGGATTTCTCTCCATGCGGGTTTAGTACACTGTGCTGAAGAGACCAGCTCAGGCAACAGGAGAATCCCTCAGACCCGACTCTGATTTCCCAAAGAATGCTGCGCTTTCCCAGAGGGGATGCCAGGGCAAAGAGGCTTTCGCTCTATGCGGTATTCTCCCATAGTGCTGCGAATACTAGGCTAAGGCAAGCAGCAACAGCAGCCCACAGAACCGACTCTGATTTCCCAGCGACTGCTATGCTTTCGCAGAGCTTTACAGCTTGGCAGGAACCGCACTTCGCTGCTGCTTCCTCAGAAAGGCTTTGGGTGTTTAGTCTGTCCCGACAGGGAAGAAGAGCCGCGGGAGAGCTGGTGCCTCTTGGGACTTGCTTTCTCGGGCTCCTCGTTCACACCCGGGGTTACCTTGCTATGCCGAACTAAGCAGACACAGTCCCAACCCAGCAGCAGCGTCCGTTCTTAACATGGCACTCAATGCCTATTACAATCTCGTGGGGAAGGTAAGGCTTTGTCTTTGGCTCTGGCGCTCCGGCAGGCTCAAGGTCTAGGCCAGTGCCTACACCAGAGGAGAGAGCTGGCGACAGGATCACTGCACATGGCCCGTGCACTGGGATGGGGAACTGTGGGGGACTGTCCACACTCTTTCCCCAGCACACCCCCTGCCACCCACATCGCTGCCACATCTTGGTGGAAGATGGCATCTGAATGCCAGTTCCATTTGTGTTGTTTCCGCGAGTTGCAGCTATGTCGCCTGGTGGGAAGCCCAAGTCTGTTCTTGGGACAGATGGCCAAGGAGATGCTGCCCCTTTTTGACCAGAGGCAAAGGACTGGCCTGCCTTCTGCCCAGACACCTTCCTCAGCGTGGAGTACGCGCCTCTGCCCTAGTCATGCCCTCATGTCTCCTTAGCAGCCTGGCTTCCATCTCTCTGCACAGGTAGCGGGTGACACTTGTCTTGCCACCGGCCTGTGGTTCGTGCCATGGCAGGCTATCCTGCATCCCGAGTGTTTCCAGACCCCAAGGCCAACGGCTCCTTTTCTTCTCCAGGGGCGGCAGCTGCGCTTTCCCCTCACTTGGTTTCTCTCTCAGGCAGAGGGGATGCTAGGACAAAGCGTATTTCGCTCCATGCGGGTATCGTCCACCAAGCTGTGGAGACTAGCTCAGGCAAGCAGCAGCAGCATCCCCTAACAAAACTCTGATTTCCCAAGGAAAGCTGCGCTTTCCCAGGCGAGATGCCCAGGCAAAGAGGCTTTTGCTGAATGCGGGTTTCTCCCACCGCGAGGCTGGGATCAGGCAAGCAGCCCCAGCCCGCAGAACATTTCTTAGCGAATGCTGTGCTTTCGCAAAGGCTTTGGCTTGGAGCGAACAGCACTTCACTGCTGCTTCCTCAGCAAGGCTTCAGTCGCGTCAGGGAAGCAGAGCTGCGGGAGAGCTGGTGCCTCTTGGACCTTGCTTTCCCAGGCTCCAGTTCGTGTCCTGGGTTCACCCTGCCAAGCCGAACTAAGCAGACACAGCTACAACCCTCCAGTAGCGTGCATAGCCTAGGTTGGCACTCAATACACACTACCATCTTCCAGTGTAGGCATCCCTTGGCCTTTTACTCTGGCATTTAAGCGGACTGCAAACTAGACCAGTGCTTTCTTCACAGGAAAGGAGAGCTGACAGGAACCCTGCACATGGCCCTTGCACTGAATAGGGAGCTTTGGGGGACTGTCCCCACTCCTTCCCCTTAAACCCCGTGAATCCTCCAAGCTTCCACATCCTGGAGGAAGTCGGCGTCTGACTCGCTGTTAGTTCAGGGAGCTGTTTCTACGAGTACACCGTAGGCCCCTGGTGACTAGAGCATGTCTGCCCCAGGGACAGGTGGACAAGGAGCTGCTATCTCCTTGGCCCACAGACTCAGGACAGGCATGCTTTCTAACCAGACTCCTTCCTAAGAGTGGAGCCTGCACCCTGCCATACACATACCCTCCTGTCTCCTTAGCAACCAGGCTTCTGACTGTCTGAACTGGGAGCGGGTGACACTTGTATTACCACTGAACGCTGTGCCTGCCAGGGTCGTCCCTCCTGCTCTGCAACCGTTTCCCGACAAGAAGGCCAATGGCTGCTGCTCTTCTCCCCGGGCAGAGTGTTGAACGTTCCACAGATATGCTCCTGGGGTGCGCAGTGAAAAACGTGTCCCTTTCCTTAAGGCTCTTTCCATAGGCGCAAGCGCGCTTCTCTCACAGGCAGAAGGGATGCCCAGGCAAAGAGGATTTCTCTCCATGCGGGTTTAGTACACTGTGCTGAAGAGACCAGCTCAGGCAACAGGAGAATCCCTCAGACCCGACTCTGATTTCCCAAAGAATGCTGCGCTTTCCCAGAGGGGATGCCAGGGCAAAGAGGCTTTCGCTCTATGCGGTATTCTCCCATAGTGCTGCGAATACTAGGCTAAGGCAAGCAGCAACAGCAGCCCACAGAACCGACTCTGATTTCCCAGCGACTGCTATGCTTTCGCAGAGCTTTACAGCTTGGCAGGAACCGCACTTCGCTGCTGCTTCCTCAGAAAGGCTTTGGGTGTTTAGTCTGTCCCGACAGGGAAGAAGAGCCGCGGGAGAGCTGGTGCCTCTTGGGACTTGCTTTCTCGGGCTCCTCGTTCACACCCGGGGTTACCTTGCTATGCCGAACTAAGCAGACACAGTCCCAACCCAGCAGCAGCGTCTGTTCTTAACATGGCACTCAATGCCTATTACAATCTCGTGGGGAAGGTAAGGCTTTGCCTTTGGCTCTGGCGCTCCGGCAGGCTCAAGGTCTAGGCCAGTGCCTACACCAGAGGAGAGAGCTGGCGACAGGATCACTGCACATGGCCCGTGCACTGGGATGGGGAACTGTGGGGGACTGTCCACACTCTTTCCCCAGCACACCCCCTGCCACCCACATCGCTGCCACATCTTGGTGGAAGATGGCATCTGAATGCCAGTTCCATTTGTGTTGTTTCCGCGAGTTGCAGCTATGTCGCCTGGTGGGAAGCCCAAGTCTGTTCTTGGGACAGATGGCCAAGGAGATGCTGCCCCTTTTTGACCAGAGGCAAAGGACTGGCCTGCCTTCTGCCCAGACACCTTCCTCAGCGTGGAGTACGCGCCTCTGCCCTAGTCATGCCCTCATGTCTCCTTAGCAGCCTGGCTTCCATCTCTCTGCACAGGTAGCGGGTGACACTTGTCTTGCCACCGGCCTGTGGTTCGTGCCATGGCAGGCTATCCTGCATCCCGAGTGTTTCCAGACCCCAAGGCCAACGGCTCCTTTTCTTCTCCAGGGGCGGCAGCTGCGCTTTCCCCTCACTTGGTTTCTCTCTCAGGCAGAGGGGATGCTAGGACAAAGCGTATTTCGCTCCATGCGGGTATCGTCCACCAAGCTGTGGAGACTAGCTCAGGCAAGCAGCAGCAGCATCCCCTAACAAAACTCTGATTTCCCAAGGAAAGCTGCGCTTTCCCAGGCGAGATGCCCAGGCAAAGAGGCTTTTGCTGAATGCGGGTTTCTCCCACCGCGAGGCTGGGATCAGGCAAGCAGCCCCAGCCCGCAGAACATTTCTTAGCGAATGCTGTGCTTTCGCAAAGGCTTTGGCTTGGAGCGAACAGCACTTCACTGCTGCTTCCTCAGCAAGGCTTCAGTCGCGTCAGGGAAGCAGAGCTGCGGGAGAGCTGGTGCCTCTTGGACCTTGCTTTCCCAGGCTCCAGTTCGTGTCCTGGGTTCACCCTGCCAAGCCGAACTAAGCAGACACAGCTACAACCCTCCAGTAGCGTGCATAGCCTAGGTTGGCACTCAATACACACTACCATCTTCCAGTGTAGGCATCCCTTGGCCTTTTACTCTGGCATTTAAGCGGACTGCAAACTAGACCAGTGCTTTCTTCACAGGAAAGGAGAGCTGACAGGAACCCTGCACATGGCCCTTGCACTGAATAGGGAGCTTTGGGGGACTGTCCCCACTCCTTCCCCTTAAACCCCGTGAATCCTCCAAGCTTCCACATCCTGGAGGAAGTCGGCGTCTGACTCGCTGTTAGTTCAGGGAGCTGTTTCTACGAGTACACCGTAGGCCCCTGGTGACTAGAGCATGTCTGCCCCAGGGACAGGTGGACAAGGAGCTGCTATCTCCTTGGCCCACAGACTCAGGACAGGCATGCTTTCTAACCAGACTCCTTCCTAAGAGTGGAGCCTGCACCCTGCCATACACATACCCTCCTGTCTCCTTAGCAACCAGGCTTCTGACTGTCTGAACTGGGAGCGGGTGACACTTGTATTACCACTGAACGCTGTGCCTGCCAGGGTCGTCCCTCCTGCTCTGCAACCGTTTCCCGACAAGAAGGCCAATGGCTGCTGCTCTTCTCCCCGGGCAGAGTGTTGAACCTTCCACAGATATGCTCCTGGGGTGCGCAGTGAAAAACGTGTCCCTTTCCTTAAGGCTCTTTCCATAGGCGCAAGCGCGCTTCTCTCACAGGCAGAAGGGATGCCCAGGCAAAGAGGATTTCTCTCCATGCGGGTTTAGTACACTGTGCTGAAGAGACCAGCTCAGGCAACAGGAGAATCCCTCAGACCCGACTCTGATTTCCCAAAGAATGCTGCGCTTTCCCAGAGGGGATGCCAGGGCAAAGAGGCTTTCGCTCTATGCGGTATTCTCCCATAGTGCTGCGAATACTAGGCTAAGGCAAGCAGCAACAGCAGCCCACAGAACCGACTCTGATTTCCCAGCGACTGCTATGCTTTCGCAGAGCTTTACAGCTTGGCAGGAACCGCACTTCGCTGCTGCTTCCTCAGAAAGGCTTTGGGTGTTTAGTCTGTCCCGACAGGGAAGAAGAGCCGCGGGAGAGCTGGTGCCTCTTGGGACTTGCTTTCTCGGGCTCCTCGTTCACACCCGGGGTTACCTTGCTATGCCGAACTAAGCAGACACAGTCCCAACCCAGCAGCAGCGTCCGTTCTTAACATGGCACTCAATGCCTATTACAATCTCGTGGGGAAGGTAAGGCTTTGCCTTTGGCTCTGGCGCTCCGGCAGGCTCAAGGTCTAGGCCAGTGCCTACACCAGAGGAGAGAGCTGGCGACAGGATCACTGCACATGGCCCGTGCACTGGGATGGGGAACTGTGGGGGACTGTCCACACTCTTTCCCCAGCACACCCCCTGCCACCCACATCGCTGCCACATCTTGGTGGAAGATGGCATCTGAATGCCAGTTCCATTTGTGTTGTTTCCGCGAGTTGCAGCTATGTCGCCTGGTGGGAAGCCCAAGTCTGTTCTTGGGACAGATGGCCAAGGAGATGCTGCCCCTTTTTGACCAGAGGCAAAGGACTGGCCTGCCTTCTGCCCAGACACCTTCCTCAGCGTGGAGTACGCGCCTCTGCCCTAGTCATGCCCTCATGTCTCCTTAGCAGCCTGGCTTCCATCTCTCTGCACAGGTAGCGGGTGACACTTGTCTTGCCACCGGCCTGTGGTTCGTGCCATGGCAGGCTATCCTGCATCCCGAGGGTTTCCAGACCCCAAGGCCAACGGCTCCTTTTCTTCTCCAGGGGCGGCAGCTGCGCTTTCCCCACACTTGGTTTCTCTCTCAGGCAGAGGGGATGCTAGGACAAAGCGTATTTCGCTCCATGCGGGTATCGTCCACCAAGCTGTGGAGACTAGCTCAGGCAAGCAGCAGCAGCATCCCCTAACAAAACTCTGATTTCCCAAGGAAAGCTGCGCTTTCCCAGGCGAGATGCCCAGGCAAAGAGGCTTTTGCTGAATGCGGGTTTCTCCCACCGCGAGGCTGGGATCAGGCAAGCAGCCCCAGCCCGCAGAACATTTCTTAGCGAATGCTGTGCTTTCGCAAAGGCTTTGGCTTGGAGCGAACAGCACTTCACTGCTGCTTCCTCAGCAAGGCTTCAGTCGCGTCAGGGAAGCAGAGCTGCGGGAGAGCTGGTGCCTCTTGGACCTTGCTTTCCCAGGCTCCAGTTCGTGTCCTGGGTTCACCCTGCCAAGCCGAACTAAGCAGACACAGCTACAACCCTCCAGTAGCGTGCATAGCCTAGGTTGGCACTCAATACACACTACCATCTTCCAGTGTAGGCATCCCTTGGCCTTTTACTCTGGCATTTAAGCGGACTGCAAACTAGACCAGTGCTTTCTTCACAGGAAAGGAGAGCTGACAGGAACCCTGCACATGGCCCTTGCACTGAATAGGGAGCTTTGGGGGACTGTCCCCACTCCTTCCCCTTAAACCCCGTGAATCCTCCAAGCTTCCACATCCTGGAGGAAGTCGGCGTCTGACTCGCTGTTAGTTCAGGGAGCTGTTTCTACGAGTACACCGTAGGCCCCTGGTGACTAGAGCATGTCTGCCCCAGGGACAGGTGGACAAGGAGCTGCTATCTCCTTGGCCCACAGACTCAGGACAGGCATGCTTTCTAACCAGACTCCTTCCTAAGAGTGGAGCCTGCACCCTGCCATACACATACCCTCCTGTCTCCTTAGCAACCAGGCTTCTGACTGTCTGAACTGGGAGCGGGTGACACTTGTATTACCACTGAACGCTGTGCCTGCCAGGGTCGTCCCTCCTGCTCTGCAACCGTTTCCCGACAAGAAGGCCAATGGCTGCTGCTCTTCTCCCCGGGCAGAGTGTTGAACGTTCCACAGATATGCTCCTGGGGTGCGCAGTGAAAAACGTGTCCCTTTCCTTAAGGCTCTTTCCATAGGCGCAAGCGCGCTTCTCTCACAGGCAGAAGGGATGCCCAGGCAAAGAGGATTTCTCTCCATGCGGGTTTAGTACACTGTGCTGAAGAGACCAGCTCAGGCAACAGGAGAATCCCTCAGACCCGACTCTGATTTCCCAAAGAATGCTGCGCTTTCCCAGAGGGGATGCCAGGGCAAAGAGGCTTTCGCTCTATGCGGTATTCTCCCATAGTGCTGCGAATACTAGGCTAAGGCAAGCAGCAACAGCAGCCCACAGAACCGACTCTGATTTCCCAGCGACTGCTATGCTTTCGCAGAGCTTTACAGCTTGGCAGGAACCGCACTTCGCTGCTGCTTCCTCAGAAAGGCTTTGGGTGTTTAGTCTGTCCCGACAGGGAAGAAGAGCCGCGGGAGAGCTGGTGCCTCTTGGGACTTGCTTTCTCGGGCTCCTCGTTCACACCCGGGGTTACCTTGCTATGCCGAACTAAGCAGACACAGTCCCAACCCAGCAGCAGCGTCCGTTCTTAACATGGCACTCAATGCCTATTACAATCTCGTGGGGAAGGTAAGGCTTTGTCTTTGGCTCTGGCGCTCCGGCAGGCTCAAGGTCTAGGCCAGTGCCTACACCAGAGGAGAGAGCTGGCGACAGGATCACTGCACATGGCCCGTGCACTGGGATGGGGAACTGTGGGGGACTGTCCACACTCTTTCCCCAGCACACCCCCTGCCACCCACATCGCTGCCACATCTTGGTGGAAGATGGCATCTGAATGCCAGTTCCATTTGTGTTGTTTCCGCGAGTTGCAGCTATGTCGCCTGGTGGGAAGCCCAAGTCTGTTCTTGGGACAGATGGCCAAGGAGATGCTGCCCCTTTTTGACCAGAGGCAAAGGACTGGCCTGCCTTCTGCCCAGACACCTTCCTCAGCGTGGAGTACGCGCCTCTGCCCTAGTCATGCCCTCATGTCTCCTTAGCAGCCTGGCTTCCATCTCTCTGCACAGGTAGCGGGTGACACTTGTCTTGCCACCGGCCTGTGGTTCGTGCCATGGCAGGCTATCCTGCATCCCGAGGGTTTCCAGACCCCAAGGCCAACGGCTCCTTTTCTTCTCCAGGGGCGGCAGCTGCGCTTTCCCCACACTTGGTTTCTCTCTCAGGCAGAGGGGATGCTAGGACAAAGCGTATTTCGCTCCATGCGGGTATCGTCCACCAAGCTGTGGAGACTAGCTCAGGCAAGCAGCAGCAGCATCCCCTAACAAAACTCTGATTTCCCAAGGAAAGCTGCGCTTTCCCAGGCGAGATGCCCAGGCAAAGAGGCTTTTGCTGAATGCGGGTTTCTCCCACCGCGAGGCTGGGATCAGGCAAGCAGCCCCAGCCCGCAGAACATTTCTTAGCGAATGCTGTGCTTTCGCAAAGGCTTTGGCTTGGAGCGAACAGCACTTCACTGCTGCTTCCTCAGCAAGGCTTCAGTCGCGTCAGGGAAGCAGAGCTGCGGGAGAGCTGGTGCCTCTTGGACCTTGCTTTCCCAGGCTCCAGTTCGTGTCCTGGGTTCACCCTGCCAAGCCGAACTAAGCAGACACAGCTACAACCCTCCAGTAGCGTGCATAGCCTAGGTTGGCACTCAATACACACTACCATCTTCCAGTGTAGGCATCCCTTGGCCTTTTACTCTGGCATTTAAGCGGACTGCAAACTAGACCAGTGCTTTCTTCACAGGAAAGGAGAGCTGACAGGAACCCTGCACATGGCCCTTGCACTGAATAGGGAGCTTTGGGGGACTGTCCCCACTCCTTCCCCTTAAACCCCGTGAATCCTCCAAGCTTCCACATCCTGGAGGAAGTCGGCGTCTGACTCGCTGTTAGTTCAGGGAGCTGTTTCTACGAGTACACCGTAGGCCCCTGGTGACTAGAGCATGTCTGCCCCAGGGACAGGTGGACAAGGAGCTGCTATCTCCTTGGCCCACAGACTCAGGACAGGCATGCTTTCTAACCAGACTCCTTCCTAAGAGTGGAGCCTGCACCCTGCCATACACATACCCTCCTGTCTCCTTAGCAACCAGGCTTCTGACTGTCTGAACTGGGAGCGGGTGACACTTGTATTACCACTGAACGCTGTGCCTGCCAGGGTCGTCCCTCCTGCTCTGCAACCGTTTCCCGACAAGAAGGCCAATGGCTGCTGCTCTTCTCCCCGGGCAGAGTGTTGAACCTTCCACAGATATGCTCCTGGGGTGCGCAGTGAAAAACGTGTCCCTTTCCTTAAGGCTCTTTCCATAGGCGCAAGCGCGCTTCTCTCACAGGCAGAAGGGATGCCCAGGCAAAGAGGATTTCTCTCCATGCGGGTTTAGTACACTGTGCTGAAGAGACCAGCTCAGGCAACAGGAGAATCCCTCAGACCCGACTCTGATTTCCCAAAGAATGCTGCGCTTTCCCAGAGGGGATGCCAGGGCAAAGAGGCTTTCGCTCTATGCGGTATTCTCCCATAGTGCTGCGAATACTAGGCTAAGGCAAGCAGCAACAGCAGCCCACAGAACCGACTCTGATTTCCCAGCGACTGCTATGCTTTCGCAGAGCTTTACAGCTTGGCAGGAACCGCACTTCGCTGCTGCTTCCTCAGAAAGGCTTTGGGTGTTTAGTCTGTCCCGACAGGGAAGAAGAGCCGCGGGAGAGCTGGTGCCTCTTGGGACTTGCTTTCTCGGGCTCCTCGTTCACACCCGGGGTTACCTTGCTATGCCGAACTAAGCAGACACAGTCCCAACCCAGCAGCAGCGTCCGTTCTTAACATGGCACTCAATGCCTATTACAATCTCGTGGGGAAGGTAAGGCTTTGTCTTTGGCTCTGGCGCTCCGGCAGGCTCAAGGTCTAGGCCAGTGCCTACACCAGAGGAGAGAGCTGGCGACAGGATCACTGCACATGGCCCGTGCACTGGGATGGGGAACTGTGGGGGACTGTCCACACTCTTTCCCCAGCACACCCCCTGCCACCCACATCGCTGCCACATCTTGGTGGAAGATGGCATCTGAATGCCAGTTCCATTTGTGTTGTTTCCGCGAGTTGCAGCTATGTCGCCTGGTGGGAAGCCCAAGTCTGTTCTTGGGACAGATGGCCAAGGAGATGCTGCCCCTTTTTGACCAGAGGCAAAGGACTGGCCTGCCTTCTGCCCAGACACCTTCCTCAGCGTGGAGTACGCGCCTCTGCCCTAGTCATGCCCTCATGTCTCCTTAGCAGCCTGGCTTCCATCTCTCTGCACAGGTAGCGGGTGACACTTGTCTTGCCACCGGCCTGTGGTTCGTGCCATGGCAGGCTATCCTGCATCCCGAGTGTTTCCAGACCCCAAGGCCAACGGCTCCTTTTCTTCTCCAGGGGCGGCAGCTGCGCTTTCCCCTCACTTGGTTTCTCTCTCAGGCAGAGGGGATGCTAGGACAAAGCGTATTTCGCTCCATGCGGGTATCGTCCACCAAGCTGTGGAGACTAGCTCAGGCAAGCAGCAGCAGCATCCCCTAACAAAACTCTGATTTCCCAAGGAAAGCTGCGCTTTCCCAGGCGAGATGCCCAGGCAAAGAGGCTTTTGCTGAATGCGGGTTTCTCCCACCGCGAGGCTGGGATCAGGCAAGCAGCCCCAGCCCGCAGAACATTTCTTAGCGAATGCTGTGCTTTCGCAAAGGCTTTGGCTTGGAGCGAACAGCACTTCACTGCTGCTTCCTCAGCAAGGCTTCAGTCGCGTCAGGGAAGCAGAGCTGCGGGAGAGCTGGTGCCTCTTGGACCTTGCTTTCCCAGGCTCCAGTTCGTGTCCTGGGTTCACCCTGCCAAGCCGAACTAAGCAGACACAGCTACAACCCTCCAGTAGCGTGCATAGCCTAGGTTGGCACTCAATACACACTACCATCTTCCAGTGTAGGCATCCCTTGGCCTTTTACTCTGGCATTTAAGCGGACTGCAAACTAGACCAGTGCTTTCTTCACAGGAAAGTAGAGCTGACAGGAACCCTGCACATGGCCCTTGCACTGAATAGGGAGCTTTGGGGGACTGTCCCCACTCCTTCCCCTTAAACCCCGTGAATCCTCCAAGCTTCCACATCCTGGAGGAAGTCGGCGTCTGACTCGCTGTTAGTTCAGGGAGCTGTTTCTACGAGTACACCGTAGGCCCCTGGTGACTAGAGCATGTCTGCCCCAGGGACAGGTGGACAAGGAGCTGCTATCTCCTTGGCCCACAGACTCAGGACAGGCATGCTTTCTAACCAGACTCCTTCCTAAGAGTGGAGCCTGCACCCTGCCATACACATACCCTCCTGTCTCCTTAGCAACCAGGCTTCTGACTGTCTGAACTGGGAGCGGGTGACACTTGTATTACCACTGAACGCTGTGCCTGCCAGGGTCGTCCCTCCTGCTCTGCAACCGTTTCCCGACAAGAAGGCCAATGGCTGCTGCTCTTCTCCCCGGGCAGAGTGTTGAACGTTCCACAGATATGCTCCTGGGGTGCGCAGTGAAAAACGTGTCCCTTTCCTTAAGGCTCTTTCCATAGGCGCAAGCGCGCTTCTCTCACAGGCAGAAGGGATGCCCAGGCAAAGAGGATTTCTCTCCATGCGGGTTTAGTACACTGTGCTGAAGAGACCAGCTCAGGCAACAGGAGAATCCCTCAGACCCGACTCTGATTTCCCAAAGAATGCAGCGCTTTCCCAGAGGGGATGCCAGGGCAAAGAGGCTTTCGCTCTATGCGGTATTCTCCCATAGTGCTGCGAATACTAGGCTAAGGCAAGCAGCAACAGCAGCCCACAGAACCGACTCTGATTTCCCAGCGACTGCTATGCTTTCGCAGAGCTTTACAGCTTGGCAGGAACCGCACTTCGCTGCTGCTTCCTCAGAAAGGCTTTGGGTGTTTAGTCTGTCCCGGCAGGGAAGAAGAGCCGCGGGAGAGCTGGTGCCTCTTGGGACTTGCTTTCTCGGGCTCCTCGTTCACGCCCGGGGTTACCTTGCTATGCCGAACTAAGCAGACACAGTCCCAACCCAGCAGCAGCGTCCGTTCTTAACATGGCACTCAATGCCTATTACAATCTCGTGGGGAAGGTAAGGCTTTGCCTTTGGCTCTGGCGCTCCGGGAGGCTCAAGGTCTAGGCCATTGCCTACACCACAGGAGAGAGCTGGCGACAGGATCACTGCACATGGCCCGTGCACTGGGATGGGGAACTGTGGGGGACTGTCCACACTCTTTCCCCAGCACACCCCCTGCCACCCACATCGCTGCCACATCTTGGTGGAAGATGGCATCTGAATGCCAGTTCCATTTGTGTTGTTTCCGCGAGTTGCAGCTATGTCGCCTGGTGGGAAGCCCAAGTCTGTTCTTGGGACAGATGGCCAAGGAGATGCTGCCCCCTTTTGACCAGAGGCAAAGGACTGGCCTGCCTTCTGCCCAGACTCCTTCCTCAGCGTGGAGTACGCGCCTCTGCCCTAGTCATGCCCCCATGTCTCCCTAGCAGCCTGGCTCCCATCTCTATGCACAGGTAGCGGGTGACACTTGTCTTGCCACCGGCCTGTGGTTCGTGCCATGGCAGGCTATCCTGCATCCCGAGTGTTTCCAGACCCCAAGGCCAACGGCTCCTTTTCTTCTCCAGGGGCGGCAGCTGCACTTTCCCCACACTTGGTTTCTCTCTCAGGCAGAGGGGATGCTAGGACAAAGCGTATTTCGCTCCATGCGGGTATCGTCCACCAAGCTGTGGAGACTAGCTCAGGCAAGCAGCAGCAGCATCCCCTAACAAAACTCTGATTTCCCAAGGAAAGCTGCGCTTTCCCAGGCGAGATGCCCAGGCAAAGAGGCTTTTGCTGAATGCGGGTTTCTCCCACCGCGAGACTGGGATCAGGCAAGCAGCCCCAGCCCGCAGAACATTTCTTAGCGAATGCTGTGCTTTCGCAAAGGCTTTGGCTTGGAGCGAACAGCACTTCACTGCTGCTTCCTCAGCAAGGCTTCAGTCGCGTCAGGGAAGCAGAGCTGCGGGAGAGCTGGTGCCTCTTGGACCTTGCTTTCCCAGGCTCCAGTTCGTGTCCTGGGTTCACCCTGCCAAGCCGAACTAAGCAGACACAGCTACAACCCTCCAGTAGCGTGCATAGCCTAGGTTGGCACTCAATACACACTACCATCTTCCAGTGTAGGCATCCCTTGGCCTTTTACTCTGGCACTTAAGCGGACTGCAAACTAGACCAGTGCTTTCCCCACAGGAAAGGAGAGCTGACAGGAACCCTGCACATGGCCCGTGCACTGAATAGGGAGCTTTGGGGGACTGTCCCCACTCCTTCTTCTTAAACCCCGTGAATACTCCAAGCTTCCACATCCTGGAGGAAGTCGGTGTCTGACTCGCTGTTAGTTCAGGGAGCTGTTTCTGCGAGTACACCGTAGGCCCCTGGTGACTAGAGCATGTCTGCCCCAGGGACAGGTGGCCAAGGAGCTGCTATCTCCTTGGCCCACAGACTCAGGACAGGCATGCTTTCTACCCAGACTCCTTCCTAAGAGTGGAGCCTGCACCCTGCCATACACATCCCCTCCTGTCTCCTTAGCAACCAGGCTTCTGACTGTCTGAACTGGGAGCGGGTGACACTTGTATTACCACTGAACGCTGTGCCTGCCAGGGTCGTCCCTCCTGCTTTGCAACCGTTTCCAGACAAGAAGGCCAATGGCTGCTGCTCTTCTCCCCGGGCAGAGTGTTGAACCTTCCACAGATATGCTCCTGGGGTGCGCAGTGAAAAACGTGTCCCTTTCCTTAAGGCTCTTTCCATAGGCGCAAGCGCGCTTCTCTCACAGGCAGAAGGGATGCCCAGGCAAAGAGGATTTCTCTCCATGCGGGTTTAGTACACTGTGCTGAAGAGACCAGCTCAGGCAACAGGAGAATCCCTCAGACCCGACTCTGATTTCCCAAAGAATGCTGCGCTTTCCCAGAGGGGATGCCAGGGCAAAGAGGCTTTCGCTCTATGCGGTATTCTCCCATAGTGCTGCGAATACTAGGCTAAGGCAAGCAGCAACAGCAGCCCACAGAACCGACTCTGATTTCCCAGCGACTGCTATGCTTTCGCAGAGCTTTACAGCTTGGCAGGAACCGCACTTCGCTGCTGCTTCCTCAGAAAGGCTTTGGGTGTTTAGTCTGTCCCGGCAGGGAAGAAGAGCCGCGGGAGAGCTGGTGCCTCTTGGGACTTGCTTTCTCGGGCTCCTCGTTCACGCCCGGGGTTACCTTGCTATGCCGAACTAAGCAGACACAGTCCCAACCCAGCAGCAGCGTCCGTTCTTAACATGGCACTCAATGCCTATTACAATCTCGTGGGGAAGGTAAGGCTTTGTCTTTGGCTCTGGCGCTCCGGCAGGCTCAAGGTCTAGGCCAGTGCCTACACCAGAGGAGAGAGCTGGCGACAGGATCACTGCACATGGCCCGTGCACTGGGATGGGGAACTGTGGGGGACTGTCCACACTCTTTCCCCAGCACACCCCCTGCCACCCACATCGCTGCCACATCTTGGTGGAAGATGGCATCTGAATGCCAGTTCCATTTGTGTTGTTTCCGCGAGTTGCAGCTATGTCGCCTGGTGGGAAGCCCAAGTCTGTTCTTGGGACAGATGGCCAAGGAGATGCTGCCCCTTTTTGACCAGAGGCAAAGGACTGGCCTGCCTTCTGCCCAGACACCTTCCTCAGCGTGGAGTACGCGCCTCTGCCCTAGTCATGCCCTCATGTCTCCTTAGCAGCCTGGCTTCCATCTCTCTGCACAGGTAGCGGGTGACACTTGTCTTGCCACCGGCCTGTGGTTCGTGCCATGGCAGGCTATCCTGCATCCCGAGTGTTTCCAGACCCCAAGGCCAACGGCTCCTTTTCTTCTCCAGGGGCGGCAGCTGCGCTTTCCCCTCACTTGGTTTCTCTCTCAGGCAGAGGGGATGCTAGGACAAAGCGTATTTCGCTCCATGCGGGTATCGTCCACCAAGCTGTGGAGACTAGCTCAGGCAAGCAGCAGCAGCATCCCCTAACAAAACTCTGATTTCCCAAGGAAAGCTGCGCTTTCCCAGGCGAGATGCCCAGGCAAAGAGGCTTTTGCTGAATGCGGGTTTCTCCCACCGCGAGGCTGGGATCAGGCAAGCAGCCCCAGCCCGCAGAACATTTCTTAGCGAATGCTGTGCTTTCGCAAAGGCTTTGGCTTGGAGCGAACAGCACTTCACTGCTGCTTCCTCAGCAAGGCTTCAGTCGCGTCAGGGAAGCAGAGCTGCGGGAGAGCTGGTGCCTCTTGGACCTTGCTTTCCCAGGCTCCAGTTCGTGTCCTGGGTTCACCCTGCCAAGCCGAACTAAGCAGACACAGCTACAACCCTCCAGTAGCGTGCATAGCCTAGGTTGGCACTCAATACACACTACCATCTTCCAGTGTAGGCATCCCTTGGCCTTTTACTCTGGCATTTAAGCGGACTGCAAACTAGACCAGTGCTTTCTTCACAGGAAAGGAGAGCTGACAGGAACCCTGCACATGGCCCTTGCACTGAATAGGGAGCTTTGGGGGACTGTCCCCACTCCTTCCCCTTAAACCCCGTGAATCCTCCAAGCTTCCACATCCTGGAGGAAGTCGGCGTCTGACTCGCTGTTAGTTCAGGGAGCTGTTTCTACGAGTACACCGTAGGCCCCTGGTGACTAGAGCATGTCTGCCCCAGGGACAGGTGGCCAAGGAGCTGCTATCTCCTTGGCCCACAGACTCAGGACAGGCATGCTTTCTACCCAGACTCCTTCCTAAGAGTGGAGCCTGCACCCTGCCATACACATCCCCTCCTGTCTCCTTAGCAACCAGGCTTCTGACTGTCTGAACTGGGAGCGGGTGACACTTGTATTACCACTGAACGCTGTGCCTGCCAGGGTCGTCCCTCCTGCTCTGCAACCGTTTCCAGACAAGAAGGCCAATGGCTGCTGCTCTTCTCCCCGGGCAGAGTGTTGAACCTTCCACAGATATGCTCCTGGGGTGCGCAGTGAAAAACGTGTCCCTTTCCTTAAGGCTCTTTCCATAGGCGCAAGCGCGCTTCTCTCACAGGCAGAAGGGATGCCCAGGCAAAGAGGATTTCTCTCCATGCGGGTTTAGTACACTGTGCTGAAGAGACCAGCTCAGGCAACAGGAGAATCCCTCAGACCCGACTCTGATTTCCCAAAGAATGCTGCGCTTTCCCAGAGGGGATGCCAGGGCAAAGAGGCTTTCGCTCTATGCGGTATTCTCCCATAGTGCTGCGAATACTAGGCTAAGGCAAGCAGCAACAGCAGCCCACAGAACCGACTCTGATTTCCCAGCGACTGCTATGCTTTCGCAGAGCTTTACAGCTTGGCAGGAACCGCACTTCGCTGCTGCTTCCTCAGAAAGGCTTTGGGTGTTTAGTCTGTCCCGGCAGGGAAGAAGAGCCGCGGGAGAGCTGGTGCCTCTTGGGACTTGCTTTCTCGGGCTCCTCGTTCACGCCCGGGGTTACCTTGCTATGCCGAACTAAGCAGACACAGTCCCAACCCAGCAGCAGCGTCCGTTCTTAACATGGCACTCAATGCCTATTACAATCTCGTGGGGAAGGTAAGGCTTTGTCTTTGGCTCTGGCGCTCCGGCAGGCTCAAGGTCTAGGCCAGTGCCTACACCAGAGGAGAGAGCTGGCGACAGGATCACTGCACATGGCCCGTGCACTGGGATGGGGAACTGTGGGGGACTGTCCACACTCTTTCCCCAGCACACCCCCTGCCACCCACATCGCTGCCACATCTTGGTGGAAGATGGCATCTGAATGCCAGTTCCATTTGTGTTGTTTCCGCGAGTTGCAGCTATGTCGCCTGGTGGGAAGCCCAAGTCTGTTCTTGGGACAGATGGCCAAGGAGATGCTGCCCCTTTTTGACCAGAGGCAAAGGACTGGCCTGCCTTCTGCCCAGACACCTTCCTCAGCGTGGAGTACGCGCCTCTGCCCTAGTCATGCCCTCATGTCTCCTTAGCAGCCTGGCTTCCATCTCTCTGCACAGGTAGCGGGTGACACTTGTCTTGCCACCGGCCTGTGGTTCGTGCCATGGCAGGCTATCCTGCATCCCGAGTGTTTCCAGACCCCAAGGCCAACGGCTCCTTTTCTTCTCCAGGGGCGGCAGCTGCGCTTTCCCCTCACTTGGTTTCTCTCTCAGGCAGAGGGGATGCTAGGACAAAGCGTATTTCGCTCCATGCGGGTATCGTCCACCAAGCTGTGGAGACTAGCTCAGGCAAGCAGCAGCAGCATCCCCTAACAAAACTCTGATTTCCCAAGGAAAGCTGCGCTTTCCCAGGCGAGATGCCCAGGCAAAGAGGCTTTTGCTGAATGCGGGTTTCTCCCACCGCGAGGCTGGGATCAGGCAAGCAGCCCCAGCCCGCAGAACATTTCTTAGCGAATGCTGTGCTTTCGCAAAGGCTTTGGCTTGGAGCGAACAGCACTTCACTGCTGCTTCCTCAGCAAGGCTTCAGTCGCGTCAGGGAAGCAGAGCTGCGGGAGAGCTGGTGCCTCTTGGACCTTGCTTTCCCAGGCTCCAGTTCGTGTCCTGGGTTCACCCTGCCAAGCCGAACTAAGCAGACACAGCTACAACCCTCCAGTAGCGTGCATAGCCTAGGTTGGCACTCAATACACACTACCATCTTCCAGTGTAGGCATCCCTTGGCCTTTTACTCTGGCATTTAAGCGGACTGCAAACTAGACCAGTGCTTTCTTCACAGGAAAGGAGAGCTGACAGGAACCCTGCACATGGCCCTTGCACTGAATAGGGAGCTTTGGGGGACTGTCCCCACTCCTTCCCCTTAAACCCCGTGAATCCTCCAAGCTTCCACATCCTGGAGGAAGTCGGCGTCTGACTCGCTGTTAGTTCAGGGAGCTGTTTCTACGAGTACACCGTAGGCCCCTGGTGACTAGAGCATGTCTGCCCCAGGGACAGGTGGACAAGGAGCTGCTATCTCCTTGGCCCACAGACTCAGGACAGGCATGCTTTCTAACCAGACTCCTTCCTAAGAGTGGAGCCTGCACCCTGCCATACACATACCCTCCTGTCTCCTTAGCAACCAGGCTTCTGACTGTCTGAACTGGGAGCGGGTGACACTTGTATTACCACTGAACGCTGTGCCTGCCAGGGTCGTCCCTCCTGCTCTGCAACCGTTTCCCGACAAGAAGGCCAATGGCTGCTGCTCTTCTCCCCGGGCAGAGTGTTGAACGTTCCACAGATATGCTCCTGGGGTGCGCAGTGAAAAACGTGTCCCTTTCCTTAAGGCTCTTTCCATAGGCGCAAGCGCGCTTCTCTCACAGGCAGAAGGGATGCCCAGGCAAAGAGGATTTCTCTCCATGCGGGTTTAGTACACTGTGCTGAAGAGACCAGCTCAGGCAACAGGAGAATCCCTCAGACCCGACTCTGATTTCCCAAAGAATGCTGCGCTTTCCCAGAGGGGATGCCAGGGCAAAGAGGCTTTCGCTCTATGCGGTATTCTCCCATAGTGCTGCGAATACTAGGCTAAGGCAAGCAGCAACAGCAGCCCACAGAACCGACTCTGATTTCCCAGCGACTGCTATGCTTTCGCAGAGCTTTACAGCTTGGCAGGAACCGCACTTCGCTGCTGCTTCCTCAGAAAGGCTTTGGGTGTTTAGTCTGTCCCGACAGGGAAGAAGAGCCGCGGGAGAGCTGGTGCCTCTTGGGACTTGCTTTCTCGGGCTCCTCGTTCACACCCGGGGTTACCTTGCTATGCCGAACTAAGCAGACACAGTCCCAACCCAGCAGCAGCGTCCGTTCTTAACATGGCACTCAATGCCTATTACAATCTCGTGGGGAAGGTAAGGCTTTGTCTTTGGCTCTGGCGCTCCGGCAGGCTCAAGGTCTAGGCCAGTGCCTACACCAGAGGAGAGAGCTGGCGACAGGATCACTGCACATGGCCCGTGCACTGGGATGGGGAACTGTGGGGGACTGTCCACACTCTTTCCCCAGCACACCCCCTGCCACCCACATCGCTGCCACATCTTGGTGGAAGATGGCATCTGAATGCCAGTTCCATTTGTGTTGTTTCCGCGAGTTGCAGCTATGTCGCCTGGTGGGAAGCCCAAGTCTGTTCTTGGGACAGATGGCCAAGGAGATGCTGCCCCTTTTTGACCAGAGGCAAAGGACTGGCCTGCCTTCTGCCCAGACACCTTCCTCAGCGTGGAGTACGCGCCTCTGCCCTAGTCATGCCCTCATGTCTCCTTAGCAGCCTGGCTTCCATCTCTCTGCACAGGTAGCGGGTGACACTTGTCTTGCCACCGGCCTGTGGTTCGTGCCATGGCAGGCTATCCTGCATCCCGAGTGTTTCCAGACCCCAAGGCCAACGGCTCCTTTTCTTCTCCAGGGGCGGCAGCTGCGCTTTCCCCTCACTTGGTTTCTCTCTCAGGCAGAGGGGATGCTAGGACAAAGCGTATTTCGCTCCATGCGGGTATCGTCCACCAAGCTGTGGAGACTAGCTCAGGCAAGCAGCAGCAGCATCCCCTAACAAAACTCTGATTTCCCAAGGAAAGCTGCGCTTTCCCAGGCGAGATGCCCAGGCAAAGAGGCTTTTGCTGAATGCGGGTTTCTCCCACCGCGAGGCTGGGATCAGGCAAGCAGCCCCAGCCCGCAGAACATTTCTTAGCGAATGCTGTGCTTTCGCAAAGGCTTTGGCTTGGAGCGAACAGCACTTCACTGCTGCTTCCTCAGCAAGGCTTCAGTCGCGTCAGGGAAGCAGAGCTGCGGGAGAGCTGGTGCCTCTTGGACCTTGCTTTCCCAGGCTCCAGTTCGTGTCCTGGGTTCACCCTGCCAAGCCGAACTAAGCAGACACAGCTACAACCCTCCAGTAGCGTGCATAGCCTAGGTTGGCACTCAATACACACTACCATCTTCCAGTGTAGGCATCCCTTGGCCTTTTACTCTGGCATTTAAGCGGACTGCAAACTAGACCAGTGCTTTCTTCACAGGAAAGGAGAGCTGACAGGAACCCTGCACATGGCCCTTGCACTGAATAGGGAGCTTTGGGGGACTGTCCCCACTCCTTCCCCTTAAACCCCGTGAATCCTCCAAGCTTCCACATCCTGGAGGAAGTCGGCGTCTGACTCGCTGTTAGTTCAGGGAGCTGTTTCTACGAGTACACCGTAGGCCCCTGGTGACTAGAGCATGTCTGCCCCAGGGACAGGTGGACAAGGAGCTGCTATCTCCTTGGCCCACAGACTCAGGACAGGCATGCTTTCTAACCAGACTCCTTCCTAAGAGTGGAGCCTGCACCCTGCCATACACATACCCTCCTGTCTCCTTAGCAACCAGGCTTCTGACTGTCTGAACTGGGAGCGGGTGACACTTGTATTACCACTGAACGCTGTGCCTGCCAGGGTCGTCCCTCCTGCTCTGCAACCGTTTCCCGACAAGAAGGCCAATGGCTGCTGCTCTTCTCCCCGGGCAGAGTGTTGAACCTTCCACAGATATGCTCCTGGGGTGCGCAGTGAAAAACGTGTCCCTTTCCTTAAGGCTCTTTCCATAGGCGCAAGCGCGCTTCTCTCACAGGCAGAAGGGATGCCCAGGCAAAGAGGATTTCTCTCCATGCGGGTTTAGTACACTGTGCTGAAGAGACCAGCTCAGGCAACAGGAGAATCCCTCAGACCCGACTCTGATTTCCCAAAGAATGCTGCGCTTTCCCAGAGGGGATGCCAGGGCAAAGAGGCTTTCGCTCTATGCGGTATTCTCCCATAGTGCTGCGAATACTAGGCTAAGGCAAGCAGCAACAGCAGCCCACAGAACCGACTCTGATTTCCCAGCGACTGCTATGCTTTCGCAGAGCTTTACAGCTTGGCAGGAACCGCACTTCGCTGCTGCTTCCTCAGAAAGGCTTTGGGTGTTTAGTCTGTCCCGACAGGGAAGAAGAGCCGCGGGAGAGCTGGTGCCTCTTGGGACTTGCTTTCTCGGGCTCCTCGTTCACACCCGGGGTTACCTTGCTATGCCGAACTAAGCAGACACAGTCCCAACCCAGCAGCAGCGTCCGTTCTTAACATGGCACTCAATGCCTATTACAATCTCGTGGGGAAGGTAAGGCTTTGTCTTTGGCTCTGGCGCTCCGGCAGGCTCAAGGTCTAGGCCAGTGCCTACACCAGAGGAGAGAGCTGGCGACAGGATCACTGCACATGGCCCGTGCACTGGGATGGGGAACTGTGGGGGACTGTCCACACTCTTTCCCCAGCACACCCCCTGCCACCCACATCGCTGCCACATCTTGGTGGAAGATGGCATCTGAATGCCAGTTCCATTTGTGTTGTTTCCGCGAGTTGCAGCTATGTCGCCTGGTGGGAAGCCCAAGTCTGTTCTTGGGACAGATGGCCAAGGAGATGCTGCCCCTTTTTGACCAGAGGCAAAGGACTGGCCTGCCTTCTGCCCAGACACCTTCCTCAGCGTGGAGTACGCGCCTCTGCCCTAGTCATGCCCTCATGTCTCCTTAGCAGCCTGGCTTCCATCTCTCTGCACAGGTAGCGGGTGACACTTGTCTTGCCACCGGCCTGTGGTTCGTGCCATGGCAGGCTATCCTGCATCCCGAGTGTTTCCAGACCCCAAGGCCAACGGCTCCTTTTCTTCTCCAGGGGCGGCAGCTGCGCTTTCCCCTCACTTGGTTTCTCTCTCAGGCAGAGGGGATGCTAGGACAAAGCGTATTTCGCTCCATGCGGGTATCGTCCACCAAGCTGTGGAGACTAGCTCAGGCAAGCAGCAGCAGCATCCCCTAACAAAACTCTGATTTCCCAAGGAAAGCTGCGCTTTCCCAGGCGAGATGCCCAGGCAAAGAGGCTTTTGCTGAATGCGGGTTTCTCCCACCGCGAGGCTGGGATCAGGCAAGCAGCCCCAGCCCGCAGAACATTTCTTAGCGAATGCTGTGCTTTCGCAAAGGCTTTGGCTTGGAGCGAACAGCACTTCACTGCTGCTTCCTCAGCAAGGCTTCAGTCGCGTCAGGGAAGCAGAGCTGCGGGAGAGCTGGTGCCTCTTGGACCTTGCTTTCCCAGGCTCCAGTTCGTGTCCTGGGTTCACCCTGCCAAGCCGAACTAAGCAGACACAGCTACAACCCTCCAGTAGCGTGCATAGCCTAGGTTGGCACTCAATACACACTACCATCTTCCAGTGTAGGCATCCCTTGGCCTTTTACTCTGGCATTTAAGCGGACTGCAAACTAGACCAGTGCTTTCTTCACAGGAAAGGAGAGCTGACAGGAACCCTGCACATGGCCCTTGCACTGAATAGGGAGCTTTGGGGGACTGTCCCCACTCCTTCCCCTTAAACCCCGTGAATCCTCCAAGCTTCCACATCCTGGAGGAAGTCGGCGTCTGACTCGCTGTTAGTTCAGGGAGCTGTTTCTACGAGTACACCGTAGGCCCCTGGTGACTAGAGCATGTCTGCCCCAGGGACAGGTGGACAAGGAGCTGCTATCTCCTTGGCCCACAGACTCAGGACAGGCATGCTTTCTAACCAGACTCCTTCCTAAGAGTGGAGCCTGCACCCTGCCATACACATCCCCTCCTGTCTCCTTAGCAACCAGGCTTCTGACTGTCTGAACTGGGAGCGGGTGACACTTGTATTACCACTGAACGCTGTGCCTGCCAGGGTCGTCCCTCCTGCTCTGCAACCGTTTCCCGACAAGAAGGCCAATGGCTGCTGCTCTTCTCCCCGGGCAGAGTGTTGAACGTTCCACAGATATGCTCCTGGGGTGCGCAGTGAAAAACGTGTCCCTTTCCTTAAGGCTCTTTCCATAGGCGCAAGCGCGCTTCTCTCACAGGCAGAAGGGATGCCCAGGCAAAGAGGATTTCTCTCCATGCGGGTTTAGTACACTGTGCTGAAGAGACCAGCTCAGGCAACAGGAGAATCCCTCAGACCCGACTCTGATTTCCCAAAGAATGCAGCGCTTTCCCAGAGGGGATGCCAGGGCAAAGAGGCTTTCGCTCTATGCGGTATTCTCCCATAGTGCTGCGAATACTAGGCTAAGGCAAGCAGCAACAGCAGCCCACAGAACCGACTCTGATTTCCCAGCGACTGCTATGCTTTCGCAGAGCTTTACAGCTTGGCAGGAACCGCACTTCGCTGCTGCTTCCTCAGAAAGGCTTTGGGTGTTTAGTCTGTCCCGGCAGGGAAGAAGAGCCGCGGGAGAGCTGGTGCCTCTTGGGACTTGCTTTCTCGGGCTCCTCGTTCACGCCCGGGGTTACCTTGCTATGCCGAACTAAGCAGACACAGTCCCAACCCAGCAGCAGCGTCCGTTCTTAACATGGCACTCAATGCCTATTACAATCTCGTGGGGAAGGTAAGGCTTTGCCTTTGGCTCTGGCGCTCCGGGAGGCTCAAGGTCTAGGCCATTGCCTACACCACAGGAGAGAGCTGGCGACAGGATCACTGCACATGGCCCGTGCACTGGGATGGGGAACTGTGGGGGACTGTCCACACTCTTTCCCCAGCACACCCCCTGCCACCCACATCGCTGCCACATCTTGGTGGAAGATGGCATCTGAATGCCAGTTCCATTTGTGTTGTTTCCGCGAGTTGCAGCTATGTCGCCTGGTGGGAAGCCCAAGTCTGTTCTTGGGACAGATGGCCAAGGAGATGCTGCCCCCTTTTGACCAGAGGCAAAGGACTGGCCTGCCTTCTGCCCAGACTCCTTCCTCAGCGTGGAGTACGCGCCTCTGCCCTAGTCATGCCCCCATGTCTCCCTAGCAGCCTGGCTCCCATCTCTATGCACAGGTAGCGGGTGACACTTGTCTTGCCACCGGCCTGTGGTTCGTGCCATGGCAGGCTATCCTGCATCCCGAGTGTTTCCAGACCCCAAGGCCAACGGCTCCTTTTCTTCTCCAGGGGCGGCAGCTGCGCTTTCCCCACACTTGGTTTCTCTCTCAGGCAGAGGGGATGCTAGGACAAAGCGTATTTCGCTCCATGCGGGTATCGTCCACCAAGCTGTGGAGACTAGCTCAGGCAAGCAGCAGCAGCATCCCCTAACAAAACTCTGATTTCCCAAGGAAAGCTGCGCTTTCCCAGGCGAGATGCCCAGGCAAAGAGGCTTTTGCTGAATGCGGGTTTCTCCCACCGCGAGACTGGGATCAGGCAAGCAGCCCCAGCCCGCAGAACATTTCTTAGCGAATGCTGTGCTTTCGCAAAGGCTTTGGCTTGGAGCGAACAGCACTTCACTGCTGCTTCCTCAGCAAGGCTTCAGTCGCGTCAGGGAAGCAGAGCTGCGGGAGAGCTGGTGCCTCTTGGACCTTGCTTTCCCAGGCTCCAGTTCGTGTCCTGGGTTCACCCTGCCAAGCCGAACTAAGCAGACACAGCTACAACCCTCCAGTAGCGTGCATAGCCTAGGTTGGCACTCAATACACACTACCATCTTCCAGTGTAGGCATCCCTTGGCCTTTTACTCTGGCACTTAAGCGGACTGCAAACTAGACCAGTGCTTTCCCCACAGGAAAGGAGAGCTGACAGGAACCCTGCACATGGCCCGTGCACTGAATAGGGAGCTTTGGGGGACTGTCCCCACTCCTTCTTCTTAAACCCCGTGAATACTCCAAGCTTCCACATCCTGGAGGAAGTCGGTGTCTGACTCGCTGTTAGTTCAGGGAGCTGTTTCTGCGAGTACACCGTAGGCCCCTGGTGACTAGAGCATGTCTGCCCCAGGGACAGGTGGCCAAGGAGCTGCTATCTCCTTGGCCCACAGACTCAGGACAGGCATGCTTTCTACCCAGACTCCTTCCTAAGAGTGGAGCCTGCACCCTGCCATACACATCCCCTCCTGTCTCCTTAGCAACTAGGCTTCTGACTGTCTGAACTGGGAGCGGGTGACACTTGTATTACCACTGAACGCTGTGCCTGCCAGGGTCGTCCCTCCTGCTTTGCAACCGTTTCCAGACAAGAAGGCCAATGGCTGCTGCTCTTCTCCCCGGGCAGAGTGTTGAACCTTCCACAGATATGCTCCTGGGGTGCGCAGTGAAAAACGTGTCCCTTTCCTTAAGGCTCTTTCCATAGGCGCAAGCGCGCTTCTCTCACAGGCAGAAGGGATGCCCAGGCAAAGAGGATTTCTCTCCATGCGGGTTTAGTACACTGTGCTGAAGAGACCAGCTCAGGCAACAGGAGAATCCCTCAGACCCGACTCTGATTTCCCAAAGAATGCTGCGCTTTCCCAGAGGGGATGCCAGGGCAAAGAGGCTTTCGCTCTATGCGGTATTCTCCCATAGTGCTGCGAATACTAGGCTAAGGCAAGCAGCAACAGCAGCCCACAGAACCGACTCTGATTTCCCAGCGACTGCTATGCTTTCGCAGAGCTTTACAGCTTGGCAGGAACCGCACTTCGCTGCTGCTTCCTCAGAAAGGCTTTGGGTGTTTAGTCTGTCCCGACAGGGAAGAAGAGCCGCGGGAGAGCTGGTGCCTCTTGGGACTTGCTTTCTCGGGCTCCTCGTTCACACCCGGGGTTACCTTGCTATGCCGAACTAAGCAGACACAGTCCCAACCCAGCAGCAGCGTCCGTTCTTAACATGGCACTCAATGCCTATTACAATCTCGTGGGGAAGGTAAGGCTTTGTCTTTGGCTCTGGCGCTCCGGCAGGCTCAAGGTCTAGGCCAGTGCCTACACCAGAGGAGAGAGCTGGCGACAGGATCACTGCACATGGCCCGTGCACTGGGATGGGGAACTGTGGGGGACTGTCCACACTCTTTCCCCAGCACACCCCCTGCCACCCACATCGCTGCCACATCTTGGTGGAAGATGGCATCTGAATGCCAGTTCCATTTGTGTTGTTTCCGCGAGTTGCAGCTATGTCGCCTGGTGGGAAGCCCAAGTCTGTTCTTGGGACAGATGGCCAAGGAGATGCTGCCCCTTTTTGACCAGAGGCAAAGGACTGGCCTGCCTTCTGCCCAGACACCTTCCTCAGCGTGGAGTACGCGCCTCTGCCCTAGTCATGCCCTCATGTCTCCTTAGCAGCCTGGCTTCCATCTCTCTGCACAGGTAGCGGGTGACACTTGTCTTGCCACCGGCCTGTGGTTCGTGCCATGGCAGGCTATCCTGCATCCCGAGTGTTTCCAGACCCCAAGGCCAACGGCTCCTTTTCTTCTCCAGGGGCGGCAGCTGCGCTTTCCCCTCACTTGGTTTCTCTCTCAGGCAGAGGGGATGCTAGGACAAAGCGTATTTCGCTCCATGCGGGTATCGTCCACCAAGCTGTGGAGACTAGCTCAGGCAAGCAGCAGCAGCATCCCCTAACAAAACTCTGATTTCCCAAGGAAAGCTGCGCTTTCCCAGGCGAGATGCCCAGGCAAAGAGGCTTTTGCTGAATGCGGGTTTCTCCCACCGCGAGGCTGGGATCAGGCAAGCAGCCCCAGCCCGCAGAACATTTCTTAGCGAATGCTGTGCTTTCGCAAAGGCTTTGGCTTGGAGCGAACAGCACTTCACTGCTGCTTCCTCAGCAAGGCTTCAGTCGCGTCAGGGAAGCAGAGCTGCGGGAGAGCTGGTGCCTCTTGGACCTTGCTTTCCCAGGCTCCAGTTCGTGTCCTGGGTTCACCCTGCCAAGCCGAACTAAGCAGACACAGCTACAACCCTCCAGTAGCGTGCATAGCCTAGGTTGGCACTCAATACACACTACCATCTTCCAGTGTAGGCATCCCTTGGCCTTTTACTCTGGCATTTAAGCGGACTGCAAACTAGACCAGTGCTTTCTTCACAGGAAAGGAGAGCTGACAGGAACCCTGCACATGGCCCTTGCACTGAATAGGGAGCTTTGGGGGACTGTCCCCACTCCTTCCCCTTAAACCCCGTGAATCCTCCAAGCTTCCACATCCTGGAGGAAGTCGGCGTCTGACTCGCTGTTAGTTCAGGGAGCTGTTTCTACGAGTACACCGTAGGCCCCTGGTGACTAGAGCATGTCTGCCCCAGGGACAGGTGGCCAAGGAGCTGCTATCTCCTTGGCCCACAGACTCAGGACAGGCATGCTTTCTACCCAGACTCCTTCCTAAGAGTGGAGCCTGCACCCTGCCATACACATCCCCTCCTGTCTCCTTAGCAACCAGGCTTCTGACTGTCTGAACTGGGAGCGGGTGACACTTGTATTACCACTGAACGCTGTGCCTGCCAGGGTCGTCCCTCCTGCTCTGCAACCGTTTCCAGACAAGAAGGCCAATGGCTGCTGCTCTTCTCCCCGGGCAGAGTGTTGAACGTTCCACAGATATGCTCCTGGGGTGCGCAGTGAAAAACGTGTCCCTTTCCTTAAGGCTCTTTCCATAGGCGCAAGCGCGCTTCTCTCACAGGCAGAAGGGATGCCCAGGCAAAGAGGATTTCTCTCCATGCGGGTTTAGTACACTGTGCTGAAGAGACCAGCTCAGGCAACAGGAGAATCCCTCAGACCCGACTCTGATTTCCCAAAGAATGCTGCGCTTTCCCAGAGGGGATGCCAGGGCAAAGAGGCTTTCGCTCTATGCGGTATTCTCCCATAGTGCTGCGAATACTAGGCTAAGGCAAGCAGCAACAGCAGCCCACAGAACCGACTCTGATTTCCCAGCGACTGCTATGCTTTCGCAGAGCTTTACAGCTTGGCAGGAACCGCACTTCGCTGCTGCTTCCTCAGAAAGGCTTTGGGTGTTTAGTCTGTCCCGGCAGGGAAGAAGAGCCGCGGGAGAGCTGGTGCCTCTTGGGACTTGCTTTCTCGGGCTCCTCGTTCACGCCCGGGGTTACCTTGCTATGCCGAACTAAGCAGACACAGTCCCAACCCAGCAGCAGCGTCCGTTCTTAACATGGCACTCAATGCCTATTACAATCTCGTGGGGAAGGTAAGGCTTTGTCTTTGGCTCTGGCGCTCCGGCACGCTCAAGGTCTAGGCCAGTGCCTACACCAGAGGAGAGAGCTGGCGACAGGATCACTGCACATGGCCCGTGCACTGGGATGGGGAACTGTGGGGGACTGTCCACACTCTTTCCCCAGCACACCCCCTGCCACCCACATCGCTGCCACATCTTGGTGGAAGATGGCATCTGAAAGCCAGTTCCATTTGTGTTGTTTCCGCGAGTTGCAGCTATGTCGCCTGGTGGGAAGCCCAAGTCTGTTCTTGGGACAGATGGCCAAGGAGATGCTGCCCCTTTTTGACCAGAGGCAAAGGACTGGCCTGCCTTCTGCCCAGACACCTTCCTCAGCGTGGAGTACGCGCCTCTGCCCTAGTCATGCCCTCATGTCTCCTTAGCAGCCTGGCTTCCATCTCTCTGCACAGGTAGCGGGTGACACTTGTCTTGCCACCGGCCTGTGGTTCGTGCCATGGCAGGCTATCCTGCATCCCGAGTGTTTCCAGACCCCAAGGCCAACGGCTCCTTTTCTTCTCCAGGGGCGGCAGCTGCGCTTTCCCCTCACTTGGTTTCTCTCTCAGGCAGAGGGGATGCTAGGACAAAGCGTATTTCGCTCCATGCGGGTATCGTCCACCAAGCTGTAGAGACTAGCTCAGGCAAGCAGCAGCAGCATCCCCTAACAAAACTCTGATTTCCCAAGGAAAGCTGCGCTTTCCCAGGCGAGATGCCCAGGCAAAGAGGCTTTTGCTGAATGCGGGTTTCTCCCACCGCGAGGCTGGGATCAGGCAAGCAGCCCCAGCCCGCAGAACATTTCTTAGCGAATGCTGTGCTTTCGCAAAGGCTTTGGCTTGGAGCGAACAGCACTTCACTGCTGCTTCCTCAGCAAGGCTTCAGTCGCGTCAGGGAAGCAGAGCTGCGGGAGAGCTGGTGCCTCTTGGACCTTGCTTTCCCAGGCTCCAGTTCGTGTCCTGGGTTCACCCTGCCAAGCCGAACTAAGCAGACACAGCTACAACCCTCCAGTAGCGTGCATAGCCTAGGTTGGCACTCAATACACACTACCATCTTCCAGTGTAGGCATCCCTTGGCCTTTTACTCTGGCATTTAAGCGGACTGCAAACTAGACCAGTGCTTTCTTCACAGGAAAGGAGAGCTGACAGGAACCCTGCACATGGCCCTTGCACTGAATAGGGAGCTTTGGGGGACTGTCCCCACTCCTTCCCCTTAAACCCCGTGAATCCTCCAAGCTTCCACATCCTGGAGGAAGTCGGCGTCTGACTCGCTGTTAGTTCAGGGAGCTGTTTCTACGAGTACACCGTAGGCCCCTGGTGACTAGAGCATGTCTGCCCCAGGGACAGGTGGACAAGGAGCTGCTATCTCCTTGGCCCACAGACTCAGGACAGGCATGCTTTCTAACCAGACTCCTTCCTAAGAGTGGAGCCTGCACCCTGCCATACACATACCCTCCTGTCTCCTTAGCAACCAGGCTTCTGACTGTCTGAACTGGGAGCGGGTGACACTTGTATTACCACTGAACGCTGTGCCTGCCAGGGTCGTCCCTCCTGCTCTGCAACCGTTTCCCGACAAGAAGGCCAATGGCTGCTGCTCTTCTCCCCGGGCAGAGTGTTGAACGTTCCACAGATATGCTCCTGGGGTGCGCAGTGAAAAACGTGTCCCTTTCCTTAAGGCTCTTTCCATAGGCGCAAGCGCGCTTCTCTCACAGGCAGAAGGGATGCCCAGGCAAAGAGGATTTCTCTCCATGCGGGTTTAGTACACTGTGCTGAAGAGACCAGCTCAGGCAACAGGAGAATCCCTCAGACCCGACTCTGATTTCCCAAAGAATGCTGCGCTTTCCCAGAGGGGATGCCAGGGCAAAGAGGCTTTCGCTCTATGCGGTATTCTCCCATAGTGCTGCGAATACTAGGCTAAGGCAAGCAGCAACAGCAGCCCACAGAACCGACTCTGATTTCCCAGCGACTGCTATGCTTTCGCAGAGCTTTACAGCTTGGCAGGAACCGCACTTCGCTGCTGCTTCCTCAGAAAGGCTTTGGGTGTTTAGTCTGTCCCGACAGGGAAGAAGAGCCGCGGGAGAGCTGGTGCCTCTTGGGACTTGCTTTCTCGGGCTCCTCGTTCACACCCGGGGTTACCTTGCTATGCCGAACTAAGCAGACACAGTCCCAACCCAGCAGCAGCGTCCGTTCTTAACATGGCACTCAATGCCTATTACAATCTCGTGGGGAAGGTAAGGCTTTGTCTTTGGCTCTGGCGCTCCGGCAGGCTCAAGGTCTAGGCCAGTGCCTACACCAGAGGAGAGAGCTGGCGACAGGATCACTGCACATGGCCCGTGCACTGGGATGGGGAACTGTGGGGGACTGTCCACACTCTTTCCCCAGCACACCCCCTGCCACCCACATCGCTGCCACATCTTGGTGGAAGATGGCATCTGAATGCCAGTTCCATTTGTGTTGTTTCCGCGAGTTGCAGCTATGTCGCCTGGTGGGAAGCCCAAGTCTGTTCTTGGGACAGATGGCCAAGGAGATGCTGCCCCTTTTTGACCAGAGGCAAAGGACTGGCCTGCCTTCTGCCCAGACACCTTCCTCAGCGTGGAGTACGCGCCTCTGCCCTAGTCATGCCCTCATGTCTCCTTAGCAGCCTGGCTTCCATCTCTCTGCACAGGTAGCGGGTGACACTTGTCTTGCCACCGGCCTGTGGTTCGTGCCATGGCAGGCTATCCTGCATCCCGAGTGTTTCCAGACCCCAAGGCCAACGGCTCCTTCTCTTCTCCAGGGGCGGCAGCTGCGCTTTCCCCACACTTGGTTTCTCTCTCAGGCAGAGGGGATGCTAGGACAAAGCGTATTTCGCTCCATGCGGGTATCGTCCACCAAGCTGTGGAGACTAGCTCAGGCAAGCAGCAGCAGCATCCCCTAACAAAACTCTGATTTCCCAAGGAAAGCTGCGCTTTCCCAGGCGAGATGCCCAGGCAAAGAGGCTTTTGCTGAATGCGGGTTTCTCCCACCGCGAGGCTGGGATCAGGCAAGCAGCCCCAGCCCGCAGAACATTTCTTAGCGAATGCTGTGCTTTCGCAAAGGCTTTGGCTTGGAGCGAACAGCACTTCACTGCTGCTTCCTCAGCAAGGCTTCAGTCGCGTCAGGGAAGCAGAGCTGCGGGAGAGCTGGTGCCTCTTGGACCTTGCTTTCCCAGGCTCCAGTTCGTGTCCTGGGTTCACCCTGCCAAGCCGAACTAAGCAGACACAGCTACAACCCTCCAGTAGCGTGCATAGCCTAGGTTGGCACTCAATACACACTACCATCTTCCAGTGTAGGCATCCCTTGGCCTTTTACTCTGGCATTTAAGCGGACTGCAAACTAGACCAGTGCTTTCCCCACAGGAAAGGAGAGCTGACAGGAACCCTGCACATGGCCCTTGCACTGAATAGGGAGCTTTGGGGGACTGTCCCCACTCCTTCCCCTTAAACCCCGTGAATCCTCCAAGCTTCCACATCCTGGAGGAAGTCGGCGTCTGACTCGCTGTTAGTTCAGGGAGCTGTTTCTACGAGTACACCGTAGGCCCCTGGTGACTAGAGCATGTCTGCCCGAGGGACAGGTGGACAAGGAGCTGCTATCTCCTTGGCCCACAGACTCAGGACAGGCATGCTTTCAAACCAGACTCCTTCCTAAGAGTGGAGCCTGCACCCTGCCATACACATACCCTCCTGTCTCCTTAGCAACCAGGCTTCTGACTGTCTGAACTGGGAGCGGGTGACACTTGTATTACCACTGAACGCTGTGCCTGCCAGGGTCGTCCCTCCTGCTCTGCAACCGTTTCCAGACAAGAAGGCCAATGGCTGCTGCTCTTCTCCCCGGGCAGAGTGTTGAACCTTCCACAGATATGCTCCTGGGGTGCGCAGTGAAAAACGTGTCCCTTTCCTTAAGGCTCTTTCCATAGGCGCAAGCGCGCTTCTCTCACAGGCAGAAGGGATGCCCAGGCAAAGAGGATTTCTCTCCATGCGGGTTTAGTACACTGTGCTGAAGAGACCAGCTCAGGCAACAGGAGAATCCCTCAGACCCGACTCTGATTTCCCAAAGAATGCAGCGCTTTCCCAGAGGGGATGCCAGGGCAAAGAGGCTTTCGCTCTATGCGGTATTATCCCATAGTGCTGCGAATACTAGGCTAAGGCAAGCAGCAACAGCAGCCCACAGAACCGACTCTGATTTCCCAGCGACTGCTATGCTTTCGCAGAGCTTTACAGCTTGGCAGGAACCGCACTTCGCTGCTGCTTCCTCAGAAAGGCTTTGGGTGTTTAGTCTGTCCCGGCAGGGAAGAAGAGCCGCGGGAGAGCTGGTGCCTCTTGGGACTTGCTTTCTCGGGCTCCTCGTTCACGCCCGGGGTTACCTTGCTATGCCGAACTAAGCAGACACAGTCCCAACCCAGCAGCAGCGTCCGTTCTTAACATGGCACTCAATGCCTATTACAATCTCGTGGGGAAGGTAAGGCTTTGCCTTTGGCTCTGGCGCTCCGGGAGGCTCAAGGTCTAGGCCATTGCCTACACCACAGGAGAGAGCTGGCGACAGGATCACTGCACATGGCCCGTGCACTGGGATGGGGAACTGTGGGGGACTGTCCACACTCTTTCCCCAGCACACCCCCTGCCACCCACATCGCTGCCACATCTTGGTGGAAGATGGCATCTGAATGCCAGTTCCATTTGTGTTGTTTCCGCGAGTTGCAGCTATGTCGCCTGGTGGGAAGCCCAAGTCTGTTCTTGGGACAGATGGCCAAGGAGATGCTGCCCCCTTTTGACCAGAGGCAAAGGACTGGCCTGCCTTCTGCCCAGACTCCTTCCTCAGCGTGGAGTACGCGCCTCTGCCCTAGTCATGCCCCCATGTCTCCCTAGCAGCCTGGCTCCCATCTCTATGCACAGGTAGCGGGTGACACTTGTCTTGCCACCGGCCTGTGGTTCGTGCCATGGCAGGCTATCCTGCATCCCGAGTGTTTCCAGACCCCAAGGCCAACGGCTCCTTCTCTTCTCCAGGGGCGGCAGCTGCGCTTTCCCCACACTTGGTTTCTCTCTCAGGCAGAGGGGATGCTAGGACAAAGCGTATTTCGCTCCATGCGGGTATCGTCCACCAAGCTGTGGAGACTAGCTCAGGCAAGCAGCAGCAGCATCCCCTAACAAAACTCTGATTTCCCAAGGAAAGCTGCGCTTTCCCAGGCGAGATGCCCAGGCAAAGAGGCTTTTGCTGAATGCGGGTTTCTCCCACCGCGAGACTGGGATCAGGCAAGCAGCCCCAGCCCGCAGAACATTTCTTAGCGAATGCTGTGCTTTCGCAAAGGCTTTGGCTTGGAGCGAACAGCACTTCACTGCTGCTTCCTCAGCAAGGCTTCAGTCGCGTCAGGGAAGCAGAGCTGCGGGAGAGCTGGTGCCTCTTGGACCTTGCTTTCCCAGGCTCCAGTTCGTGTTCTGGGTTCACCCTGCCAAGCCGAACTAAGCAGACACAGCTACAACCCTCCAGTAGCGTGCATAGCCTAGGTTGGCACTCAATACACACTACCATCTTCCAGTGTAGGCATCCCTTGGCCTTTTACTCTGGCACTTAAGCGGACTGCAAACTAGACCAGTGCTTTCCCCACAGGAAAGGAGAGCTTACAGGAACCCTGCACAAGGCCCGTGCACTGAATAGGGAGCTTTGGGGGACTGTCCCCACTCCTTCTTCTTAAACCCCGTGAATACTCCAAGCTTCCACATCCTGGAGGAAGTCGGTGTCTGACTCGCTGTTAGTTCAGGGAGCTGTTTCTGCGAGTACACCGTAGGCCCCTGGTGACTAGAGCATGTCTGCCCCAGGGACAGGTGGCCAAGGAGCTGCTATCTCCTTGGCCCACAGACTCAGGACAGGCATGCTTTCTACCCAGACTCCTTCCTAAGAGTGGAGCCTGCACCCTGCCATACACATCCCCTCCTGTCTCCTTAGCAACCAGGCTTCTGACTGTCTGAACTGGGAGCGGGTGACACTTGTATTACCACTGAACGCTGTGCCTGCCAGGGTCGTCCCTCCTGCTTTGCAACCGTTTCCAGAAAAGAAGGCCAATGGCTGCTGCTCTTCTCCCCGGGCAGAGTGTTGAACCTTCCACAGATATGCTCCTGGGGTGCGCAGTGAAAAACGTGTCCCTTTCCTTAAGGCTCTTTCCATAGGCGCAAGCGCGCTTCTCTCACAGGCAGAAGGGATGCCCAGGCAAAGAGGATTTCTCTCCATGCGGGTTTAGTACACTGTGCTGAAGAGACCAGCTCAGGCAACAGGAGAATCCCTCAGACCCGACTCTGATTTCCCAAAGAATGCTGCGCTTTCCCAGAGGGGATGCCAGGGCAAAGAGGCTTTCGCTCTATGCGGTATTCTCCCATAGTGCTGCGAATACTAGGCTAAGGCAAGCAGCAACAGCAGCCCACAGAACCGACTCTGATTTCCCAGCGACTGCTATGCTTTCGCAGAGCTTTACAGCTTGGCAGGAACCGCACTTCGCTGCTGCTTCCTCAGAAAGGCTTTGGGTGTTTAGTCTGTCCCGACAGGGAAGAAGAGCCGCGGGAGAGCTGGTGCCTCTTGGGACTTGCTTTCTCGGGCTCCTCGTTCACGCCCGGGGTTACCTTGCTATGCCGAACTAAGCAGACACAGTCCCAACCCAGCAGCAGCGTCCGTTCTTAACATGGCACTCAATGCCTATTACAATCTCGTGGGGAAGGTAAGGCTTTGCCTTTGGCTCTGGCGCTCCGGGAGGCTCAAGGTCTAGGCCATTGCCTACACCACAGGAGAGAGCTGGCGACAGGATCACTGCACATGGCCCGTGCACTGGGATGGGGAACTGTGGGGGACTGTCCACACTCTTTCCCCAGCACACCCCCTGCCACCCACATCGCTGCCACATCTTGGTGGAAGATGGCATCTGAATGCCAGTTCCATTTGTGTTGTTTCCGCGAGTTGCAGCTATGTCGCCTGGTGGGAAGCCCAAGTCTGTTCTTGGGACAGATGGCCAAGGAGATGCTGCCCCCTTTTGACCAGAGGCAAAGGACTGGCCTGCCTTCTGCCCAGACTCCTTCCTCAGCGTGGAGTACGCGCCTCTGCCCTAGTCATGCCCCCATGTCTCCCTAGCAGCCTGGCTCCCATCTCTATGCACAGGTAGCGGGTGACACTTGTCTTGCCACCGGCCTGTGGTTCGTGCCATGGCAGGCTATCCTGCATCCCGAGTGTTTCCAGACCCCAAGGCCAACGGCTCCTTCTCTTCTCCAGGGGCGGCAGCTGCGCTTTCCCCACACTTGGTTTCTCTCTCAGGCAGAGGGGATGCTAGGACAAAGCGTATTTCGCTCCATGCGGGTATCGTCCACCAAGCTGTGGAGACTAGCTCAGGCAAGCAGCAGCAGCATCCCCTAACAAAACTCTGATTTCCCAAGGAAAGCTGCGCTTTCCCAGGCGAGATGCCCAGGCAAAGAGGCTTTTGCTGAATGCGGGTTTCTCCCACCGCGAGACTGGGATCAGGCAAGCAGCCCCAGCCCGCAGAACATTTCTTAGCGAATGCTGTGCTTTCGCAAAGGCTTTGGCTTGGAGCGAACAGCACTTCACTGCTGCTTCCTCAGCAAGGCTTCAGTCGCGTCAGGGAAGCAGAGCTGCGGGAGAGCTGGTGCCTCTTGGACCTTGCTTTCCCAGGCTCCAGTTCGTGTTCTGGGTTCACCCTGCCAAGCCGAACTAAGCAGACACAGCTACAACCCTCCAGTAGCGTGCATAGCCTAGGTTGGCACTCAATACACACTACCATCTTCCAGTGTAGGCATCCCTTGGCCTTTTACTCTGGCACTTAAGCGGACTGCAAACTAGACCAGTGCTTTCCCCACAGGAAAGGAGAGCTTACAGGAACCCTGCACATGGCCCGTGCACTGAATAGGGAGCTTTGGGGGACTGTCCCCACTCCTTCTTCTTAAACCCCGTGAATACTCCAAGCTTCCACATCCTGGAGGAAGTCGGTGTCTGACTCGCTGTTAGTTCAGGGAGCTGTTTCTGCGAGTACACCGTAGGCCCCTGGTGACTAGAGCATGTCTGCCCCAGGGACAGGTGGCCAAGGAGCTGCTATCTCCTTGGCCCACAGACTCAGGACAGGCATGCTTTCTACCCAGACTCCTTCCTAAGAGTGGAGCCTGCACCCTGCCATACACATCCCCTCCTGTCTCCTTAGCAACCAGGCTTCTGACTGTCTGAACTGGGAGCGGGTGACACTTGTATTACCACTGAACGCTGTGCCTGCCAGGGTCGTCCCTCCTGCTTTGCAACCGTTTCCAGAAAAGAAGGCCAATGGCTGCTGCTCTTCTCCCCGGGCAGAGTGTTGAACCTTCCACAGATATGCTCCTGGGGTGCGCAGTGAAAAACGTGTCCCTTTCCTTAAGGCTCTTTCCATAGGCGCAAGCGCGCTTCTCTCACAGGCAGAAGGGATGCCCAGGCAAAGAGGATTTCTCTCCATGCGGGTTTAGTACACTGTGCTGAAGAGACCAGCTCAGGCAACAGGAGAATCCCTCAGACCCGACTCTGATTTCCCAAAGAATGCTGCGCTTTCCCAGAGGGGATGCCAGGGCAAAGAGGCTTTCGCTCTATGCGGTATTCTCCCATAGTGCTGCGAATACTAGGCTAAGGCAAGCAGCAACAGCAGCCCACAGAACCGACTCTGATTTCCCAGCGACTGCTATGCTTTCGCAGAGCTTTACAGCTTGGCAGGAACCGCACTTCGCTGCTGCTTCCTCAGAAAGGCTTTGGGTGTTTAGTCTGTCCCGACAGGGAAGAAGAGCCGCGGGAGAGCTGGTGCCTCTTGGGACTTGCTTTCTCGGGCTCCTCGTTCACACCCGGGGTTACCTTGCTATGCCGAACTAAGCAGACACAGTCCCAACCCAGCAGCAGCGTCCGTTCTTAACATGGCACTCAATGCCTATTACAATCTCGTGGGGAAGGTAAGGCTTTGTCTTTGGCTCTGGCGCTCCGGCAGGCTCAAGGTCTAGGCCAGTGCCTACACCAGAGGAGAGAGCTGGCGACAGGATCACTGCACATGGCCCGTGCACTGGGATGGGGAACTGTGGGGGACTGTCCACACTCTTTCCCCAGCACACCCCCTGCCACCCACATCGCTGCCACATCTTGGTGGAAGATGGCATCTGAATGCCAGTTCCATTTGTGTTGTTTCCGCGAGTTGCAGCTATGTCGCCTGGTGGGAAGCCCAAGTCTGTTCTTGGGACAGATGGCCAAGGAGATGCTGCCCCTTTTTGACCAGAGGCAAAGGACTGGCCTGCCTTCTGCCCAGACACCTTCCTCAGCGTGGAGTACGCGCCTCTGCCCTAGTCATGCCCTCATGTCTCCTTAGCAGCCTGGCTTCCATCTCTCTGCACAGGTAGCGGGTGACACTTGTCTTGCCACCGGCCTGTGGTTCGTGCCATGGCAGGCTATCCTGCATCCCGAGTGTTTCCAGACCCCAAGGCCAACGGCTCCTTTTCTTCTCCAGGGGCGGCAGCTGCGCTTTCCCCTCACTTGGTTTCTCTCTCAGGCAGAGGGGATGCTAGGACAAAGCGTATTTCGCTCCATGCGGGTATCGTCCACCAAGCTGTGGAGACTAGCTCAGGCAAGCAGCAGCAGCATCCCCTAACAAAACTCTGATTTCCCAAGGAAAGCTGCGCTTTCCCAGGCGAGATGCCCAGGCAAAGAGGCTTTTGCTGAATGCGGGTTTCTCCCACCGCGAGGCTGGGATCAGGCAAGCAGCCCCAGCCCGCAGAACATTTCTTAGCGAATGCTGTGCTTTCGCAAAGGCTTTGGCTTGGAGCGAACAGCACTTCACTGCTGCTTCCTCAGCAAGGCTTCAGTCGCGTCAGGGAAGCAGAGCTGCGGGAGAGCTGGTGCCTCTTGGACCTTGCTTTCCCAGGCTCCAGTTCGTGTCCTGGGTTCACCCTGCCAAGCCGAACTAAGCAGACACAGCTACAACCCTCCAGTAGCGTGCATAGCCTAGGTTGGCACTCAATACACACTACCATCTTCCAGTGTAGGCATCCCTTGGCCTTTTACTCTGGCATTTAAGCGGACTGCAAACTAGACCAGTGCTTTCTTCACAGGAAAGGAGAGCTGACAGGAACCCTGCACATGGCCCTTGCACTGAATAGGGAGCTTTGGGGGACTGTCCCCACTCCTTCCCCTTAAACCCCGTGAATCCTCCAAGCTTCCACATCCTGGAGGAAGTCGGCGTCTGACTCGCTGTTAGTTCAGGGAGCTGTTTCTACGAGTACACCGTAGGCCCCTGGTGACTAGAGCATGTCTGCCCCAGGGACAGGTGGACAAGGAGCTGCTATCTCCTTGGCCCACAGACTCAGGACAGGCATGCTTTCTACCCAGACTCCTTCCTAAGAGTGGAGCCTGCACCCTGCCATACACATCCCCTGCTGTCTCCTTAGCAACCAGGCTTCTGACTGTCTGAACTGGGAGCGGGTGACGCTTGTATTACCACTGAAGGCTGTGCCTGCCAGGGTCGTCCCTCCTGCTTTGCAACCGTTTCCAGACAAGAAGGCCAATGGCTGCTGCTCTTCTCCCCGGGCAGAGTGTTGAACCTTCCACAGATATGCTCCTGGGGTGCGCAGTGAAAAACGTGTCCCTTTCCTTAAGGCTCTTTCCATAGGCGCAATCGCGCTTCTCTCACAGGCAGAAGGGATGCCCAGGCAAAGAGGATTTCTCTCCATGCGGGTTTAGTACACTGTGCTGAAGAGAGCAGCTCAGGCAACAGGAGAATCCCTCAGACCCGACTCTGATTTCCCAAAGAATGCTGCGCTTTCCCAGAGGGGATTCCAGGGCAAAGAGGCTTTCGCTCTATGCGGTATTCTCCCATAGTGCTGCGAATACTAGGCTAAGGCAAGCAGCAACAGCAGCCCACAGAACCGACTCTGATTTCCCAGCGACTGCTATGCTTTCGCAGAGCTTTACAGCTTGGCAGGAACCGCACTTCGCTTCTGCTTCCTCAGAAAGGCTTTGGGTGTTTAGTCTGTCCCGACAGGGAAGAAGAGCCGCGGGAGAGCTGGTGCCTCTTGGGACTTGCTTTCTCGGGCTCCTCGTTCACACCCGGGGTTACCTTGCTATGCCGAACTAAGCAGACACAGTCACAACCCAGCAGCAGCGTCCGTTCTTAACATGGCACTCAATGCCTATTACAATCTCGTGGGGAAGGTAAGGCTTTGCCTTTGGCTCTGGCGCTCCGGCAGGCTCAAGGTCTAGGCCAGTGCCTACACCACAGGAGAGAGCTGGCGACAGGATCACTGCACATGGCCCGTGCACTGGGATGGGGAACTGTGGGGGACTGTCCACATTCTTTCCCCAGCACACCCCCTGCCACCCACATCGCTGCCACATCTTGGTGGAAGATGGCATCTGAATGCCAGTTCCATTTGTGTTGTTTCCGCGAGTTGCAGCTATGTCGCCTGGTGGGAAGCCCAAGTCTGTTCTTGGGACAGATGGCCAAGGAGATGCTGCCCCTTTTTGACCAGAGGCAAAGGACTGGCCTGCCTTCTGCCCAGACTCCTTCCTCAGCGTGGAGTACGCGCCTCTGCCCTTGTCATGCCCTCATGTCTCCTTAGCAGCCTGGCTTCCATCTCTCTGCACAGGTAGCGGGTGACACTTGTCTTGCCACCGGCCTGTGGTTCGTGCCATGGCAGGCTATCCTGCATCCCGAGTGTTTCCAGACCCCAAGGCCAACGGCTCCTTCTCTTCTCCAGGGGCGGCAGCTGCGCTTTCCCCACACTTGGTTTCTCTCTCAGGCAGAGGGGATGCTAGGACAAAGCGTATTTCGCTCCATGCGGGTATCGTCCACCAAGCTGTGGAGACTAGCTCAGGCAAGCAGCAGCAGCATCCCCTAACAAAACTCTGATTTCCCAAGGAAAGCTGCGCTTTCCCAGGCGAGATGCCCAGGCAAAGAGGCTTTTGCTGAATGCGGGTTTCTCCCACCGCGAGACTGGGATCAGGCAAGCAGCCCCAGCCCGCAGAACATTTCTTAGCGAATGCTGTGCTTTCCCAAAGGCTTTGGCTTGGAGCGAACAGCACTTCACTGCTGCTTCCTCAGCAAGGCTTCAGTCGCGTCAGGGAAGCAGAGCTGCGGGAGAGCTGGTGCCTCTTGGACCTTGCTTTCCCAGGCTCCAGTTCGTGTCCTGGGTTCACCCTGCCAAGCCGAACTAAGCAGACACAGCTACAACCCTCCAGTAGCGTGCATAGCCTAGGTTGGCACTCAATACACACTACCATCTTCCAGTGTAGGCATCCCTTGGCCTTTTACTCTGGCACTTAAGCGGACTGCAAACTAGACCAGTGCTTTCCCCACAGGAAAGAAGAGCTGACAGGAACCCTGCACATGGCCCGTGCACTGAATAGGGAGCTTTGGGGGACTGTCCCCACTCCTTCCCCTTAAACCCCGTGAATCCTCCAAGCTTCCACATCCTGGAGGAAGTCGGCGTCTGACTCGCTGTTAGTTCAGGGAGCTGTTTCTGCGAGTACACCGTAGGCCCCTGGTGACTAGAGCATGTCTGCCCCAGGGACAGGTGGCCAAGGAGCTGCTATCTCCTTGGCCCACAGACTCAGGACAGGCATGCTTTCTACCCAGACTCCTTCCTAAGAGTGGAGCCTGCACCCTGCCATACACATCCCCTCCTGTCTCCTTAGCAACCAGGCTTCTGACTGTCTGAACTGGGAGCGGGTGACACTTGTATTACCACTGAACGCTGTGCCTGCCAGGGTCGTCCCTCCTGCTTTGCAACCGTTTCCAGACAAGAAGGCCAATGGCTGCTGCTCTTCTCCCCGGGCAGAGTGTTGAACCTTCCACAGATATGCTCCTGGGGTGCGCAGTGAAAAACGTGTCCCTTTCCTTAAGGCTCTTTCCATAGGCGCAAGCGCGCTTCTCTCACAGGCAGAAGGGATGCCCAGGCAAAGAGGATTTCTCTCCATGCGGGTTTAGTACACTGTGCTGAAGAGACCAGCTCAGGCAACAGGAGAATCCCTCAGACCCGACTCTGATTTCCCAAAGAATGCTGCGCTTTCCCAGAGGGGATGCCAGGGCAAAGAGGCTTTCGCTCTATGCGGTATTCTCCCATAGTGCTGCGAATACTAGGCTAAGGCAAGCAGCAACAGCAGCCCACAGAACCGACTCTGATTTCCCAGCGACTGCTATGCTTTCGCAGAGCTTTACAGCTTGGCAGGAACCGCACTTCGCTGCTGCTTCCTCAGAAAGGCTTTGGGTGTTTAGTCTGTCCCGGCAGGGAAGAAGAGCCGCGGGAGAGCTGGTGCCTCTTGGGACTTGCTTTCTCGGGCTCCTCGTTCACGCCCGGGGTTACCTTGCTATGCCGAACTAAGCAGACACAGTCCCAACCCAGCAGCAGCGTCCGTTCTTATCATGGCACTCAATGCCTATTACAATCTCGTGGGGAAGGTAAGGCTTTGCCTTTGGCTCTGGCGCTCCGGGAGGCTCAAGGTCTAGGCCATTGCCTACACCACAGGAGAGAGCTGGCGACAGGATCACTGCACATGGCCCGTGCACTGGGATGGGGAACTGTGGGGGACTGTCCACACTCTTTCCCCAGCACACCCCCTGCCACCCACATCGCTGCCACATCTTGGTGGAAGATGGCATCTGAATGCCAGTTCCATTTGTGTTGTTTCCGCGAGTTGCAGCTATGTCGCCTGGTGGGAAGCCCAAGTCTGTTCTTGGGACAGATGGCCAAGGAGATGCTGCCCCCTTTTGACCAGAGGCAAAGGACTGGCCTGCCTTCTGCCCAGACTCCTTCCTCAGCGTGGAGTACGCGCCTCTGCCCTAGTCATGCCCTCATGTCTCCCTAGCAGCCTGGCTTCCATCTCTCTGCACAGGTAGCGGGTGACACTTGTCTTGCCACCGGCCTGTGGTTCGTGCCATGGCAGGCTATCCTGCATCCCGAGGGTTTCCAGACCCCAAGGCCAACGGCTCCTTCTCTTCTCCAGGGGCGGCAGCTGCGCTTTCCCACACTTGGTTTCTCTCTCAGGCAGAGGGGATGCTAGGACTAAGCGTATTTCGCTCCATGCGGGTATCGTCCACCAAGCTGTGGAGACTAGCTCAGGCAAGCAGCAGCAGCATCCCCTAACAAAACTCTGATTTCCCAAGAAAAGCTGCGCTTTCCCAGGCGAGATGCCCAGGCAAAGAGGCTTTTGCTGAATGCGGGTTTCTCCCACCGCGAGACTGGGATCAGGCAAGCAGCCCGAGCCCGCAGAACATTTCTTAGCGAATGCTGTGCTTTCGCAAAGGCTTTGGCTTGGAGCGAACAGCACTTCACTGCTGCTTCCTCAGCAAGGCTTCAGTCGCGTCAGGGAAGCAGAGCTGCGGGAGAGCTGGTGCCTCTTGGACCTTGCTTTCCCAGGCTCCAGTTCGTGTCCTGGGTTCACCCTGCCAAGCCGAACTAAGCAGACACAGCTACAACCCTCCAGTAGCGTGCATAGCCTAGGTTGGCACTCAATACACACTACCATCTTCCAGTGTAGGCATCCCTTGGCCTTTTACTCTGGCATTTAAGCGGACTGCAAACTAGACCAGTGCTTTCCCCACAGGAAAGGAGAGCTGACAGGAACCCTGCACATGGCCCGTGCACTGAATAGGGAGCTTTGGGGGACTGCCCCACTCCTTCCCCTTAAACCCCGTGAATACTCCAAGCTTCCACATCCTGGAGGAAGTCGGCGTCTGACTCGCTGTTAGTTCAAAGAGCTGTTTCTGTGAGTACACCGTAGGCCCCTGGTGACTAGAGCATGTCTGCCCCAGGGACAGGTGGCCAAGGAGCTGCTATCTCCTTGGCCCACAGACTCAGGACAGGCATGCTTTCTACCCAGACTCCTTCCTAAGAGTGGAGCCTGCACCCTGCCATACACATCCCCTGCTGTCTCCTTAGCAACCAGGCTTCTGACTGTCTGAACTGGGAGCGGGTGACACTTGTATTACCACTGAAGGCTGTGCCTGCCAGGGTCGTCCCTCCTGCTTTGCAACCGTTTCCAGACAAGAAGGCCAATGGCTGCTGCTCTTCTCCCCGGGCAGAGTGTTGAACCTTCCACAGATATGCTCCTGGGGTGCGCAGTGAAAAACGTGTCCCTTTCCTTAAGGCTCTTTCCATAGGCGCAAGCGCGCTTCTCTCACAGGCAGAAGGGATGCCCAGGCAAAGAGGATTTCTCTCCATGCGGGTTTAGTACACTGTGCTGAAGAGACCAGCTCAGGCAACAGGAGAATCCCTCAGACCCGACTCTGATTTCCCAAAGAATGCTGCGCTTTCCCAGAGGGGATGCCAGGGCAAAGAGGCTTTCGCTCTATGCGGTATTCTCCCATAGTGCTGCGAATACTAGGCTAAGGCAAGCAGCAACAGCAGCCCACAGAACCGACTCTGATTTCCCAGCGACTGCTATGCTTTCGCAGAGCTTTTCAGCTTGGCAGGAACCGCACTTCGCTGCTGCTTCCTCAGAAAGGCTTTGGGTGTTTAGTCTGTCCCGGCAGGGAAGAAGAGCCGCGGGAGAGCTGGTGCCTCTTGGGACTTGCTTTCTCGGGCTCCTCGTTCACACCCGGGGTTACCTTGCTATGCCGAACTAAGCAGACACAGTCCCAACCCAGCAGCAGCGTCCGTTCTTAACATGGCACTCAATGCCTATTACAATCTCGTGGGGAAGGTAAGGCTTTGCCTTTGGCTCTGGCGCTCCGGCAGGCTCAAGGTCTAGGCCAGTGCCTACACCACAGGAGAGAGCTGGCGACAGGATCACTGCACATGGTCCGTGCACTGGGATGGGGAACTGTAGGGGACTGTCCACATTCTTTCCCCAGCACACCCCCTGCCACCCACATCACTGCCACATCTTGGTGGAAGATGGCATCTGAATGCCAGTTCCATTTGTGTTGTTTCCGCGAGTTGCAGCTATGTCGCCTGGTGGGAAGCCCAAGTCTGTTCTTGGGACAGATGGCCAAGGAGATGCTGCCCCTTTTTGACCAGAGGCAAAGGACTGGCCTGCCTTCTGCCCAGACTCCTTCCTCAGCGTGGAGTACGCGCCTCTGCCCTAGTCATGCCCTCATGTCTCCTTAGCAGCCTGGCTTCCATCTCTCTGCACAGGTAGCGGGTGACACTTGTCTTGCCACCGGCCTGTGGTTCGTGCCATGGCAGGCTATCCTGCATCCCGAGTGTTTCCAGACCCCAAGGCCAACGGCTCCTTTTCTTCTCCAGGGGCGGCAGCTGCGCTTTCCCCACACTTGGTTTCTCTCTCAGGCAGAGGGGATGCTAGGACAAAGCGTATTTCGCTCCATGCGGGTATCGTCCACCAAGCTGTGGAGACTAGCTCAGGCAAGCAGCAGCAGCATCCCCTAACAAAACTCTGATTTCCCAAGGAAAGCTGCGCTTTCCCAGGCGAGATGCCCAGGCAAAGAGGCTTTTGCTGAATGCGGGTTTCTCCCACCGCGAGACTGGGATCAGGCAAGCAGTCCCAGCCCGCAGAACATTTCTTAGCGAATGCTGTGCTTTCGCAAAGGCTTTGGCTTGGAGCGAACAGCACTTCACTGCTGCTTCCTCAGCAAGGCTTCAGTCGCGTCAGGGAAGCAGAGCTGCGGGAGAGCTGGTGACTCTTGGACCTTGCTTTCCCAGGCTCCAGTTCGTGTTCTGGGTTCACCCTGCCAAGCCGATCTAAGCAGACACAGCTACAACCCTCCAGTAGCGTGCATAGCCTAGGTTGGCACTCAATACACACTACCATCTTCCAGTGTAGGCATCCCTTGGCCTTTTACTCTGGCACTTAAGCGGACTGCAAACTAGACCAGTGCTTTCCCCACAGGAAAGGAGAGCTGACAGGAACCCTGCACATGGCCCGTGCACTGAATAGGGAGCTTTGGGGGACTGTCCCCACTCCTTCCGCTTAAACCCCGTGAATACTCCAAGCTTCCACATCCTGGAGGAAGTCAACGTCTGACTCGCTGTTAGTTCAGGGAGCTGTTTCTGCGAGTACACCGTAGGCCCCTGGTGACTAGAGCATGTCTGCCCCAGGGACAGGTGGCCAAGGAGCTGCTATCTCCTTGGCCCACAGACTCAGGACAGGCATGCTTTCTACCCAGACTCCTTCCTAAGAGTGGAGCCTGCACCCTGCCATACACATCCCCTCCTGTCTCCTTAGCAACCAGGCTTCTGACTGTCTGAACTGGGAGCGGGTGACACTTGTATTACCACTGAACGCTGTGCCTGCCAGGGTCGTCCCTCCTGCTTTGCAACCGTTTCCAGACAAGAAGGCCAATGGCTGCTGCTCTTCTCCCCGGGCAGAGTGTTGAACCTTCCACAGATATGCTCCTGGGGTGCGCAGTGAAAAACGTGTCCCTTTCCTTAAGGCTCTTTCCATAGGCGCAAGCGCGCTTCTCTCACAGGCAGAAGGGATGCCCAGGCAAAGAGGATTTCTCTCCATGCGGGTTTAGTACACTGTGCTGAAGAGACCAGCTCAGGCAACAGGAGAATCCCTCAGACCCGACTCTGATTTCCCAAAGAATGCTGCGCTTTCCCAGAGGGGATGCCAGGGCAAAGAGGCTTTCGCTCTATGCGGTATTCTCCCATAGTGCTGCGAATACTAGGCTAAGGCAAGCAGCAACAGCAGCCCACAGAACCGACTCTGATTTCCCAGCGACTGCTATGCTTTCGCAGAGCTTTACAGCTTGGCAGGAACCGCACTTCGCTGCTGCTTCCTCAGAAAGGCTTTGGGTGTTTAGTCTGTCCCGGCAGGGAAGAAGAGCCGCGAGAGAGCTGGTGCCTCTTGGGACTTGCTTTCTCGGGCTCCTCGTTCACACCCGGGGTTACCTTGCTATGCCGAACTAAGCAGACACAGTCCCAACCCAGCAGCAGCGTCCGTTCTTAACATGGCACTCAATGCCTATTACAATCTCGTGGGGAAGGTAAGGCTTTGCCTTTGGCTCTGGCGCTCCGGCAGGCTCAAGGTCTAGGCCATTGCCTACACCACAGGAGAGAGCTGGCGACAGGATCACTGCACATGGCCCGTGCACTGGGATGGGGAACTGTGGGGGACTGTCCACACTCTTTCCCCAGCACACCCCCTGCCACCCACATCGCTGCCACATCTTGGTGGAAGATGGCATCTGAATGCCAGTTCCATTTGTGTTGTTTCCGCGAGTTGCAGCTATGTCGCCTGGTGGGAAGCCCAAGTCTGTTCTTGGGACAGATGGCCAAGGAGATGCTGCACCTTTTTGACCAGAGGCAAAGGACTGGCCTGCCTTCTGCCCAGACTCCTTCCTCAGCGTGGAGTACGCGCCTCTGCCCTAGTCATGCCCTCATGTCTCCTTAGCAGCCTGGCTTCCATCTCTCTGCACAGGTAGCGGGTGACACTTGTCTTGCCACCGGCCTGTGGTTCGTGCCATGGCAGGCTATCCTGCATCCCGAGTGTTTCCAGACCCCAAGGCCAACGGCTCCTTTTCTTCTCCAGGGGCGGCAGTTGCGCTTTCCCCTCACTTGGTTTCTCTCTCAGGCAGAGGGGATGCTAGGACAAAGCGTATTTCGCTCCATGCGGGTATCGTCCACCAAGCTGTGGAGACTAGCTCAGGCAAGCAGAAGCAGCATCCCCTAAAAAAACTCTGATTTCCCAAGGAAAGCTGCGCTTTCCCAGGCGAGATGCCCAGGCAAAGAGGCTTTTGCTGAATGCGGGTTTCTCCCACCGCGAGGCTGGGATCAGGCAAGCAGCCCCAGCCCGCAGAACATTTCTTAGCGAATGCTGTGCTTTCGCAAAGGCTTTGGCTTGGAGCGAACTGCACTTCACTGCTGCTTCCTCAGCAAGGCTTCAGTCGCGTTAGGGAAGCAGAGCTGCGGGAGAGCTGGTGCCTCTTGGACCTTGCTTTCCCAGGCTCCAGTTCGTGTCCTGGGTTCACCCTGCCAAGCCGAACTAAGCAGACACAGCTACAACCCTCCAGTAGCGTGCATAGCCTAGGTTGGCACTCAATACACACTACCATCTTCCAGTGTAGGCATCCCTTGGCCTTTTACTCTGGCATTTAAGCGGACTGCAAACTAGACCAGTGCTTTCTTCACAGGAAAGGAGAGCTGACAGGAACCCTGCACATGGCCCGTGCACTGAATAGGGAGCTTTGGGGGACTGTCCCCACTCCTTCCCCTTAAACCCCGTGAATCCTCCAAGCTTCCACATCCTGGAGGAAGTCGGCGTCTGACTCGCTGTTAGTTCAGGGAGCTGTTTCTACGAGTACACCGTAGGCCCCTGGTGACTAGAGCATGTCTGCCCCAGGGACAGGTGGCCAAGGAGCTGCTATCTCCTTGGCCCACAGACTCAGGACAGGCATGCTTTCTACCCAGACTCCTTCCTAAGAGTGGAGCCTGCACCCTGCCATACACATCCCCTCCTGTCTCCTTAGCAACCAGGCTTCTGACTGTCTGAACTGGGAGCGGGTGACACTTGTATTACCACTGAACGCTGTGCCTGCCAGGGTCGTCCCTCCTGCTTTGCAACCGTTTCCAGACAAGAAGGCCAATGGCTGCTGCTCTTCTCCCCGGGCAGAGTGTTGAACCTTCCACAGATATGCTCCTGGGGTGCGCAGTGAAAAACGTGTCCCTTTCCTTAAGGCTCTTTCCATAGGCGCAAGCGCGCTTCTCTCACAGGCAGAAGGGATGCCCAGGCAAAGAGGATTTCTCTCCATGCGGGTTTAGTACACTGTGCTGAAGAGACCAGCTCAGGCAACAGGAGAATCCCTCAGACCCGACTCTGATTTCCCAAAGAATGCTGCGCTTTCCCAGAGGGGATGCCAGGGCAAAGAGGCTTTCGCTCTATGCGGTATTCTCCCATAGTGCTGCGAATACTAGGCTAAGGCAAGCAGCAACAGCAGCCCACAGAACCGACTCTGATTTCCCAGCGACTGCTATGCTTTCGCAGAGCTTTTCAGCTTGGCAGGAACCGCACTTCGCTGCTGCTTCCTCAGAAAGGCTTTGGGTGTTTAGTCTGTCCCGGCAGGGAAGAAGAGCCGCGGGAGAGCTGGTGCCTCTTGGGACTTGCTTTCTCGGGCTCCTCGTTCACACCCGGGGTTACCTTGCTATGCCGAACTAAGCAGACACAGTCCCAACCCAGCAGCAGCGTCCGTTCTTAACATGGCACTCAATGCCTATTACAATCTCGTGGGGAAGGTAAGGCTTTGCCTTTGGCTCTGGCGCTCCGGCAGGCTCAAGGTCTAGGCCAGTGCCTACACCACAGGAGAGAGCTGGCGACAGGATCACTGCACATGGTCCGTGCACTGGGATGGGGAACTGTAGGGGACTGTCCACATTCTTTCCCCAGCACACCCCCTGCCACCCACATCACTGCCACATCTTGGTGGAAGATGGCATCTGAATGCCAGTTCCATTTGTGTTGTTTCCGCGAGTTGCAGCTATGTCGCCTGGTGGGAAGCCCAAGTCTGTTCTTGGGACAGATGGCCAAGGAGATGCTGCCCCTTTTTGACCAGAGGCAAAGGACTGGCCTGCCTTCTGCCCAGACTCCTTCCTCAGCGTGGAGTACGCGCCTCTGCCCTAGTCATGCCCTCATGTCTCCTTAGCAGCCTGGCTTCCATCTCTCTGCACAGGTAGCGGGTGACACTTGTCTTGCCACCGGCCTGTGGTTCGTGCCATGGCAGGCTATCCTGCATCCCGAGTGTTTCCAGACCCCAAGGCCAACGGCTCCTTTTCTTCTCCAGGGGCGGCAGCTGCGCTTTCCCCACACTTGGTTTCTCTCTCAGGCAGAGGGGATGCTAGGACAAAGCGTATTTCGCTCCATGCGGGTATCGTCCACCAAGCTGTGGAGACTAGCTCAGGCAAGCAGCAGCAGCATCCCCTAACAAAACTCTGATTTCCCAAGGAAAGCTGCGCTTTCCCAGGCGAGATGCCCAGGCAAAGAGGCTTTTGCTGAATGCGGGTTTCTCCCACCGCGAGACTGGGATCAGGCAAGCAGTCCCAGCCCGCAGAACATTTCTTAGCGAATGCTGTGCTTTCGCAAAGGCTTTGGCTTGGAGCGAACAGCACTTCACTGCTGCTTCCTCAGCAAGGCTTCAGTCGCGTCAGGGAAGCAGAGCTGCGGGAGAGCTGGTGACTCTTGGACCTTGCTTTCCCAGGCTCCAGTTCGTGTTCTGGGTTCACCCTGCCAAGCCGATCTAAGCAGACACAGCTACAACCCTCCAGTAGCGTGCATAGCCTAGGTTGGCACTCAATACACACTACCATCTTCCAGTGTAGGCATCCCTTGGCCTTTTACTCTGGCACTTAAGCGGACTGCAAACTAGACCAGTGCTTTCCCCACAGGAAAGGAGAGCTGACAGGAACCCTGCACATGGCCCGTGCACTGAATAGGGAGCTTTGGGGGACTGTCCCCACTCCTTCCGCTTAAACCCCGTGAATACTCCAAGCTTCCACATCCTGGAGGAAGTCAACGTCTGACTCGCTGTTAGTTCAGGGAGCTGTTTCTGCGAGTACACCGTAGGCCCCTGGTGACTAGAGCATGTCTGCCCCAGGGACAGGTGGCCAAGGAGCTGCTATCTCCTTGGCCCACAGACTCAGGACAGGCATGCTTTCTACCCAGACTCCTTCCTAAGAGTGGAGCCTGCACCCTGCCATACACATCCCCTGCTGTCTCCTTAGCAACCAGGCTTCTGACTGTCTGAACTGGGAGCGGGTGACACTTGTATTACCACTGAACGCTGTGCCTGCCAGGGTCGTCCCTCCTGCTTTGCAACCGTTTCCAGACAAGAAGGCCAATGGCTGCTGCTCTTCTCCCCGGGCAGAGTGTTGAACCTTCCACAGATATGCTCCTGGGGTGCGCAGTGAAAAACGTGTCCCTTTCCTTAAGGCTCTTTCCATAGGCGCAAGCGCGCTTCTCTCACAGGCAGAAGGGATGCCCAGGCAAAGAGGATTTCTCTCCATGCGGGTTTAGTACACTGTGCTGAAGAGACCAGCTCAGGCAACAGGAGAATCCCTCAGACCCGACTCTGATTTCCCAAAGAATGCTGCGCTTTCCCAGAGGGGATGCCAGGGCAAAGAGGCTTTCGCTCTATGCGGTATTCTCCCATAGTGCTGCGAATACTAGGCTAAGGCAAGCAGCAACAGCAGCCCACAGAACTGACTCTGATTTCCCAGCGACTGCTATGCTTTCGCAGAGCTTTACAGCTTGGCAGGAACCGCACTTCGCTGCTGCTTCCTCAGAAAGGCTTTGGGTGTTTAGTCTGTCCCGACAGGGAAGAAGAGCCGCGAGAGAGCTGGTGCCTCTTGGGACTTGCTTTCTCGGGCTCCTCGTTCACACCCGGGGTTACCTTGCTATGCCGAACTAAGCAGACACAGTCCCAACCCAGCAGCAGCGTCCGTTCTTAACATGGCACTCAATGCCTATTACAATCTCGTGGGGAAGGTAAGGCTTTGCCTTTGGCTCTGGCGCTCCGGCAGGCTCAAGGTCTAGGCCATTGCCTACACCACAGGAGAGAGCTGGCGACAGGATCACTGCACATGGCCCGTGCACTGGGATGGGGAACTGTGGGGGACTGTCCACACTCTTTCCCCAGCACACCCCCTGCCACCCACATCGCTGCCACATCTTGGTGGAAGATGGCATCTGAATGCCAGTTCCATTTGTGTTGTTTCCGCGAGTTGCAGCTATGTCGCCTGGTGGGAAGCCCAAGTCTGTTCTTGGGACAGATGGCCAAGGAGATGCTGCACCTTTTTGACCAGAGGCAAAGGACTGGCCTGCCTTCTGCCCAGACACCTTCCTCAGCGTGGAGTACGCGCCTCTGCCCTAGTCATGCCCTCATGTCTCCTTAGCAGCCTGGCTTCCATCTCTCTGCACAGGTAGCGGGTGACACTTGTCTTGCCACCGGCCTGTGGTTCGTGCCATGGCAGGCTATCCTGCATCCCGAGTGTTTCCAGACCCCAAGGCCAACGGCTCCTTTTCTTCTCCAGGGGCGGCAGTTGCGCTTTCCCCTCACTTGGTTTCTCTCTCAGGCAGAGGGGATGCTAGGACAAAGCGTATTTCGCTCCATGCGGGTATCGTCCACCAAGCTGTGGAGACTAGCTCAGGCAAGCAGAAGCAGCATCCCCTAAAAAAACTCTGATTTCCCAAGGAAAGCTGCGCTTTCCCAGGCCAGATGCCCAGGCAAAGAGGCTTTTGCTGAATGCGGGTTTCTCCCACCGCGAGGCTGGGATCAGGCAAGCAGCCCCAGCCCGCAGAACATTTCTTAGCGAATGCTGTGCTTTCGCAAAGGCTTTGGCTTGGAGCGAACAGCACTTCACTGCTGCTTCCTCAGCAAGGCTTCAGTCGCGTTAGGGAAGCAGAGCTGCGGGAGAGCTGGTGCCTCTTGGACCTTGCTTTCCCAGGCTCCAGTTCGTGTCCTGGGTTCACCCTGCCAAGCCGAACTAAGCAGACACAGCTACAACCCTCCAGTAGCGTGCATAGCCTAGGTTGGCACTCAATACACACTACCATCTTCCAGTGTAGGCATCCCTTGGCCTTTTACTCTGGCATTTAAGCGGACTGCAAACTAGACCAGTGCTTTCCCCACAGGAAAGGAGAGCTGACAGGAACCCTGCACATGGCCCGTGCACTGAATAGGGAGCTTTGGGGGACTGTCCCCACTCCTTCCCCTTAAACCCCGTGAATCCTCCAAGCTTCCACATCCTGGAGGAAGTCGGCGTCTGACTCGCTGTTAGTTCAGGGAGCTGTTTCTACGAGTACACCGTAGGCCCCTGGTGACTAGAGCATGTCTGCCCCAGGGACAGGTGGCCAAGGAGCTGCTATCTCCTTGGCCCACAGACTCAGGACAGGCATGCTTTCTACCCAGACTCCTTCCTAAGAGTGGAGCCTGCACCCTGCCATACACATCCCCTCCTGTCTCCTTAGCAACCAGGCTTCTGACTGTCTGAACTGGGAGCGGGTGACACTTGTATTACCACTGAACGCTGTGCCTGCCAGGGTCGTCCCTCCTGCTCTGCAACCGTTTCCCGACAAGAAGGCCAATGGCTGCTGCTCTTCTCCCCGGGCAGAGTGTTGAACGTTCCACAGATATGCTCCTGGGGTGCGCAGTGAAAAACGTGTCCCTTTCCTTAAGGCTCTTTCCATAGGCGCAAGCGCGCTTCTCTCACAGGCAGAAGGGATGCCCAGGCAAAGAGGATTTCTCTCCATGCGGGTTTAGTACACTGTGCTGAAGAGACCAGCTCAGGCAACAGGAGAATCCCTCAGACCCGACTCTGATTTCCCAAAGAATGCTGCGCTTTCCCAGAGGGGATGCCAGGGCAAAGAGGCTTTCGCTCTATGCGGTATTCTCCCATAGTGCTGCGAATACTAGGCTAAGGCAAGCAGCAACAGCAGCCCACAGAACCGACTCTGATTTCCCAGCGACTGCTATGCTTTCGCAGAGCTTTACAGCTTGGCAGGAACCGCACTTCGCTGCTGCTTCCTCAGAAAGGCTTTGGGTGTTTAGTCTGTCCCGGCAGGGAAGAAGAGCCGCGGGAGAGCTGGTGCCTCTTGGGACTTGCTTTCTCGGGCTCCTCGTTCACGCCCGGGGTTACCTTGCTATGCCGAACTAAGCAGACACAGTCCCAACCCAGCAGCAGCGTCCGTTCTTAACATGGCACTCAATGCCTATTACAATCTCGTGGGGAAGGTAAGGCTTTGTCTTTGGCTCTGGCGCTCCGGGAGGCTCAAGGTCTAGGCCATTGCCTACACCACAGGAGAGAGCTGGCGACAGGATCACTGCACATGGCCCGTGCACTGGGATGGGGAACTGTGGGGGACTGTCCACACTCTTTCCCCAGCACACCCCCTGCCACCCACATCGCTGCCACATCTTGGTGGAAGATGGCATCTGAATGCCAGTTCCATTTGTGTTGTTTCCGCGAGTTGCAGCTATGTCGCCTGGTGGGAAGCCCAAGTCTGTTCTTGGGACAGATGGCCAAGGAGATGCTGCCCCCTTTTGACCAGAGGCAAAGGACTGGCCTGCCTTCTGCCCAGACTCCTTCCTCAGCGTGGAGTACGCGCCTCTGCCCTAGTCATGCCCTCATGTCTCCCTAGCAGCCTGGCTTCCATCTCTCTGCACAGGTAGCGGGTGACACTTGTCTTGCCACCGGCCTGTGGTTCGTGCCATGGCAGGCTATCCTGCATCCCGAGGGTTTCCAGACCCCAAGGCCAACGGCTCCTTCTCTTCTCCAGGGGCGGCAGCTGCGCTTTCCCACACTTGGTTTCTCTCTCAGGCAGAGGGGATGCTAGGACTAAGCGTATTTCGCTCCATGCGGGTATCGTCCACCAAGCTGTGGAGACTAGCTCAGGCAAGCAGCAGCAGCATCCCCTAACAAAACTCTGATTTCCCAAGGAAAGCTGCGCTTTCCCAGGCGAGATGCCCAGGCAAAGAGGCTTTTGCTGAATGCGGGTTTCTCCCACCGCGAGACTGGGATCAGGCAAGCAGCCCCAGCCCGCAGAACATTTCTTAGCGAATGCTGTGCTTTCGCAAAGGCTTTGGCTTGGAGCGAACAGCACTTCACTGCTGCTTCCTCAGCAAGGCTTCAGTCGCGTCAGGGAAGCAGAGCTGCGGGAGAGCTGGTGCCTCTTGGACCTTGCTTTCCCAGGCTCCAGTTCGTGTCCTGGGTTCACCCTGCCAAGCCGAACTAAGCAGACACAGCTACAACCCTCCAGTAGCGTGCATAGCCTAGGTTGGCACTCAATACACACTACCATCTTCCAGTGTAGGCATCCCTTGGCCTTTTACTCTGGCACTTAAGCGGACTGCAAACTAGACCAGTGCTTTCCCCACAGGAAAGGAGAGCTGACAGGAACCCTGCACATGGCCCGTGCACTGAATAGGGAGCTTTGGGGGACTGCCCCACTCCTTCCCCTTAATCCCCGTGAATCCTCCAAGCTTCCACATCCTGGAGGAAGTCGGCGTCTGACTCGCTGTTAGTTCAAAGAGCTGTTTCTGTGAGTACACCGTAGGCCCCTGGTGACTAGAGCATGTCTGCCCCAGGGACAGGTGGCCAAGGAGCTGCTATCTCCTTGGCCCACAGACTCAGGACAGGCATGCTTTCTACCCAGACTCCTTCCTAAGAGTGGAGCCTGCACCCTGCCATACACATCCCCTGCTGTCTCCTTAGCAACCAGGCTTCTGACTGTCTGAACTGGGAGCGGGTGACACTTGTATTACCACTGAACGCTGTGCCTGCCAGGGTCGTCCCTCCTGCTTTGCAACCGTTTCCAGACAAGAAGGCCAATGGCTGCTGCTCTTCTCCCCGGGCAGAGTGTTGAACCTTCCACAGATATGCTCCTGGGGTGCGCAGTGAAAAACGTGTCCCTTTCCTTAAGGCTCTTTCCATAGGCGCAAGCGCGCTTCTCTCACAGGCAGAAGGGATGCCCAGGCAAAGAGGATTTCTCTCCATGCGGGTTTAGTACACTGTGCTGAAGAGACCAGCTCAGGCAACAGGAGAATCCCTCAGACCCGACTCTGATTTCCCAAAGAATGCTGCGCTTTCCCAGAGGGGATGCCAGGGCAAAGAGGCTTTCGCTCTATGCGGTATTCTCCCATAGTGCTGCGAATACTAGGCTAAGGCAAGCAGCAACAGCAGCCCACAGAACCGACTCTGATTTCCCAGCGACTGCTATGCTTTCGCAGAGCTTTTCAGCTTGGCAGGAACCGCACTTCGCTGCTGCTTCCTCAGAAAGGCTTTGGGTGTTTAGTCTGTCCCGGCAGGGAAGAAGAGCCGCGGGAGAGCTGGTGCCTCTTGGGACTTGCTTTCTCGGGCTCCTCGTTCACACCCGGGGTTACCTTGCTATGCCGAACTAAGCAGACACAGTCCCAACCCAGCAGCAGCGTCCGTTCTTAACATGGCACTCAATGCCTATTACAATCTCGTGGGGAAGGTAAGGCTTTGCCTTTGGCTCTGGCGCTCCGGCAGGCTCAAGGTCTAGGCCAGTGCCTACACCACAGGAGAGAGCTGGCGACAGGATCACTGCACATGGTCCGTGCACTGGGATGGGGAACTGTGGGGGACTGTCCACATTCTTTCCCCAGCACACCCCCTGCCACCCACATCACTGCCACATCTTGGTGGAAGATGGCATCTGAATGCCAGTTCCATTTGTGTTGTTTCCGCGAGTTGCAGCTATGTCGCCTGGTGGGAAGCCCAAGTCTGTTCTTGGGACAGATGGCCAAGGAGATGCTGCCCCTTTTTGACCAGAGGCAAAGGACTGGCCTGCCTTCTGCCCAGACTCCTTCCTCAGCGTGGAGTACGCGCCTCTGCCCTAGTCATGCCCTCATGTCTCCTTAGCAGCCTGGCTTCCATCTCTCTGCACAGGTAGCGGGTGACACTTGTCTTGCCACCGGCCTGTGGTTCGTGCCATGGCAGGCTATCCTGCATCCCGAGTGTTTCCAGACCCCAAGGCCAACGGCTCCTTCTCTTCTCCAGGGGCGGCAGCTGCGCTTTCCCCACACTTGGTTTCTCTCTCAGGCAGAGGGGATGCTAGGACAAAGCGTATTTCGCTCCATGCGGGTATCGTCCACCAAGCTGTGGAGACTAGCTCAGGCAAGCAGCAGCAGCATCCCCTAACAAAACTCTGATTTCCCAAGGAAAGCTGCGCTTTCCCAGGCGAGATGCCCAGGCAAAGAGGCTTTTGCTGAATGCGGGTTTCTCCCACCGCGAGACTGGGATCAGGCAAGCAGCCCCAGCCCGCAGAACATTTCTTAGCGAATGCTGTGCTTTCGCAAAGGCTTTGGCTTGGAGCGAACAGCACTTCACTGCTGCTTCCTCAGCAAGGCTTCAGTCGCGTCAGGGAAGCAGAGCTGCGGGAGAGCTGGTGACTCTTGGACCTTGCTTTCCCAGGCTCCAGTTCGTGTTCTGGGTTCACCCTGCCAAGCCGATCTAAGCAGACACAGCTACAACCCTCCAGTAGCGTGCATAGCCTAGGTTGGCACTCAATACACACTACCATCTTCCAGTGTAGGCATCCCTTGGCCTTTTACTCTGGCACTTAAGCGGACTGCAAACTAGACCAGTGCTTTCCCCACAGGAAAGGAGAGCTGACAGGAACCCTGCACATGGCCCGTGCACTGAATAGGGAGCTTTGGGGGACTGTCCCCACTCCTTCCGCTTAAACCCCGTGAATACTCCAAGCTTCCACATCCTGGAGGAAGTCAACGTCTGACTCGCTGTTAGTTCAGGGAGCTGTTTCTGCGAGTACACCGTAGGCCCCTGGTGACTAGAGCATGTCTGCCCCAGGGACAGGTGGCCAAGGAGCTGCTATCTCCTTGGCCCACAGACTCAGGACAGGCATGCTTTCTACCCAGACTCCTTCCTAAGAGTGGAGCCTGCACCCTGCCATACACATCCCCTGCTGTCTCCTTAGCAACCAGGCTTCTGACTGTCTGAACTGGGAGCGGGTGACACTTGTATTACCACTGAACGCTGTGCCTGCCAGGGTCGTCCCTCCTGCTTTGCAACCGTTTCCAGACAAGAAGGCCAATGGCTGCTGCTCTTCTCCCCGGGCAGAGTGTTGAACCTTCCACAGATATGCTCCTGGGGTGCGCAGTGAAAAACGTGTCCCTTTCCTTAAGGCTCTTTCCATAGGCGCAAGCGCGCTTCTCTCACAGGCAGAAGGGATGCCCAGGCAAAGAGGATTTCTCTCCATGCGGGTTTAGTACACTGTGCTGAAGAGACCAGCTCAGGCAACAGGAGAATCCCTCAGACCCGACTCTGATTTCCCAAAGAATGCTGCGCTTTCCCAGAGGGGATGCCAGGGCAAAGAGGCTTTCGCTCTATGCGGTATTCTCCCATAGTGCTGCGAATACTAGGCTAAGGCAAGCAGCAACAGCAGCCCACAGAACTGACTCTGATTTCCCAGCGACTGCTATGCTTTCGCAGAGCTTTACAGCTTGGCAGGAACCGCACTTCGCTGCTGCTTCCTCAGAAAGGCTTTGGGTGTTTAGTCTGTCCCGACAGGGAAGAAGAGCCGCGAGAGAGCTGGTGCCTCTTGGGACTTGCTTTCTCGGGCTCCTCGTTCACACCCGGGGTTACCTTGCTATGCCGAACTAAGCAGACACAGTCCCAACCCAGCAGCAGCGTCCGTTCTTAACATGGCACTCAATGCCTATTACAATCTCGTGGGGAAGGTAAGGCTTTGCCTTTGGCTCTGGCGCTCCGGCAGGCTCAAGGTCTAGGCCATTGCCTACACCACAGGAGAGAGCTGGCGACAGGATCACTGCACATGGCCCGTGCACTGGGATGGGGAACTGTGGGGGACTGTCCACACTCTTTCCCCAGCACACCCCCTGCCACCCACATCGCTGCCACATCTTGGTGGAAGATGGCATCTGAATGCCAGTTCCATTTGTGTTGTTTCCGCGAGTTGCAGCTATGTCGCCTGGTGGGAAGCCCAAGTCTGTTCTTGGGACAGATGGCCAAGGAGATGCTGCACCTTTTTGACCAGAGGCAAAGGACTGGCCTGCCTTCTGCCCAGACACCTTCCTCAGCGTGGAGTACGCGCCTCTGCCCTAGTCATGCCCTCATGTCTCCTTAGCAGGCTGGCTTCCATCTCTCTGCACAGGTAGCGGGTGACACTTGTCTTGCCACCGGCCTGTGGTTCATGCCATGGCAGGCTATCCTGCATCCCGAGGGTTTCCAGACCCCAAGGCCAACGGCTCCTTCTCTTCTCCAGGGGCGGCAGCTGCGCTTTCCCACACTTGGTTTCTCTCTCAGGCAGAGGGGATGCTAGGACTAAGCGTATTTCGCTCCATGCGGGTATCGTCCACCAAGCTGTGGAGACTAGCTCAGGCAAGCAGCAGCAGCATCCCCTAACAAAACTCTGATTTCCCAAGGAAAGCTGCGCTTTCCCAGGCGAGATGCCCAGGCAAAGAGGCTTTTGCTGAATGCGGGTTTCTCCCACCGCGAGACTGGGATCAGGCAAGCAGCCCCAGCCCGCAGAACATTTCTTAGCGAATGCTGTGCTTTCGCAAAGGCTTTGGCTTGGAGCGAACAGCACTTCACTGCTGCTTCCTCAGCAAGGCTTCAGTCGCGTCAGGGAAGCAGAGCTGCGGGAGAGCTGGTGCCTCTTGGACCTTGCTTTCCCAGGCTCCAGTTCGTGTCCTGGGTTCACCCTGCCAAGCCGAACTAAGCAGACACAGCTACAACCCTCCAGTAGCGTGCATAGCCTAGGTTGGCACTCAATACACACTACCATCTTCCAGTGTAGGCATCCCTTGGCCTTTTACTCTGGCACTTAAGCGGACTGCAAACTAGACCAGTGCTTTCCCCACAGGAAAGGAGAGCTGACAGGAACCCTGCACATGGCCCGTGCACTGAATAGGGAGCTTTGGGGGACTGCCCCACTCCTTCCCCTTAATCCCCGTGAATACTCCAAGCTTCCACATCCTGGAGGAAGTCGGCGTCTGACTCGCTGTTAGTTCAAAGAGCTGTTTCTGTGAGTACACCGTAGGCCCCTGGTGACTAGAGCATGTCTGCCCCAGGGACAGGTGGCCAAGGAGCTGCTATCTCCTTGGCCCACAGACTCAGGACAGGCATGCTTTCTACCCAGACTCCTTCCTAAGAGTGGAGCCTGCACCCTGCCATACACATCCCCTGCTGTCTCCTTAGCAACCAGGCTTCTGACTGTCTGAACTGGGAGCGGGTGACACTTGTATTACCACTGAACGCTGTGCCTGCCAGGGTCGTCCCTCCTGCTTTGCAACCGTTTCCAGACAAGAAGGCCAATGGCTGCTGCTCTTCTCCCCGGGCAGAGTGTTGAACCTTCCACAGATATGCTCCTGGGGTGCGCAGTGAAAAACGTGTCCCTTTCCTTAAGGCTCTTTCCATAGGCGCAAGCGCGCTTCTCTCACAGGCAGAAGGGATGCCCAGGCAAAGAGGATTTCTCTCCATGCGGGTTTAGTACACTGTGCTGAAGAGACCAGCTCAGGCAACAGGAGAATCCCTCAGACCCGACTCTGATTTCCCAAAGAATGCTGCGCTTTCCCAGAGGGGATGCCAGGGCAAAGAGGCTTTCGCTCTATGCGGTATTCTCCCATAGTGCTGCGAATACTAGGCTAAGGCAAGCAGCAACAGCAGCCCACAGAACCGACTCTGATTTCCCAGCGACTGCTATGCTTTCGCAGAGCTTTTCAGCTTGGCAGGAACCGCACTTCGCTGCTGCTTCCTCAGAAAGGCTTTGGGTGTTTAGTCTGTCCCGGCAGGGAAGAAGAGCCGCGGGAGAGCTGGTGCCTCTTGGGACTTGCTTTCTCGGGCTCCTCGTTCACACCCGGGGTTACCTTGCTATGCCGAACTAAGCAGACACAGTCCCAACCCAGCAGCAGCGTCCGTTCTTAACATGGCACTCAATGCCTATTACAATCTCGTGGGGAAGGTAAGGCTTTGCCTTTGGCTCTGGCGCTCCGGCAGGCTCAAGGTCTAGGCCAGTGCCTACACCACAGGAGAGAGCTGGCGACAGGATCACTGCACATGGTCCGTGCACTGGGATGGGGAACTGTGGGGGACTGTCCACATACTTTCCCCAGCACACCCCCTGCCACCCACATCACTGCCACATCTTGGTGGAAGATGGCATCTGAATGCCAGTTCCATTTGTGTTGTTTCCGCGAGTTGCAGCTATGTCGCCTGGTGGGAAGCCCAAGTCTGTTCTTGGGACAGATGGCCAAGGAGATGCTGCCCCTTTTTGACCAGAGGCAAAGGACTGGCCTGCCTTCTGCCCAGACTCCTTCCTCAGCGTGGAGTACGCGCCTCTGCCCTAGTCATGCCCTCATGTCTCCTTAGCAGCCTGGCTTCCATCTCTCTGCACAGGTAGCGGGTGACACTTGTCTTGCCACCGGCCTGTGGTTCGTGCCATGGCAGGCTATCCTGCATCCCGAGTGTTTCCAGACCCCAAGGCCAACGGCTCCTTCTCTTCTCCAGGGGCGGCAGCTGCGCTTTCCCCACACTTGGTTTCTCTCTCAGGCAGAGGGGATGCTAGGACAAAGCGTATTTCGCTCCATGCGGGTATCGTCCACCAAGCTGTGGAGACTAGCTCAGGCAAGCAGCAGCAGCATCCCCTAACAAAACTCTGATTTCCCAAGGAAAGCTGCGCTTTCCCAGGCGAGATGCCCAGGCAAAGAGGCTTTTGCTGAATGCGGGTTTCTCCCACCGCGAGACTGGGATCAGGCAAGCAGCCCCAGCCCGCAGAACATTTCTTAGCGAATGCTGTGCTTTCGCAAAGGCTTTGGCTTGGAGCGAACAGCACTTCACTGCTGCTTCCTCAGCAAGGCTTCAGTCGCGTCAGGGAAGCAGAGCTGCGGGAGAGCTGGTGACTCTTGGACCTTGCTTTCCCAGGCTCCAGTTCGTGTTCTGGGTTCACCCTGCCAAGCCGATCTAAGCAGACACAGCTACAACCCTCCAGTAGCGTGCATAGCCTAGGTTGGCACTCAATACACACTACCATCTTCCAGTGTAGGCATCCCTTGGCCTTTTACTCTGGCACTTAAGCGGACTGCAAACTAGACCAGTGCTTTCCCCACAGGAAAGGAGAGCTGACAGGAACCCTGCACATGGCCCGTGCACTGAATAGGGAGCTTTGGGGGACTGTCCCCACTCCTTCCGCTTAAACCCCGTGAATACTCCAAGCTTCCACATCCTGGAGGAAGTCAACGTCTGACTCGCTGTTAGTTCAGGGAGCTGTTTCTGCGAGTACACCGTAGGCCCCTGGTGACTAGAGCATGTCTGCCCCAGGGACAGGTGGCCAAGGAGCTGCTATCTCCTTGGCCCACAGACTCAGGACAGGCATGCTTTCTACCCAGACTCCTTCCTAAGAGTGGAGCCTGCACCCTGCCATACACATCCCCTGCTGTCTCCTTAGCAACCAGGCTTCTGACTGTCTGAACTGGGAGCGGATGACACTTGTATTACCACTGAACGCTGTGCCTGCCAGGGTCGTCCCTCCTGCTTTGCAACCGTTTCCAGACAAGAAGGCCAATGGCTGCTGCTCTTCTCCCCGGGCAGAGTGTTGAACCTTCCACAGATATGCTCCTGGGGTGCGCAGTGAAAAACGTGTCCCTTTCCTTAAGGCTCTTTCCATAGGCGCAAGCGCGCTTCTCTCACAGGCAGAAGGGATGCCCAGGCAAAGAGGATTTCTCTCCATGCGGGTTTAGTACACTGTGCTGAAGAGACCAGCTCAGGCAACAGGAGAATCCCTCAGACCCGACTCTGATTTCCCAAAGAATGCTGCGCTTTCCCAGAGGGGATGCCAGGGCAAAGAGGCTTTCGCTCTATGCGGTATTCTCCCATAGTGCTGCGAATACTAGGCTAAGGCAAGCAGCAACAGCAGCCCACAGAACCGACTCTGATTTCCCAGCGACTGCTATGCTTTCGCAGAGCTTTTCAGCTTGGCAGGAACCGCACTTCGCTGCTGCTTCCTCAGAAAGGCTTTGGGTGTTTAGTCTGTCCCGGCAGGGAAGAAGAGCCGCGGGAGAGCTGGTGCCTCTTGGGACTTGCTTTCTCGGGCTCCTCGTTCACACCCGGGGTTACCTTGCTATGCCGAACTAAGCAGACACAGTCCCAACCCAGCAGCAGCGTCCGTTCTTAACATGGCACTCAATGCCTATTACAATCTCGTGGGGAAGGTAAGGCTTTGCCTTTGGCTCTGGCGCTCCGGCAGGCTCAAGGTCTAGGCCAGTGCCTACACCACAGGAGAGAGCTGGCGACAGGATCACTGCACATGGTCCGTGCACTGGGATGGGGAACTGTAGGGGACTGTCCACATTCTTTCCCCAGCACACCCCCTGCCACCCACATCACTGCCACATCTTGGTGGAAGATGGCATCTGAATGCCAGTTCCATTTGTGTTGTTTCCGCGAGTTGCAGCTATGTCGCCTGGTGGGAAGCCCAAGTCTGTTCTTGGGACAGATGGCCAAGGAGATGCTGCCCCTTTTTGACCAGAGGCAAAGGACTGGCCTGCCTTCTGCCCAGACTCCTTCCTCAGCGTGGAGTACGCGCCTCTGCCCTAGTCATGCCCTCATGTCTCCTTAGCAGCCTGGCTTCCATCTCTCTGCACAGGTAGCGGGTGACACTTGTCTTGCCACCGGCCTGTGGTTCGTGCCATGGCAGGCTATCCTGCATCCCGAGTGTTTCCAGACCCCAAGGCCAACGGCTCCTTTTCTTCTCCAGGGGCGGCAGCTGCGCTTTCCCCACACTTGGTTTCTCTCTCAGGCAGAGGGGATGCTAGGACAAAGCGTATTTCGCTCCATGCGGGTATCGTCCACCAAGCTGTGGAGACTAGCTCAGGCAAGCAGCAGCAGCATCCCCTAACAAAACTCTGATTTCCCAAGGAAAGCTGCGCTTTCCCAGGCGAGATGCCCAGGCAAAGAGGCTTTTGCTGAATGCGGGTTTCTCCCACCGCGAGACTGGGATCAGGCAAGCAGTCCCAGCCCGCAGAACATTTCTTAGCGAATGCTGTGCTTTCGCAAAGGCTTTGGCTTGGAGCGAACAGCACTTCACTGCTGCTTCCTCAGCAAGGCTTCAGTCGCGTCAGGGAAGCAGAGCTGCGGGAGAGCTGGTGACTCTTGGACCTTGCTTTCCCAGGCTCCAGTTCGTGTTCTGGGTTCACCCTGCCAAGCCGATCTAAGCAGACACAGCTACAACCCTCCAGTAGCGTGCATAGCCTAGGTTGGCACTCAATACACACTACCATCTTCCAGTGTAGGCATCCCTTGGCCTTTTACTCTGGCACTTAAGCGGACTGCAAACTAGACCAGTGCTTTCCCCACAGGAAAGGAGAGCTGACAGGAACCCTGCACATGGCCCGTGCACTGAATAGGGAGCTTTGGGGGACTGTCCCCACTCCTTCCGCTTAAACCCCGTGAATACTCCAAGCTTCCACATCCTGGAGGAAGTCAACGTCTGACTCGCTGTTAGTTCAGGGAGCTGTTTCTGCGAGTACACCGTAGGCCCCTGGTGACTAGAGCATGTCTGCCCCAGGGACAGGTGGCCAAGGAGCTGCTATCTCCTTGGCCCACAGACTCAGGACAGGCATGCTTTCTACCCAGACTCCTTCCTAAGAGTGGAGCCTGCACCCTGCCATACACATCCCCTGCTGTCTCCTTAGCAACCAGGCTTCTGACTGTCTGAACTGGGAGCGGGTGACACTTGTATTACCACTGAACGCTGTGCCTGCCAGGGTCGTCCCTCCTGCTTTGCAACCGTTTCCAGACAAGAAGGCCAATGGCTGCTGCTCTTCTCCCCGGGCAGAGTGTTGAACCTTCCACAGATATGCTCCTGGGGTGCGCAGTGAAAAACGTGTCCCTTTCCTTAAGGCTCTTTCCATAGGCGCAAGCGCGCTTCTCTCACAGGCAGAAGGGATGCCCAGGCAAAGAGGATTTCTCTCCATGCGGGTTTAGTACACTGTGCTGAAGAGACCAGCTCAGGCAACAGGAGAATCCCTCAGACCCGACTCTGATTTCCCAAAGAATGCTGCGCTTTCCCAGAGGGGATGCCAGGGCAAAGAGGCTTTCGCTCTATGCGGTATTCTCCCATAGTGCTGCGAATACTAGGCTAAGGCAAGCAGCAACAGCAGCCCACAGAACTGACTCTGATTTCCCAGCGACTGCTATGCTTTCGCAGAGCTTTACAGCTTGGCAGGAACCGCACTTCGCTGCTGCTTCCTCAGAAAGGCTTTGGGTGTTTAGTCTGTCCCGACAGGGAAGAAGAGCCGCGAGAGAGCTGGTGCCTCTTGGGACTTGCTTTCTCGGGCTCCTCGTTCACACCCGGGGTTACCTTGCTATGCCGAACTAAGCAGACACAGTCCCAACCCAGCAGCAGCGTCCGTTCTTAACATGGCACTCAATGCCTATTACAATCTCGTGGGGAAGGTAAGGCTTTGCCTTTGGCTCTGGCGCTCCGGCAGGCTCAAGGTCTAGGCCATTGCCTACACCACAGGAGAGAGCTGGCGACAGGATCACTGCACATGGCCCGTGCACTGGGATGGGGAACTGTGGGGGACTGTCCACACTCTTTCCCCAGCACACCCCCTGCCACCCACATCGCTGCCACATCTTGGTGGAAGATGGCATCTGAATGCCAGTTCCATTTGTGTTGTTTCCGCGAGTTGCAGCTATGTCGCCTGGTGGGAAGCCCAAGTCTGTTCTTGGGACAGATGGCCAAGGAGATGCTGCACCTTTTTGACCAGAGGCAAAGGACTGGCCTGCCTTCTGCCCAGACACCTTCCTCAGCGTGGAGTACGCGCCTCTGCCCTAGTCATGCCCTCATGTCTCCTTAGCAGCCTGGCTTCCATCTCTCTGCACAGGTAGCGGGTGACACTTGTCTTGCCACCGGCCTGTGGTTCGTGCCATGGCAGGCTATCCTGCATCCCGAGTGTTTCCAGACCCCAAGGCCAACGGCTCCTTTTCTTCTCCAGGGGCGGCAGTTGCGCTTTCCCCTCACTTGGTTTCTCTCTCAGGCAGAGGGGATGCTAGGACAAAGCGTATTTCGCTCCATGCGGGTATCGTCCACCAAGCTGTGGAGACTAGCTCAGGCAAGCAGAAGCAGCATCCCCTAAAAAAACTCTGATTTCCCAAGGAAAGCTGCGCTTTCCCAGGCCAGATGCCCAGGCAAAGAGGCTTTTGCTGAATGCGGGTTTCTCCCACCGCGAGGCTGGGATCAGGCAAGCAGCCCCAGCCCGCAGAACATTTCTTAGCGAATGCTGTGCTTTCGCAAAGGCTTTGGCTTGGAGCGAACAGCACTTCACTGCTGCTTCCTCAGCAAGGCTTCAGTCGCGTTAGGGAAGCAGAGCTGCGGGAGAGCTGGTGCCTCTTGGACCTTGCTTTCCCAGGCTCCAGTTCGTGTCCTGGGTTCACCCTGCCAAGCCGAACTAAGCAGACACAGCTACAACCCTCCAGTAGCGTGCATAGCCTAGGTTGGCACTCAATACACACTACCATCTTCCAGTGTAGGCATCCCTTGGCCTTTTACTCTGGCATTTAAGCGGACTGCAAACTAGACCAGTGCTTTCCCCACAGGAAAGGAGAGCTGACAGGAACCCTGCACATGGCCCGTGCACTGAATAGGGAGCTTTGGGGGACTGTCCCCACTCCTTCCCCTTAAACCCCGTGAATCCTCCAAGCTTCCACATCCTGGAGGAAGTCGGCGTCTGACTCGCTGTTAGTTCAGGGAGCTGTTTCTACGAGTACACCGTAGGCCCCTGGTGACTAGAGCATGTCTGCCCCAGGGACAGGTGGCCAAGGAGCTGCTATCTCCTTGGCCCACAGACTCAGGACAGGCATGCTTTCTACCCAGACTCCTTCCTAAGAGTGGAGCCTGCACCCTGCCATACACATCCCCTCCTGTCTCCTTAGCAACCAGGCTTCTGACTGTCTGAACTGGGAGCGGGTGACACTTGTATTACCACTGAACGCTGTGCCTGCCAGGGTCGTCCCTCCTGCTCTGCAACCGTTTCCCGACAAGAAGGCCAATGGCTGCTGCTCTTCTCCCCGGGCAGAGTGTTGAACGTTCCACAGATATGCTCCTGGGGTGCGCAGTGAAAAACGTGTCCCTTTCCTTAAGGCTCTTTCCATAGGCGCAAGCGCGCTTCTCTCACAGGCAGAAGGGATGCCCAGGCAAAGAGGATTTCTCTCCATGCGGGTTTAGTACACTGTGCTGAAGAGACCAGCTCAGGCAACAGGAGAATCCCTCAGACCCGACTCTGATTTCCCAAAGAATGCTGCGCTTTCCCAGAGGGGATGCCAGGGCAAAGAGGCTTTCGCTCTATGCGGTATTCTCCCATAGTGCTGCGAATACTAGGCTAAGGCAAGCAGCAACAGCAGCCCACAGAACCGACTCTGATTTCCCAGCGACTGCTATGCTTTCGCAGAGCTTTACAGCTTGGCAGGAACCGCACTTCGCTGCTGCTTCCTCAGAAAGGCTTTGGGTGTTTAGTCTGTCCCGGCAGGGAAGAAGAGCCGCGGGAGAGCTGGTGCCTCTTGGGACTTGCTTTCTCGGGCTCCTCGTTCACGCCCGGGGTTACCTTGCTATGCCGAACTAAGCAGACACAGTCCCAACCCAGCAGCAGCGTCCGTTCTTAACATGGCACTCAATGCCTATTACAATCTCGTGGGGAAGGTAAGGCTTTGTCTTTGGCTCTGGCGCTCCGGGAGGCTCAAGGTCTAGGCCATTGCCTACACCACAGGAGAGAGCTGGCGACAGGATCACTGCACATGGCCCGTGCACTGGGATGGGGAACTGTGGGGGACTGTCCACACTCTTTCCCCAGCACACCCCCTGCCACCCACATCGCTGCCACATCTTGGTGGAAGATGGCATCTGAATGCCAGTTCCATTTGTGTTGTTTCCGCGAGTTGCAGCTATGTCGCCTGGTGGGAAGCCCAAGTCTGTTCTTGGGACAGATGGCCAAGGAGATGCTGCCCCCTTTTGACCAGAGGCAAAGGACTGGCCTGCCTTCTGCCCAGACTCCTTCCTCAGCGTGGAGTACGCGCCTCTGCCCTAGTCATGCCCTCATGTCTCCCTAGCAGCCTGGCTTCCATCTCTCTGCACAGGTAGCGGGTGACACTTGTCTTGCCACCGGCCTGTGGTTCGTGCCATGGCAGGCTATCCTGCATCCCGAGGGTTTCCAGACCCCAAGGCCAACGGCTCCTTCTCTTCTCCAGGGGCGGCAGCTGCGCTTTCCCACACTTGGTTTCTCTCTCAGGCAGAGGGGATGCTAGGACTAAGCGTATTTCGCTCCATGCGGGTATCGTCCACCAAGCTGTGGAGACTAGCTCAGGCAAGCAGCAGCAGCATCCCCTAACAAAACTCTGATTTCCCAAGGAAAGCTGCGCTTTCCCAGGCGAGATGCCCAGGCAAAGAGGCTTTTGCTGAATGCGGGTTTCTCCCACCGCGAGACTGGGATCAGGCAAGCAGCCCCAGCCCGCAGAACATTTCTTAGCGAATGCTGTGCTTTCGCAAAGGCTTTGGCTTGGAGCGAACAGCACTTCACTGCTGCTTCCTCAGCAAGGCTTCAGTCGCGTCAGGGAAGCAGAGCTGCGGGAGAGCTGGTGCCTCTTGGACCTTGCTTTCCCAGGCTCCAGTTCGTGTCCTGGGTTCACCCTGCCAAGCCGAACTAAGCAGACACAGCTACAACCCTCCAGTAGCGTGCATAGCCTAGGTTGGCACTCAATACACACTACCATCTTCCAGTGTAGGCATCCCTTGGCCTTTTACTCTGGCACTTAAGCGGACTGCAAACTAGACCAGTGCTTTCCCCACAGGAAAGGAGAGCTGACAGGAACCCTGCACATGGCCCGTGCACTGAATAGGGAGCTTTGGGGGACTGCCCCACTCCTTCCCCTTAATCCCCTTGAATACTCCAAGCTTCCACATCCTGGAGGAAGTCGGCGTCTGACTCGCTGTTAGTTCAAAGAGCTGTTTCTGTGAGTACACCGTAGGCCCCTGGTGACTAGAGCATGTCTGCCCCAGGGACAGGTGGCCAAGGAGCTGCTATCTCCTTGGCCCACAGACTCAGGACAGGCATGCTTTCTACCCAGACTCCTTCCTAAGAGTGGAGCCTGCACCCTGCCATACACATCCCCTGCTGTCTCCTTAGCAACCAGGCTTCTGACTGTCTGAACTGGGAGCGGGTGACACTTGTATTACCACTGAACGCTGTGCCTGCCAGGGTCGTCCCTCCTGCTTTGCAACCGTTTCCAGACAAGAAGGCCAATGGCTGCTGCTCTTCTCCCCGGGCAGAGTGTTGAACCTTCCACAGATATGCTCCTGGGGTGCGCAGTGAAAAACGTGTCCCTTTCCTTAAGGCTCTTTCCATAGGCGCAAGCGCGCTTCTCTCACAGGCAGAAGGGATGCCCAGGCAAAGAGGATTTCTCTCCATGCGGGTTTAGTACACTGTGCTGAAGAGACCAGCTCAGGCAACAGGAGAATCCCTCAGACCCGACTCTGATTTCCCAAAGAATGCTGCGCTTTCCCAGAGGGGATGCCAGGGCAAAGAGGCTTTCGCTCTATGCGGTATTCTCCCATAGTGCTGCGAATACTAGGCTAAGGCAAGCAGCAACAGCAGCCCACAGAACCGACTCTGATTTCCCAGCGACTGCTATGCTTTCGCAGAGCTTTTCAGCTTGGCAGGAACCGCACTTCGCTGCTGCTTCCTCAGAAAGGCTTTGGGTGTTTAGTCTGTCCCGGCAGGGAAGAAGAGCCGCGGGAGAGCTGGTGCCTCTTGGGACTTGCTTTCTCGGGCTCCTCGTTCACACCCGGGGTTACCTTGCTATGCCGAACTAAGCAGACACAGTCCCAACCCAGCAGCAGCGTCCGTTCTTAACATGGCACTCAATGCCTATTACAATCTCGTGGGGAAGGTAAGGCTTTGCCTTTGGCTCTGGCGCTCCGGCAGGCTCAAGGTCTAGGCCAGTGCCTACACCACAGGAGAGAGCTGGCGACAGGATCACTGCACATGGTCCGTGCACTGGGATGGGGAACTGTGGGGGACTGTCCACATACTTTCCCCAGCACACCCCCTGCCACCCACATCACTGCCACATCTTGGTGGAAGATGGCATCTGAATGCCAGTTCCATTTGTGTTGTTTCCGCGAGTTGCAGCTATGTCGCCTGGTGGGAAGCCCAAGTCTGTTCTTGGGACAGATGGCCAAGGAGATGCTGCCCCTTTTTGACCAGAGGCAAAGGACTGGCCTGCCTTCTGCCCAGACTCCTTCCTCAGCGTGGAGTACGCGCCTCTGCCCTAGTCATGCCCTCATGTCTCCTTAGCAGCCTGGCTTCCATCTCTCTGCACAGGTAGCGGGTGACACTTGTCTTGCCACCGGCCTGTGGTTCGTGCCATGGCAGGCTATCCTGCATCCCGAGTGTTTCCAGACCCCAAGGCCAACGGCTCCTTCTCTTCTCCAGGGGCGGCAGCTGCGCTTTCCCCACACTTGGTTTCTCTCTCAGGCAGAGGGGATGCTAGGACAAAGCGTATTTCGCTCCATGCGGGTATCGTCCACCAAGCTGTGGAGACTAGCTCAGGCAAGCAGCAGCAGCATCCCCTAACAAAACTCTGATTTCCCAAGGAAAGCTGCGCTTTCCCAGGCGAGATGCCCAGGCAAAGAGGCTTTTGCTGAATGCGGGTTTCTCCCACCGCGAGACTGGGATCAGGCAAGCAGCCCCAGCCCGCAGAACATTTCTTAGCGAATGCTGTGCTTTCGCAAAGGCTTTGGCTTGGAGCGAACAGCACTTCACTGCTGCTTCCTCAGCAAGGCTTCAGTCGCGTCAGGGAAGCAGAGCTGCGGGAGAGCTGGTGACTCTTGGACCTTGCTTTCCCAGGCTCCAGTTCGTGTTCTGGGTTCACCCTGCCAAGCCGATCTAAGCAGACACAGCTACAACCCTCCAGTAGCGTGCATAGCCTAGGTTGGCACTCAATACACACTACCATCTTCCAGTGTAGGCATCCCTTGGCCTTTTACTCTGGCACTTAAGCGGACTGCAAACTAGACCAGTGCTTTCCCCACAGGAAAGGAGAGCTGACAGGAACCCTGCACATGGCCCGTGCACTGAATAGGGAGCTTTGGGGGACTGTCCCCACTCCTTCCGCTTAAACCCCGTGAATACTCCAAGCTTCCACATCCTGGAGGAAGTCAACGTCTGACTCGCTGTTAGTTCAGGGAGCTGTTTCTGCGAGTACACCGTAGGCCCCTGGTGACTAGAGCATGTCTGCCCCAGGGACAGGTGGCCAAGGAGCTGCTATCTCCTTGGCCCACAGACTCAGGACAGGCATGCTTTCTACCCAGACTCCTTCCTAAGAGTGGAGCCTGCACCCTGCCATACACATCCCCTGCTGTCTCCTTAGCAACCAGGCTTCTGACTGTCTGAACTGGGAGCGGATGACACTTGTATTACCACTGAACGCTGTGCCTGCCAGGGTCGTCCCTCCTGCTTTGCAACCGTTTCCAGACAAGAAGGCCAATGGCTGCTGCTCTTCTCCCCGGGCAGAGTGTTGAACCTTCCACAGATATGCTCCTGGGGTGCGCAGTGAAAAACGTGTCCCTTTCCTTAAGGCTCTTTCCATAGGCGCAAGCGCGCTTCTCTCACAGGCAGAAGGGATGCCCAGGCAAAGAGGATTTCTCTCCATGCGGGTTTAGTACACTGTGCTGAAGAGACCAGCTCAGGCAACAGGAGAATCCCTCAGACCCGACTCTGATTTCCCAAAGAATGCTGCGCTTTCCCAGAGGGGATGCCAGGGCAAAGAGGCTTTCGCTCTATGCGGTATTCTCCCATAGTGCTGCGAATACTAGGCTAAGGCAAGCAGCAACAGCAGCCCACAGAACCGACTCTGATTTCCCAGCGACTGCTATGCTTTCGCAGAGCTTTTCAGCTTGGCAGGAACCGCACTTCGCTGCTGCTTCCTCAGAAAGGCTTTGGGTGTTTAGTCTGTCCCGGCAGGGAAGAAGAGCCGCGGGAGAGCTGGTGCCTCTTGGGACTTGCTTTCTCGGGCTCCTCGTTCACACCCGGGGTTACCTTGCTATGCCGAACTAAGCAGACACAGTCCCAACCCAGCAGCAGCGTCCGTTCTTAACATGGCACTCAATGCCTATTACAATCTCGTGGGGAAGGTAAGGCTTTGCCTTTGGCTCTGGCGCTCCGGCAGGCTCAAGGTCTAGGCCAGTGCCTACACCACAGGAGAGAGCTGGCGACAGGATCACTGCACATGGTCCGTGCACTGGGATGGGGAACTGTAGGGGACTGTCCACATTCTTTCCCCAGCACACCCCCTGCCACCCACATCACTGCCACATCTTGGTGGAAGATGGCATCTGAATGCCAGTTCCATTTGTGTTGTTTCCGCGAGTTGCAGCTATGTCGCCTGGTGGGAAGCCCAAGTCTGTTCTTGGGACAGATGGCCAAGGAGATGCTGCCCCTTTTTGACCAGAGGCAAAGGACTGGCCTGCCTTCTGCCCAGACTCCTTCCTCAGCGTGGAGTACGCGCCTCTGCCCTAGTCATGCCCTCATGTCTCCTTAGCAGCCTGGCTTCCATCTCTCTGCACAGGTAGCGGGTGACACTTGTCTTGCCACCGGCCTGTGGTTCGTGCCATGGCAGGCTATCCTGCATCCCGAGTGTTTCCAGACCCCAAGGCCAACGGCTCCTTTTCTTCTCCAGGGGCGGCAGCTGCGCTTTCCCCACACTTGGTTTCTCTCTCAGGCAGAGGGGATGCTAGGACAAAGCGTATTTCGCTCCATGCGGGTATCGTCCACCAAGCTGTGGAGACTAGCTCAGGCAAGCAGCACCAGCATCCCCTAACAAAACTCTGATTTCCCAAGGAAAGCTGCGCTTTCCCAGGCGAGATGCCCAGGCAAAGAGGCTTTTGCTGAATGCGGGTTTCTCCCACCGCGAGACTGGGATCAGGCAAGCAGTCCCAGCCCGCAGAACATTTCTTAGCGAATGCTGTGCTTTCGCAAAGGCTTTGGCTTGGAGCGAACAGCACTTCACTGCTGCTTCCTCAGCAAGGCTTCAGTCGCGTCAGGGAAGCAGAGCTGCGGGAGAGCTGGTGACTCTTGGACCTTGCTTTCCCAGGCTCCAGTTCGTGTTCTGGGTTCACCCTGCCAAGCCGATCTAAGCAGACACAGCTACAACCCTCCAGTAGCGTGCATAGCCTAGGTTGGCACTCAATACACACTACCATCTTCCAGTGTAGGCATCCCTTGGCCTTTTACTCTGGCACTTAAGCGGACTGCAAACTAGACCAGTGCTTTCCCCACAGGAAAGGAGAGCTGACAGGAACCCTGCACATGGCCCGTGCACTGAATAGGGAGCTTTGGGGGACTGTCCCCACTCCTTCCGCTTAAACCCCGTGAATACTCCAAGCTTCCACATCCTGGAGGAAGTCAACGTCTGACTCGCTGTTAGTTCAGGGAGCTGTTTCTGCGAGTACACCGTAGGCCCCTGGTGACTAGAGCATGTCTGCCCCAGGGACAGGTGGCCAAGGAGCTGCTATCTCCTTGGCCCACAGACTCAGGACAGGCATGCTTTCTACCCAGACTCCTTCCTAAGAGTGGAGCCTGCACCCTGCCATACACATCCCCTGCTGTCTCCTTAGCAACCAGGCTTCTGACTGTCTGAACTGGGAGCGGGTGACACTTGTATTACCACTGAACGCTGTGCCTGCCAGGGTCGTCCCTCCTGCTTTGCAACCGTTTCCAGACAAGAAGGCCAATGGCTGCTGCTCTTCTCCCCGGGCAGAGTGTTGAACCTTCCACAGATATGCTCCTGGGGTGCGCAGTGAAAAACGTGTCCCTTTCCTTAAGGCTCTTTCCATAGGCGCAAGCGCGCTTCTCTCACAGGCAGAAGGGATGCCCAGGCAAAGAGGATTTCTCTCCATGCGGGTTTAGTACACTGTGCTGAAGAGACCAGCTCAGGCAACAGGAGAATCCCTCAGACCCGACTCTGATTTCCCAAAGAATGCTGCGCTTTCCCAGAGGGGATGCCAGGGCAAAGAGGCTTTCGCTCTATGCGGTATTCTCCCATAGTGCTGCGAATACTAGGCTAAGGCAAGCAGCAACAGCAGCCCACAGAACTGACTCTGATTTCCCAGCGACTGCTATGCTTTCGCAGAGCTTTACAGCTTGGCAGGAACCGCACTTCGCTGCTGCTTCCTCAGAAAGGCTTTGGGTGTTTAGTCTGTCCCGACAGGGAAGAAGAGCCGCGAGAGAGCTGGTGCCTCTTGGGACTTGCTTTCTCGGGCTCCTCGTTCACACCCGGGGTTACCTTGCTATGCCGAACTAAGCAGACACAGTCCCAACCCAGCAGCAGCGTCCGTTCTTAACATGGCACTCAATGCCTATTACAATCTCGTGGGGAAGGTAAGGCTTTGCCTTTGGCTCTGGCGCTCCGGCAGGCTCAAGGTCTAGGCCATTGCCTACACCACAGGAGAGAGCTGGCGACAGGATCACTGCACATGGCCCGTGCACTGGGATGGGGAACTGTGGGGGACTGTCCACACTCTTTCCCCAGCACACCCCCTGCCACCCACATCGCTGCCACATCTTGGTGGAAGATGGCATCTGAATGCCAGTTCCATTTGTGTTGTTTCCGCGAGTTGCAGCTATGTCGCCTGGTGGGAAGCCCAAGTCTGTTCTTGGGACAGATGGCCAAGGAGATGCTGCACCTTTTTGACCAGAGGCAAAGGACTGGCCTGCCTTCTGCCCAGACACCTTCCTCAGCGTGGAGTACGCGCCTCTGCCCTAGTCATGCCCTCATGTCTCCTTAGCAGCCTGGCTTCCATCTCTCTGCACAGGTAGCGGGTGACACTTGTCTTGCCACCGGCCTGTGGTTCGTGCCATGGCAGGCTATCCTGCATCCCGAGTGTTTCCAGACCCCAAGGCCAACGGCTCCTTTTCTTCTCCAGGGGCGGCAGTTGCGCTTTCCCCTCACTTGGTTTCTCTCTCAGGCAGAGGGGATGCTAGGACAAAGCGTATTTCGCTCCATGCGGGTATCGTCCACCAAGCTGTGGAGACTAGCTCAGGCAAGCAGAAGCAGCATCCCCTAAAAAAACTCTGATTTCCCAAGGAAAGCTGCGCTTTCCCAGGCCAGATGCCCAGGCAAAGAGGCTTTTGCTGAATGCGGGTTTCTCCCACCGCGAGGCTGGGATCAGGCAAGCAGCCCCAGCCCGCAGAACATTTCTTAGCGAATGCTGTGCTTTCGCAAAGGCTTTGGCTTGGAGCGAACAGCACTTCACTGCTGCTTCCTCAGCAAGGCTTCAGTCGCGTTAGGGAAGCAGAGCTGCGGGAGAGCTGGTGCCTCTTGGACCTTGCTTTCCCAGGCTCCAGTTCGTGTCCTGGGTTCACCCTGCCAAGCCGAACTAAGCAGACACAGCTACAACCCTCCAGTAGCGTGCATAGCCTAGGTTGGCACTCAATACACACTACCATCTTCCAGTGTAGGCATCCCTTGGCCTTTTACTCTGGCATTTAAGCGGACTGCAAACTAGACCAGTGCTTTCCCCACAGGAAAGGAGAGCTGACAGGAACCCTGCACATGGCCCGTGCACTGAATAGGGAGCTTTGGGGGACTGTCCCCACTCCTTCCCCTTAAACCCCGTGAATCCTCCAAGCTTCCACATCCTGGAGGAAGTCGGCGTCTGACTCGCTGTTAGTTCAGGGAGCTGTTTCTACGAGTACACCGTAGGCCCCTGGTGACTAGAGCATGTCTGCCCCAGGGACAGGTGGCCAAGGAGCTGCTATCTCCTTGGCCCACAGACTCAGGACAGGCATGCTTTCTACCCAGACTCCTTCCTAAGAGTGGAGCCTGCACCCTGCCATACACATCCCCTCCTGTCTCCTTAGCAACCAGGCTTCTGACTGTCTGAACTGGGAGCGGGTGACACTTGTATTACCACTGAACGCTGTGCCTGCCAGGGTCGTCCCTCCTGCTCTGCAACCGTTTCCCGACAAGAAGGCCAATGGCTGCTGCTCTTCTCCCCGGGCAGAGTGTTGAACGTTCCACAGATATGCTCCTGGGGTGCGCAGTGAAAAACGTGTCCCTTTCCTTAAGGCTCTTTCCATAGGCGCAAGCGCGCTTCTCTCACAGGCAGAAGGGATGCCCAGGCAAAGAGGATTTCTCTCCATGCGGGTTTAGTACACTGTGCTGAAGAGACCAGCTCAGGCAACAGGAGAATCCCTCAGACCCGACTCTGATTTCCCAAAGAATGCTGCGCTTTCCCAGAGGGGATGCCAGGGCAAAGAGGCTTTCGCTCTATGCGGTATTCTCCCATAGTGCTGCGAATACTAGGCTAAGGCAAGCAGCAACAGCAGCCCACAGAACCGACTCTGATTTCCCAGCGACTGCTATGCTTTCGCAGAGCTTTACAGCTTGGCAGGAACCGCACTTCGCTGCTGCTTCCTCAGAAAGGCTTTGGGTGTTTAGTCTGTCCCGGCAGGGAAGAAGAGCCGCGGGAGAGCTGGTGCCTCTTGGGACTTGCTTTCTCGGGCTCCTCGTTCACGCCCGGGGTTACCTTGCTATGCCGAACTAAGCAGACACAGTCCCAACCCAGCAGCAGCGTCCGTTCTTAACATGGCACTCAATGCCTATTACAATCTCGTGGGGAAGGTAAGGCTTTGTCTTTGGCTCTGGCGCTCCGGGAGGCTCAAGGTCTAGGCCATTGCCTACACCACAGGAGAGAGCTGGCGACAGGATCACTGCACATGGCCCGTGCACTGGGATGGGGAACTGTGGGGGACTGTCCACACTCTTTCCCCAGCACACCCCCTGCCACCCACATCGCTGCCACATCTTGGTGGAAGATGGCATCTGAATGCCAGTTCCATTTGTGTTGTTTCCGCGAGTTGCAGCTATGTCGCCTGGTGGGAAGCCCAAGTCTGTTCTTGGGACAGATGGCCAAGGAGATGCTGCCCCCTTTTGACCAGAGGCAAAGGACTGGCCTGCCTTCTGCCCAGACTCCTTCCTCAGCGTGGAGTACGCGCCTCTGCCCTAGTCATGCCCTCATGTCTCCCTAGCAGCCTGGCTTCCATCTCTCTGCACAGGTAGCGGGTGACACTTGTCTTGCCACCGGCCTGTGGTTCGTGCCATGGCAGGCTATCCTGCATCCCGAGGGTTTCCAGACCCCAAGGCCAACGGCTCCTTCTCTTCTCCAGGGGCGGCAGCTGCGCTTTCCCACACTTGGTTTCTCTCTCAGGCAGAGGGGATGCTAGGACTAAGCGTATTTCGCTCCATGCGGGTATCGTCCACCAAGCTGTGGAGACTAGCTCAGGCAAGCAGCAGCAGCATCCCCTAACAAAACTCTGATTTCCCAAGGAAAGCTGCGCTTTCCCAGGCGAGATGCCCAGGCAAAGAGGCTTTTGCTGAATGCGGGTTTCTCCCACCGCGAGACTGGGATCAGGCAAGCAGCCCCAGCCCGCAGAACATTTCTTAGCGAATGCTGTGCTTTCGCAAAGGCTTTGGCTTGGAGCGAACAGCACTTCACTGCTGCTTCCTCAGCAAGGCTTCAGTCGCGTCAGGGAAGCAGAGCTGCGGGAGAGCTGGTGCCTCTTGGACCTTGCTTTCCCAGGCTCCAGTTCGTGTCCTGGGTTCACCCTGCCAAGCCGAACTAAGCAGACACAGCTACAACCCTCCAGTAGCGTGCATAGCCTAGGTTGGCACTCAATACACACTACCATCTTCCAGTGTAGGCATCCCTTGGCCTTTTACTCTGGCACTTAAGCGGACTGCAAACTAGACCAGTGCTTTCCCCACAGGAAAGGAGAGCTGACAGGAACCCTGCACATGGCCCGTGCACTGAATAGGGAGCTTTGGGGGACTGCCCCACTCCTTCCCCTTAATCCCCTTGAATACTCCAAGCTTCCACATCCTGGAGGAAGTCGGCGTCTGACTCGCTGTTAGTTCAAAGAGCTGTTTCTGTGAGTACACCGTAGGCCCCTGGTGACTAGAGCATGTCTGCCCCAGGGACAGGTGGCCAAGGAGCTGCTATCTCCTTGGCCCACAGACTCAGGACAGGCATGCTTTCTACCCAGACTCCTTCCTAAGAGTGGAGCCTGCACCCTGCCATACACATCCCCTGCTGTCTCCTTAGCAACCAGGCTTCTGACTGTCTGAACTGGGAGCGGGTGACACTTGTATTACCACTGAACGCTGTGCCTGCCAGGGTCGTCCCTCCTGCTTTGCAACCGTTTCCAGACAAGAAGGCCAATGGCTGCTGCTCTTCTCCCCGGGCAGAGTGTTGAACCTTCCACAGATATGCTCCTGGGGTGCGCAGTGAAAAACGTGTCCCTTTCCTTAAGGCTCTTTCCATAGGCGCAAGCGCGCTTCTCTCACAGGCAGAAGGGATGCCCAGGCAAAGAGGATTTCTCTCCATGCGGGTTTAGTACACTGTGCTGAAGAGACCAGCTCAGGCAACAGGAGAATCCCTCAGACCCGACTCTGATTTCCCAAAGAATGCTGCGCTTTCCCAGAGGGGATGCCAGGGCAAAGAGGCTTTCGCTCTATGCGGTATTCTCCCATAGTGCTGCGAATACTAGGCTAAGGCAAGCAGCAACAGCAGCCCACAGAACCGACTCTGATTTCCCAGCGACTGCTATGCTTTCGCAGAGCTTTTCAGCTTGGCAGGAACCGCACTTCGCTGCTGCTTCCTCAGAAAGGCTTTGGGTGTTTAGTCTGTCCCGGCAGGGAAGAAGAGCCGCGGGAGAGCTGGTGCCTCTTGGGACTTGCTTTCTCGGGCTCCTCGTTCACACCCGGGGTTACCTTGCTATGCCGAACTAAGCAGACACAGTCCCAACCCAGCAGCAGCGTCCGTTCTTAACATGGCACTCAATGCCTATTACAATCTCGTGGGGAAGGTAAGGCTTTGCCTTTGGCTCTGGCGCTCCGGCAGGCTCAAGGTCTAGGCCAGTGCCTACACCACAGGAGAGAGCTGGCGACAGGATCACTGCACATGGTCCGTGCACTGGGATGGGGAACTGTGGGGGACTGTCCACATTCTTTCCCCAGCACACCCCCTGCCACCCACATCACTGCCACATCTTGGTGGAAGATGGCATCTGAATGCCAGTTCCATTTGTGTTGTTTCCGCGAGTTGCAGCTATGTCGCCTGGTGGGAAGCCCAAGTCTGTTCTTGGGACAGATGGCCAAGGAGATGCTGCCCCTTTTTGACCAGAGGCAAAGGACTGGCCTGCCTTCTGCCCAGACTCCTTCCTCAGCGTGGAGTACGCGCCTCTGCCCTAGTCATGCCCTCATGTCTCCTTAGCAGCCTGGCTTCCATCTCTCTGCACAGGTAGCGGGTGACACTTGTCTTGCCACCGGCCTGTGGTTCGTGCCATGGCAGGCTATCCTGCATCCCGAGTGTTTCCAGACCCCAAGGCCAACGGCTCCTTCTCTTCTCCAGGGGCGGCAGCTGCGCTTTCCCCACACTTGGTTTCTCTCTCAGGCAGAGGGGATGCTAGGACAAAGCGTATTTCGCTCCATGCGGGTATCGTCCACCAAGCTGTGGAGACTAGCTCAGGCAAGCAGCAGCAGCATCCCCTAACAAAACTCTGATTTCCCAAGGAAAGCTGCGCTTTCCCAGGCGAGATGCCCAGGCAAAGAGGCTTTTGCTGAATGCGGGTTTCTCCCACCGCGAGACTGGGATCAGGCAAGCAGCCCCAGCCCGCAGAACATTTCTTAGCGAATGCTGTGCTTTCGCAAAGGCTTTGGCTTGGAGCGAACAGCACTTCACTGCTGCTTCCTCAGCAAGGCTTCAGTCGCGTCAGGGAAGCAGAGCTGCGGGAGAGCTGGTGACTCTTGGACCTTGCTTTCCCAGGCTCCAGTTCGTGTTCTGGGTTCACCCTGCCAAGCCGATCTAAGCAGACACAGCTACAACCCTCCAGTAGCGTGCATAGCCTAGGTTGGCACTCAATACACACTACCATCTTCCAGTGTAGGCATCCCTTGGCCTTTTACTCTGGCACTTAAGCGGACTGCAAACTAGACCAGTGCTTTCCCCACAGGAAAGGAGAGCTGACAGGAACCCTGCACATGGCCCGTGCACTGAATAGGGAGCTTTGGGGGACTGTCCCCACTCCTTCCGCTTAAACCCCGTGAATACTCCAAGCTTCCACATCCTGGAGGAAGTCAACGTCTGACTCGCTGTTAGTTCAGGGAGCTGTTTCTGCGAGTACACCGTAGGCCCCTGGTGACTAGAGCATGTCTGCCCCAGGGACAGGTGGCCAAGGAGCTGCTATCTCCTTGGCCCACAGACTCAGGACAGGCATGCTTTCTACCCAGACTCCTTCCTAAGAGTGGAGCCTGCACCCTGCCATACACATCCCCTGCTGTCTCCTTAGCAACCAGGCTTCTGACTGTCTGAACTGGGAGCGGGTGACACTTGTATTACCACTGAACGCTGTGCCTGCCAGGGTCGTCCCTCCTGCTTTGCAACCGTTTCCAGACAAGAAGGCCAATGGCTGCTGCTCTTCTCCCCGGGCAGAGTGTTGAACCTTCCACAGATATGCTCCTGGGGTGCGCAGTGAAAAACGTGTCCCTTTCCTTAAGGCTCTTTCCATAGGCGCAAGCGCGCTTCTCTCACAGGCAGAAGGGATGCCCAGGCAAAGAGGATTTCTCTCCATGCGGGTTTAGTACACTGTGCTGAAGAGACCAGCTCAGGCAACAGGAGAATCCCTCAGACCCGACTCTGATTTCCCAAAGAATGCTGCGCTTTCCCAGAGGGGATGCCAGGGCAAAGAGGCTTTCGCTCTATGCGGTATTCTCCCATAGTGCTGCGAATACTAGGCTAAGGCAAGCAGCAACAGCAGCCCACAGAACTGACTCTGATTTCCCAGCGACTGCTATGCTTTCGCAGAGCTTTACAGCTTGGCAGGAACCGCACTTCGCTGCTGCTTCCTCAGAAAGGCTTTGGGTGTTTAGTCTGTCCCGACAGGGAAGAAGAGCCGCGAGAGAGCTGGTGCCTCTTGGGACTTGCTTTCTCGGGCTCCTCGTTCACACCCGGGGTTACCTTGCTATGCCGAACTAAGCAGACACAGTCCCAACCCAGCAGCAGCGTCCGTTCTTAACATGGCACTCAATGCCTATTACAATCTCGTGGGGAAGGTAAGGCTTTGCCTTTGGCTCTGGCGCTCCGGCAGGCTCAAGGTCTAGGCCATTGCCTACACCACAGGAGAGAGCTGGCGACAGGATCACTGCACATGGCCCGTGCACTGGGATGGGGAACTGTGGGGGACTGTCCACACTCTTTCCCCAGCACACCCCCTGCCACCCACATCGCTGCCACATCTTGGTGGAAGATGGCATCTGAATGCCAGTTCCATTTGTGTTGTTTCCGCGAGTTGCAGCTATGTCGCCTGGTGGGAAGCCCAAGTCTGTTCTTGGGACAGATGGCCAAGGAGATGCTGCACCTTTTTGACCAGAGGCAAAGGACTGGCCTGCCTTCTGCCCAGACACCTTCCTCAGCGTGGAGTACGCGCCTCTGCCCTAGTCATGCCCTCATGTCTCCTTAGCAGCCTGGCTTCCATCTCTCTGCACAGGTAGCGGGTGACACTTGTCTTGCCACCGGCCTGTGGTTCGTGCCATGGCAGGCTATCCTGCATCCCGAGTGTTTCCAGACCCCAAGGCCAACGGCTCCTTTTCTTCTCCAGGGGCGGCAGTTGCGCTTTCCCCTCACTTGGTTTCTCTCTCAGGCAGAGGGGATGCTAGGACAAAGCGTATTTCGCTCCATGCGGGTATCGTCCACCAAGCTGTGGAGACTAGCTCAGGCAAGCAGAAGCAGCATCCCCTAAAAAAACTCTGATTTCCCAAGGAAAGCTGCGCTTTCCCAGGCCAGATGCCCAGGCAAAGAGGCTTTTGCTGAATGCGGGTTTCTCCCACCGCGAGGCTGGGATCAGGCAAGCAGCCCCAGCCCGCAGAACATTTCTTAGCGAATGCTGTGCTTTCGCAAAGGCTTTGGCTTGGAGCGAACAGCACTTCACTGCTGCTTCCTCAGCAAGGCTTCAGTCGCGTTAGGGAAGCAGAGCTGCGGGAGAGCTGGTGCCTCTTGGACCTTGCTTTCCCAGGCTCCAGTTCGTGTCCTGGGTTCACCCTGCCAAGCCGAACTAAGCAGACACAGCTACAACCCTCCAGTAGCGTGCATAGCCTAGGTTGGCACTCAATACACACTACCATCTTCCAGTGTAGGCATCCCTTGGCCTTTTACTCTGGCATTTAAGCGGACTGCAAACTAGACCAGTGCTTTCCCCACAGGAAAGGAGAGCTGACAGGAACCCTGCACATGGCCCGTGCACTGAATAGGGAGCTTTGGGGGACTGTCCCCACTCCTTCCCCTTAAACCCCGTGAATCCTCCAAGCTTCCACATCCTGGAGGAAGTCGGCGTCTGACTCGCTGTTAGTTCAGGGAGCTGTTTCTACGAGTACACCGTAGGCCCCTGGTGACTAGAGCATGTCTGCCCCAGGGACAGGTGGCCAAGGAGCTGCTATCTCCTTGGCCCACAGACTCAGGACAGGCATGCTTTCTACCCAGACTCCTTCCTAAGAGTGGAGCCTGCACCCTGCCATACACATCCCCTGCTGTCTCCTTAGCAACCAGGCTTCTGACTGTCTGAACTGGGAGCGGGTGACACTTGTATTACCACTGAACGCTGTGCCTGCCAGGGTTTCCCTCCTGCTCTGCAACCGTTTCCCGACAAGAAGGCCAATGGCTGCTGCTCTTCTCCCCGGGCAGAGTGTTGAACGTTCCACAGATATGCTCCTGGGGTGCGCAGTGAAAAACGTGTCCCTTTCCTTAAGGCTCTTTCCATAGGCGCAAGCGCGCTTCTCTCACAGGCAGAAGGGATGCCCAGGCAAAGAGGATTTCTCTCCATGCGGGTTTAGTACACTGTGCTGAAGAGACCAGCTCAGGCAACAGGAGAATCCCTCAGACCCGACTCTGATTTCCCAAAGAATGCTGCGCTTTCCCAGAGGGGATGCCAGGGCAAAGAGGCTTTCGCTCTATGCAGTATTCTCCCATAGTGCTGCGAATACTAGGCTAAGGCAAGCAGCAACAGCAGCCCACAGAACCGACTCTGATTTCCCAGCGACTGCTATGCTTTCGCAGAGCTTTACAGCTTGGCAGGAACCGCACTTCGCTGCTGCTTCCTCAGAAAGGCTTTGGGTGTTTAGTCTGTCCCGGCAGGGAAGAAGAGCCGCGGGAGAGCTGGTGCCTCTTGGGACTTGCTTTCTCGGGCTCCTCGTTCACGCCCGGGGTTACCTTGCTATGCCGAACTAAGCAGACACAGTCCCAACCCAGCAGCAGCGTCCGTTCTTAACATGGCACTCAATGCCTATTACAATCTCGTGGGGAAGGTAAGGCTTTGTCTTTGGCTCTGGCGCTCCGGGAGGCTCAAGGTCTAGGCCATTGCCTACACCACAGGAGAGAGCTGGCGACAGGATCACTGCACATGGCCCGTGCACTGGGATGGGGAACTGTGGGGGACTGTCCACACTCTTTCCCCAGCACACCCCCTGCCACCCACATCGCTGCCACATCTTGGTGGAAGATGGCATCTGAATGCCAGTTCCATTTGTGTTGTTTCCGCGAGTTGCAGCTATGTCGCCTGGTGGGAAGCCCAAGTCTGTTCTTGGGACAGATGGCCAAGGAGATGCTGCCCCCTTTTGACCAGAGGCAAAGGACTGGCCTGCCTTCTGCCCAGACTCCTTCCTCAGCGTGGAGTACGCGCCTCTGCCCTAGTCATGCCCCCATGTCTCCCTAGCAGCCTGGCTCCCATCTCTCTGCACAGGTAGCGGGTGACACTTGTCTTGCCACCGGCCTGTGGTTCGTGCCATGGCAGGCTATCCTGCATCCCGAGGGTTTCCAGACCCCAAGGCCAACGGCTCCTTCTCTTCTCCAGGGGCGGCAGCTGCGCTTTCCCCACACTTGGTTTCTCTCTCAGGCAGAGGGGATGCTAGGACAAAGCGTATTTCGCTCCATGCGGGTATCGTCCACCAAGCTGTGGAGACTAGCTCAGGCAAGCAGCAGCAGCATCCCCTAACAAAACTGATTTCCCAAGGAAAGCTGCGCTTTCCCAGGCGAGATGCCCAGGCAAAGAGGCTTTTGCTGAATGCGGGTTTCTCCCACCGCGAGACTGGGATCAGGCAAGCAGCCCCAGCCCGCAGAACATTTCTTAGCGAATGCTGTGCTTTCGCAAAGGCTTTGGCTTGGAGCGAACAGCACTTCACTGCTGCTTCCTCAGCAAGGCTTCAGTCGCGTCAGGGAAGCAGAGCTGCGGGAGAGCTGGTGCCTCTTGGACCTTGCTTTCCCAGGCTCCAGTTCGTGTCCTGGGTTCACCCTGCCAAGCCGAACTAAGCAGACACAGCTACAACCCTCCAGTAGCGTGCATAGCCTAGGTTGGCACTCAATACACACTACCATCTTCCAGTGTAGGCATCCCTTGGCCTTTTACTCTGGCACTTAAGCGGACTGCAAACTAGACCAGTGCTTTCCCCACAGGAAAGGAGAGCTGACAGGAACCCTGCACATGGCCCGTGCACTGAATAGGGAGCTTTGGGGGACTGTCCCCACTCCTTCCCCTTAAACCCCGTGAATCCTCCAAGCTTCCACATCCTGGAGGAAGTCGGCGTCTGACTCGCTGTTAGTTCAGGGAGCTGTTTCTACGAGTACACCGTAGGCCCCTGGTGACTAGAGCATGTCTGCCCCAGGGACAGGTGGACAAGGAGCTGCTATCTCCTTGGCCCACAGACTCAGGACAGGCATGCTTTCTACCCAGACTCCTTCCTAAGAGTGGAGCCTGCACCCTGCCATACACATCCCCTCCTGTCTCCTTAGCAACCAGGCTTCTGACTGTCTGAACTGGGAGCGGGTGACACTTGTATTACCACTGAACGCTGTGCCTGCCAGGGTCGTCCCTCCTGCTCTGCAACCGTTTCCCGACAAGAAGGCCAATGGCTGCTGCTCTTCTCCCAGGGCAGAGTGTTGAACGTTCCACAGATATGCTCCTGGGGTGCGCAGTGAAAAACGTGTCCCTTTCCTTAAGGCTCTTTCCATAGGCGCAAGCGCGCTTCTCTCACAGGCAGAAGGGATGCCCAGGCAAAGAGGATTTCTCTCCATGCGGGTTTAGTACACTGTGCTGAAGAGACCAGCTCAGGCAACAGGAGAATCCCTCAGACCCGACTCTGATTTCCCAAAGAATGCTGCGCTTTCCCAGAGGGGATGCCAGGGCAAAGAGGCTTTCGCTCTATGCGGTATTCTCCCATAGTGCTGCGAATACTAGGCTAAGGCAAGCAGCAACAGCAGCCCACAGAACCGACTCTGATTTCCCAGCGACTGCTATGCTTTCGCAGAGCTTTACAGCTTGGCAGGAACCGCACTTCGCTGCTGCTTCCTCAGAAAGGCTTTGGGTGTTTAGTCTGTCCCGGCAGGGAAGAAGAGCCGCGGGAGAGCTGGTGCCTCTTGGGACTTGCTTTCTCGGGCTCCTCGTTCACGCCCGGGGTTACCTTGCTATGCCGAACTAAGCAGACACAGTCCCAACCCAGCAGCAGCGTCCGTTCTTAACATGGCACTCAATGCCTATTACAATCTCGTGGGGAAGGTAAGGCTTTGTCTTTGGCTCTGGCGCTCCGGGAGGCTCAAGGTCTAGGCCATTGCCTACACCACAGGAGAGAGCTGGCGACAGGATCACTGCACATGGCCCGTGCACTGGGATGGGGAACTGTGGGGGACTGTCCACACTCTTTCCCCAGCACACCCCCTGCCACCCACATCGCTGCCACATCTTGGTGGAAGATGGCATCTGAATGCCAGTTCCATTTGTGTTGTTTCCGCGAGTTGCAGCTATGTCGCCTGGTGGGAAGCCCAAGTCTGTTCTTGGGACAGATGGCCAAGGAGATGCTGCCCCCTTTTGACCAGAGGCAAAGGACTGGCCTGCCTTCTGCCCAGACTCCTTCCTCAGCGTGGAGTACGGGCCTCTGCCCTAGTCATGCCCTCATGTCTCCCTAGCAGCCTGGCTTCCATCTCTCTGCACAGGTAGCGGGTGACACTTGTCTTGCCACCGGCCTGTGGTTCGTGCCATGGCAGGCTATCCTGCATCCCGAGGGTTTCCAGACCCCAAGGCCAACGGCTCCTTCTCTTCTCCAGGGGCGGCAGCTGCGCTTTCCCACACTTGGTTTCTCTCTCAGGCAGAGGGGATGCTAGGACTAAGCGTATTTCGCTCCATGCGGGTATCGTCCACCAAGCTGTGGAGACTAGCTCAGGCAAGCAGCAGCAGCATCCCCTAACAAAACTCTGATTTCCCAAGGAAAGCTGCGCTTTCCCAGGCGAGATGCCCAGGCAAAGAGGCTTTTGCTGAATGCGGGTTTCTCCCACCGCGAGACTGGGATCAGGCAAGCAGCCCCAGCCCGCAGAACATTTCTTAGCGAATGCTGTGCTTTCGCAAAGGCTTTGGCTTGGAGCGAACAGCACTTCACTGCTGCTTCCTCAGCAAGGCTTCAGTCGCGTCAGGGAAGCAGAGCTGCGGGAGAGCTGGTGCCTCTTGGACCTTGCTTTCCCAGGCTCCAGTTCGTGTCCTGGGTTCACCCTGCCAAGCCGAACTAAGCAGACACAGCTACAACCCTCCAGTAGCGTGCATAGCCTAGGTTGGCACTCAATACACACTACCATCTTCCAGTGTAGGCATCCCTTGGCCTTTTACTCTGGCACTTAAGCGGACTGCAAACTAGACCAGTGCTTTCCCCACAGGAAAGGAGAGCTGACAGGAACCCTGCACATGGCCCGTGCACTGAATAGGGAGCTTTGGGGGACTGCCCCACTCCTTCCCCTTAATCCCCGTGAATACTCCAAGCTTCCACATCCTGGAGGAAGTCGGCGTCTGACTCGCTGTTAGTTCAAAGAGCTGTTTCTGTGAGTACACCGTAGGCCCCTGGTGACTAGAGCATGTCTGCCCCAGGGACAGGTGGCCAAGGAGCTGCTATCTCCTTGGCCCACAGACTCAGGACAGGCATGCTTTCTACCCAGACTCCTTCCTAAGAGTGGAGCCTGCACCCTGCCATACACATCCCCTGCTGTCTCCTTAGCAACCAGGCTTCTGACTGTCTGAACTGGGAGCGGGTGACACTTGTATTACCACTGAACGCTGTGCCTGCCAGGGTCGTCCCTCCTGCTTTGCAACCGTTTCCAGACAAGAAGGCCAATGGCTGCTGCTCTTCTCCCCGGGCAGAGTGTTGAACCTTCCACAGATATGCTCCTGGGGTGCGCAGTGAAAAACGTGTCCCTTTCCTTAAGGCTCTTTCCATAGGCGCAAGCGCGCTTCTCTCACAGGCAGAAGGGATGCCCAGGCAAAGAGGATTTCTCTCCATGCGGGTTTAGTACACTGTGCTGAAGAGACCAGCTCAGGCAACAGGAGAATCCCTCAGACCCGACTCTGATTTCCCAAAGAATGCTGCGCTTTCCCAGAGGGGATGCCAGGGCAAAGAGGCTTTCGCTCTATGCGGTATTCTCCCATAGTGCTGCGAATACTAGGCTAAGGCAAGCAGCAACAGCAGCCCACAGAACCGACTCTGATTTCCCAGCGACTGCTATGCTTTCGCAGAGCTTTTCAGCTTGGCAGGAACCGCACTTCGCTGCTGCTTCCTCAGAAAGGCTTTGGGTGTTTAGTCTGTCCCGGCAGGGAAGAAGAGCCGCGGGAGAGCTGGTGCCTCTTGGGACTTGCTTTCTCGGGCTCCTCGTTCACACCCGGGGTTACCTTGCTATGCCGAACTAAGCAGACACAGTCCCAACCCAGCAGCAGCGTCCGTTCTTAACATGGCACTCAATGCCTATTACAATCTCGTGGGGAAGGTAAGGCTTTGCCTTTGGCTCTGGCGCTCCGGCAGGCTCAAGGTCTAGGCCAGTGCCTACACCACAGGAGAGAGCTGGCGACAGGATCACTGCACATGGTCCGTGCACTGGGATGGGGAACTGTGGGGGACTGTCCACATTCTTTCCCCAGCACACCCCCTGCCACCCACATCACTGCCACATCTTGGTGGAAGATGGCATCTGAATGCCAGTTCCATTTGTGTTGTTTCCGCGAGTTGCAGCTATGTCGCCTGGTGGGAAGCCCAAGTCTGTTCTTGGGACAGATGGCCAAGGAGATGCTGCCCCTTTTTGACCAGAGGCAAAGGACTGGCCTGCCTTCTGCCCAGACTCCTTCCTCAGCGTGGAGTACGCGCCTCTGCCCTAGTCATGCCCTCATGTCTCCTTAGCAGCCTGGCTTCCATCTCTCTGCACAGGTAGCGGGTGACACTTGTCTTGCCACCGGCCTGTGGTTCGTGCCATGGCAGGCTATCCTGCATCCCGAGTGTTTCCAGACCCCAAGGCCAACGGCTCCTTCTCTTCTCCAGGGGCGGCAGCTGCGCTTTCCCCACACTTGGTTTCTCTCTCAGGCAGAGGGGATGCTAGGACAAAGCGTATTTCGCTCCATGCGGGTATCGTCCACCAAGCTGTGGAGACTAGCTCAGGCAAGCAGCAGCAGCATCCCCTAACAAAACTCTGATTTCCCAAGGAAAGCTGCGCTTTCCCAGGCGAGATGCCCAGGCAAAGAGGCTTTTGCTGAATGCGGGTTTCTCCCACCGCGAGACTGGGATCAGGCAAGCAGCCCCAGCCCGCAGAACATTTCTTAGCGAATGCTGTGCTTTCGCAAAGGCTTTGGCTTGGAGCGAACAGCACTTCACTGCTGCTTCCTCAGCAAGGCTTCAGTCGCGTCAGGGAAGCAGAGCTGCGGGAGAGCTGGTGACTCTTGGACCTTGCTTTCCCAGGCTCCAGTTCGTGTTCTGGGTTCACCCTGCCAAGCCGATCTAAGCAGACACAGCTACAACCCTCCAGTAGCGTGCATAGCCTAGGTTGGCACTCAATACACACTACCATCTTCCAGTGTAGGCATCCCTTGGCCTTTTACTCTGGCACTTAAGCGGACTGCAAACTAGACCAGTGCTTTCCCCACAGGAAAGGAGAGCTGACAGGAACCCTGCACATGGCCCGTGCACTGAATAGGGAGCTTTGGGGGACTGTCCCCACTCCTTCTGCTTAAACCCCGTGAATACTCCAAGCTTCCACATCCTGGAGGAAGTCAACGTCTGACTCGCTGTTAGTTCAGGGAGCTGTTTCTGCGAGTACACCGTAGGCCCCTGGTGACTAGAGCATGTCTGCCCCAGGGACAGGTGGCCAAGGAGCTGCTATCTCCTTGGCCCACAGACTCAGGACAGGCATGCTTTCTACCCAGACTCCTTCCTAAGAGTGGAGCCTGCACCCTGCCATACACATCCCCTGCTGTCTCCTTAGCAACCAGGCTTCTGACTGTCTGAACTGGGAGCGGGTGACACTTGTATTACCACTGAACGCTGTGCCTGCCAGGGTCGTCCCTCCTGCTTTGCAACCGTTTCCAGACAAGAAGGCCAATGGCTGCTGCTCTTCTCCCCGGGCAGAGTGTTGAACCTTCCACAGATATGCTCCTGGGGTGCGCAGTGAAAAACGTGTCCCTTTCCTTAAGGCTCTTTCCATAGGCGCAAGCGCGCTTCTCTCACAGGCAGAAGGGATGCCCAGGCAAAGAGGATTTCTCTCCATGCGGGTTTAGTACACTGTGCTGAAGAGACCAGCTCAGGCAACAGGAGAATCCCTCAGACCCGACTCTGATTTCCCAAAGAATGCTGCGCTTTCCCAGAGGGGATGCCAGGGCAAAGAGGCTTTCGCTCTATGCGGTATTCTCCCATAGTGCTGCGAATACTAGGCTAAGGCAAGCAGCAACAGCAGCCCACAGAACCGACTCTGATTTCCCAGCGACTGCTATGCTTTCCCAGAGCTTTTCAGCTTGGCAGGAACCGCACTTCGCTGCTGCTTCCTCAGAAAGGCTTTGGGTGTTTAGTCTGTCCCGGCAGGGAAGAAGAGCCGCGGGAGAGCTGGTGCCTCTTGGGACTTGCTTTCTCGGGCTCCTCGTTCACACCCGGGGTTACCTTGCTATGCCGAACTAAGCAGACACAGTCCCAACCCAGCAGCAGCGTCCGTTCTTAACATGGCACTCAATGCCTATTACAATCTCGTGGGGAAGGTAAGGCTTTGCCTTTGGCTCTGGCGCTCCGGCAGGCTCAAGGTCTAGGCCAGTGCCTACACCACAGGAGAGAGCTGGCGACAGGATCACTGCACATGGTCCGTGCACTGGGATGGGGAACTGTGGGGGACTGTCCACATTCTTTCCCCAGCACACCCCCTGCCACCCACATCACTGCCACATCTTGGTGGAAGATGGCATCTGAATGCCAGTTCCATTTGTGTTGTTTCCGCGAGTTGCAGCTATGTCGCCTGGTGGGAAGCCCAAGTCTGTTCTTGGGACAGATGGCCAAGGAGATGCTGCCCCTTTTTGACCAGAGGCAAAGGACTGGCCTGCCTTCTGCCCAGACTCCTTCCTCAGCGTGGAGTACGCGCCTCTGCCCTAGTCATGCCCTCATGTCTCCTTAGCAGCCTGGCTTCCATCTCTCTGCACAGGTAGCGGGTGACACTTGTCTTGCCACCGGCCTGTGGTTCGTGCCATGGCAGGCTATCCTGCATCCCGAGTGTTTCCAGACCGCAAGGCCAACGGCTCCTTCTCTTCTCCAGGGGCGGCAGCTGCGCTTTCCCCACACTTGGTTTCTCTCTCAGGCAGAGGGGATGCTAGGACAAAGCGTATTTCGCTCCATGCGGGTATCGTCCACCAAGCTGTGGAGACTAGCTCAGGCAAGCAGCAGCAGCATCCCCTAACAAAACTCTGATTTCCCAAGGAAAGCTGCGCTTTCCCAGGCGAGATGCCCAGGCAAAGAGGCTTTTGCTGAATGCGGGTTTCTCCCACCGCGAGACTGGGATCAGGCAAGCAGCCCCAGCCCGCAGAACATTTCTTAGCGAATGCTGTGCTTTCGCAAAGGCTTTGGCTTGGAGCGAACAGCACTTCACTGCTGCTTCCTCAGCAAGGCTTCAGTCGCGTCAGGGAAGCAGAGCTGCGGGAGAGCTGGTGACTCTTGGACCTTGCTTTCCCAGGCTCCAGTTCGTGTTCTGGGTTCACCCTGCCAAGCCGATCTAAGCAGACACAGCTACAACCCTCCAGTAGCGTGCATAGCCTAGGTTGGCACTCAATACACACTACCATCTTCCAGTGTAGGCATCCCTTGGCCTTTTACTCTGGCACTTAAGCGGACTGCAAACTAGACCAGTGCTTTCCCCACAGGAAAGGAGAGCTGACAGGAACCCTGCACATGGCCCGTGCACTGAATAGGGAGCTTTGGGGGACTGTCCCCACTCCTTCCGCTTAAACCCCGTGAATACTCCAAGCTTCCACATCCTGGAGGAAGTCAACGTCTGACTCGCTGTTAGTTCAGGGAGCTGTTTCTGCGAGTACACCGTAGGCCCCTGGTGACTAGAGCATGTCTGCCCCAGGGACAGGTGGCCAAGGAGCTGCTATCTCCTTGGCCCACAGACTCAGGACAGGCATGCTTTCTACCCAGACTCCTTCCTAAGAGTGGAGCCTGCACCCTGCCATACACATCCCCTGCTGTCTCCTTAGCAACCAGGCTTCTGACTGTCTGAACTGGGAGCGGGTGACACTTGTATTACCACTGAACGCTGTGCCTGCCAGGGTCGTCCCTCCTGCTTTGCAACCGTTTCCAGACAAGAAGGCCAATGGCTGCTGCTCTTCTCCCCGGGCAGAGTGTTGAACCTTCCACAGATATGCTCCTGGGGTGCGCAGTGAAAAACGTGTCCCTTTCCTTAAGGCTCTTTCCATAGGCGCAAGCGCGCTTCTCTCACAGGCAGAAGGGATGCCCAGGCAAAGAGGATTTCTCTCCATGCGGGTTTAGTACACTGTGCTGAAGAGAGCAGCTCAGGCAACAGGAGAATCCCTCAGACCCGACTCTGATTTCCCAAAGAATGCTGCGCTTTCCCAGAGGGGATGCCAGGGCAAAGAGGCTTTCGCTCTATGCGGTATTCTCCCATAGTGCTGCGAATACTAGGCTAAGGCAAGCAGCAACAGCAGCCCACAGAACTGACTCTGATTTCCCAGCGACTGCTATGCTTTCGCAGAGCTTTACAGCTTGGCAGGAACCGCACTTCGCTGCTGCTTCCTCAGAAAGGCTTTGGGTGTTTAGTCTGTCCCGACAGGGAAGAAGAGCCGCGAGAGAGCTGGTGCCTCTTGGGACTTGCTTTCTCGGGCTCCTCGTTCACACCCGGGGTTACCTTGCTATGCCGAACTAAGCAGACACAGTCCCAACCCAGCAGCAGCGTCCGTTCTTAACATGGCACTCAATGCCTATTACAATCTCGTGGGGAAGGTAAGGCTTTGCCTTTGGCTCTGGCGCTCCGGCAGGCTCAAGGTCTAGGCCATTGCCTACACCACAGGAGAGAGCTGGCGACAGGATCACTGCACATGGCCCGTGCACTGGGATGGGGAACTGTGGGGGACTGTCCACACTCTTTCCCCAGCACACCCCCTGCCACCCACATCGCTGCCACATCTTGGTGGAAGATGGCATCTGAATGCCAGTTCCATTTGTGTTGTTTCCGCGAGTTGCAGCTATGTCGCCTGGTGGGAAGCCCAAGTCTGTTCTTGGGACAGATGGCCAAGGAGATGCTGCACCTTTTTGACCAGAGGCAAAGGACTGGCCTGCCTTCTGCCCAGACACCTTCCTCAGCGTGGAGTACGCGCCTCTGCCCTAGTCATGCCCTCATGTCTCCTTAGCAGGCTGGCTTCCATCTCTCTGCACAGGTAGCGGGTGACACTTGTCTTGCCACCGGCCTGTGGTTCGTGCCATGGCAGGCTATCCTGCATCCCGAGTGTTTCCAGACCCCAAGGCCAACGGCTCCTTTTCTTCTCCAGGGGCGGCAGTTGCGCTTTCCCCTCACTTGGTTTCTCTCTCAGGCAGAGGGGATGCTAGGACAAAGCGTATTTCGCTCCATGCGGGTATCGTCCACCAAGCTGTGGAGACTAGCTCAGGCAAGCAGAAGCAGCATCCCCTAAAAAAACTCTGATTTCCCAAGGAAAGCTGCGCTTTCCCAGGCGAGATGCCCAGGCAAAGAGGCTTTTGCTGAATGCGGGTTTCTCCCACCGCGAGGCTGGGATCAGGCAAGCAGCCCCAGCCCGCAGAACATTTCTTAGCGAATGCTGTGCTTTCGCAAAGGCTTTGGCTTGGAGCGAACAGCACTTCACTGCTGCTTCCTCAGCAAGGCTTCAGTCGCGTTAGGGAAGCAGAGCTGCGGGAGAGCTGGTGCCTCTTGGACCTTGCTTTCCCAGGCTCCAGTTCGTGTCCTGGGTTCACCCTGCCAAGCCGAACTAAGCAGACACAGCTACAACCCTCCAGTAGCGTGCATAGCCTAGGTTGGCACTCAATACACACTACCATCTTCCAGTGTAGGCATCCCTTGGCCTTTTACTCTGGCATTTAAGCGGACTGCAAACTAGACCAGTGCTTTCCCCACAGGAAAGGAGAGCTGACAGGAACCCTGCACATGGCCCGTGCACTGAATAGGGAGCTTTGGGGGACTGTCCCCACTCCTTCCCCTTAAACCCCGTGAATCCTCCAAGCTTCCACATCCTGGAGGAAGTCGGCGTCTGACTCGCTGTTAGTTCAGGGAGCTGTTTCTACGAGTACACCGTAGGCCCCTGGTGACTAGAGCATGTCTGCCCCAGGGACAGGTGGCCAAGGAGCTGCTATCTCCTTGGCCCACAGACTCAGGACAGGCATGCTTTCTACCCAGACTCCTTCCTAAGAGTGGAGCCTGCACCCTGCCATACACATCCCCTGCTGTCTCCTTAGCAACCAGGCTTCTGACTGTCTGAACTGGGAGCGGGTGACACTTGTATTACCACTGAACGCTGTGCCTGCCAGGGTTTCCCTCCTGCTCTGCAACCGTTTCCCGACAAGAAGGCCAATGGCTGCTGCTCTTCTCCCCGGGCAGAGTGTTGAACGTTCCACAGATATGCTCCTGGGGTGCGCAGTGAAAAACGTGTCCCTTTCCTTAAGGCTCTTTCCATAGGCGCAAGCGCGCTTCTCTCACAGGCAGAAGGGATGCCCAGGCAAAGAGGATTTCTCTCCATGCGGGTTTAGTACACTGTGCTGAAGAGACCAGCTCAGGCAGCAGGAGAATCCCTCAGACCCGACTCTGATTTCCCAAAGAATGCTGCGCTTTCCCAGAGGGGATGCCAGGGCAAAGAGGCTTTCGCTCTATGCGGTATTCTCCCATAGTGCTGCGAATACTAGGCTAAGGCAAGCAGCAACAGCAGCCCACAGAACCGACTCTGATTTCCCAGCGACTGCTATGCTTTCGCAGAGCTTTACAGCTTGGCAGGAACCGCACTTCGCTGCTGCTTCCTCAGAAAGGCTTTGGGTGTTTAGTCTGTCCCGGCAGGGAAGAAGAGCCGCGGGAGAGCTGGTGCCTCTTGGGACTTGCTTTCTCGGGCTCCTCGTTCACGCCCGGGGTTACCTTGCTATGCCGAACTAAGCAGACACAGTCCCAACCCAGCAGCAGCGTCCGTTCTTAACATGGCACTCAATGCCTATTACAATCTCGTGGGGAAGGTAAGGCTTTGTCTTTGGCTCTGGCGCTCCGGGAGGCTCAAGGTCTAGGCCATTGCCTACACCACAGGAGAGAGCTGGCGACAGGATCACTGCACATGGCCCGTGCACTGGGATGGGGAACTGTGGGGGACTGTCCACACTCTTTCCCCAGCACACCCCCTGCCACCCACATCGCTGCCACATCTTGGTGGAAGATGGCATCTGAATGCCAGTTCCATTTGTGTTGTTTCCGCGAGTTGCAGCTATGTCGCCTGGTGGGAAGCCCAAGTCTGTTCTTGGGACAGATGGCCAAGGAGATGCTGCCCCCTTTTGACCAGAGGCAAAGGACTGGCCTGCCTTCTGCCCAGACTCCTTCCTCAGCGTGGAGTACGCGCCTCTGCCCTAGTCATGCCCCCATGTCTCCCTAGCAGCCTGGCTCCCATCTCTCTGCACAGGTAGCGGGTGACACTTGTCTTGCCACCGGCCTGTGGTTCGTGCCATGGCAGGCTATCCTGCATCCCGAGGGTTTCCAGACCCCAAGGCCAACGGCTCCTTCTCTTCTCCAGGGGCGGCAGCTGCGCTTTCCCCACACTTGGTTTCTCTCTCAGGCAGAGGGGATGCTAGGACAAAGCGTATTTCGCTCCATGCGGGTATCGTCCACCAAGCTGTGGAGACTAGCTCAGGCAAGCAGCAGCAGCATCCCCTAACAAAACTGATTTCCCAAGGAAAGCTGCGCTTTCCCAGGCGAGATGCCCAGGCAAAGAGGCTTTTGCTGAATGCGGGTTTCTCCCACCGCGAGACTGGGATCAGGCAAGCAGCCCCAGCCCGCAGAACATTTCTTAGCGAATGCTGTGCTTTCGCAAAGGCTTTGGCTTGGAGCGAACAGCACTTCACTGCTGCTTCCTCAGCAAGGCTTCAGTCGCGTCAGGGAAGCAGAGCTGCGGGAGAGCTGGTGCCTCTTGGACCTTGCTTTCCCAGGCTCCAGTTCGTGTCCTGGGTTCACCCTGCCAAGCCGAACTAAGCAGACACAGCTACAACCCTCCAGTAGCGTGCATAGCCTAGGTTGGCACTCAATACACACTACCATCTTCCAGTGTAGGCATCCCTTGGCCTTTTACTCTGGCACTTAAGCGGACTGCAAACTAGACCAGTGCTTTCCCCACAGGAAAGGAGAGCTGACAGGAACCCTGCACATGGCCCGTGCACTGAATAGGGAGCTTTGGGGGACTGTCCCCACTCCTTCTTCTTAAACCCCGTGAATCCTCCAAGCTTCCACATCCTGGAGGAAGTCGGCGTCTGACTCGCTGTTAGTTCAGGGAGCTGTTTCTACGAGTACACCGTAGGCCCCTGGTGACTAGAGCATGTCTGCCCCAGGGACAGGTGGACAAGGAGCTGCTATCTCCTTGGCCCACAGACTCAGGACAGGCATGCTTTCTACCCAGACTCCTTCCTAAGAGTGGAGCCTGCACCCTGCCATACACATCCCCTCCTGTCTCCTTAGCAACCAGGCTTCTGACTGTCTGAACTGGGAGCGGGTGACACTTGTATTACCACTGAACGCTGTGCCTGCCAGGGTCGTCCCTCCTGCTCTGCAACCGTTTCCCGACAAGAAGGCCAATGGCTGCTGCTCTTCTCCCAGGGCAGAGTGTTGAACGTTCCACAGATATGCTCCTGGGGTGCGCAGTGAAAAACGTGTCCCTTTCCTTAAGGCTCTTTCCATAGGCGCAAGCGCGCTTCTCTCACAGGCAGAAGGGATGCCCAGGCAAAGAGGATTTCTCTCCATGCGGGTTTAGTACACTGTGCTGAAGAGACCAGCTCAGGCAACAGGAGAATCCCTCAGACCCGACTCTGATTTCCCAAAGAATGCTGCGCTTTCCCAGAGGGGATGCCAGGGCAAAGAGGCTTTCGCTCTATGCGGTATTCTCCCATAGTGCTGCGAATACTAGGCTAAGGCAAGCAGCAACAGCAGCCCACAGAACCGACTCTGATTTCCCAGCGACTGCTATGCTTTCGCAGAGCTTTACAGCTTGGCAGGAACCGCACTTCGCTGCTGCTTCCTCAGAAAGGCTTTGGGTGTTTAGTCTGTCCCGGCAGGGAAGAAGAGCCGCGGGAGAGCTGGTGCCTCTTGGGACTTGCTTTCTCGGGCTCCTCGTTCACGCCCGGGGTTACCTTGCTATGCCGAACTAAGCAGACACAGTCCCAACCCAGCAGCAGCGTCCGTTCTTAACATGGCACTCAATGCCTATTACAATCTCGTGGGGAAGGTAAGGCTTTGTCTTTGGCTCTGGCGCTCCGGGAGGCTCAAGGTCTAGGCCATTGCCTACACCACAGGAGAGAGCTGGCGACAGGATCACTGCACATGGCCCGTGCACTGGGATGGGGAACTGTGGGGGACTGTCCACACTCTTTCCCCAGCACACCCCCTGCCACCCACATCGCTGCCACATCTTGGTGGAAGATGGCATCTGAATGCCAGTTCCATTTGTGTTGTTTCCGCGAGTTGCAGCTATGTCGCCTGGTGGGAAGCCCAAGTCTGTTCTTGGGACAGATGGCCAAGGAGATGCTGCCCCCTTTTGACCAGAGGCAAAGGACTGGCCTGCCTTCTGCCCAGACTCCTTCCTCAGCGTGGAGTACGCGCCTCTGCCCTAGTCATGCCCTCATGTCTCCCTAGCAGCCTGGCTTCCATCTCTCTGCACAGGTAGCGGGTGACACTTGTCTTGCCACCGGCCTGTGGTTCGTGCCATGGCAGGCTATCCTGCATCCCGAGGGTTTCCAGACCCCAAGGCCAACGGCTCCTTCTCTTCTCCAGGGGCGGCAGCTGCGCTTTCCCACACTTGGTTTCTCTCTCAGGCAGAGGGGATGCTAGGACTAAGCGTATTTCGCTCCATGCGGGTATCGTCCACCAAGCTGTGGAGACTAGCTCAGGCAAGCAGCAGCAGCATCCCCTAACAAAACTCTGATTTCCCAAGGAAAGCTGCGCTTTCCCAGGCGAGATGCCCAGGCAAAGAGGCTTTTGCTGAATGCGGGTTTCTCCCACCGCGAGACTGGGATCAGGCAAGCAGCCCCAGCCCGCAGAACATTTCTTAGCGAATGCTGTGCTTTCGCAAAGGCTTTGGCTTGGAGCGAACAGCACTTCACTGCTGCTTCCTCAGCAAGGCTTCAGTCGCGTCAGGGAAGCAGAGCTGCGGGAGAGCTGGTGCCTCTTGGACCTTGCTTTCCCAGGCTCCAGTTCGTGTCCTGGGTTCACCCTGCCAAGCCGAACTAAGCAGACACAGCTACAACCCTCCAGTAGCGTGCATAGCCTAGGTTGGCACTCAATACACACTACCATCTTCCAGTGTAGGCATCCCTTGGCCTTTTACTCTGGCACTTAAGCGGACTGCAAACTAGACCAGTGCTTTCCCCACAGGAAAGGAGAGCTGACAGGAACCCTGCACATGGCCCGTGCACTGAATAGGGAGCTTTGGGGGACTGCCCCACTCCTTCCCCTTAATCCCCGTGAATACTCCAAGCTTCCACATCCTGGAGGAAGTCGGCGTCTGACTCGCTGTTAGTTCAAAGAGCTGTTTCTGTGAGTACACCGTAGGCCCCTGGTGACTAGAGCATGTCTGCCCCAGGGACAGGTGGCCAAGGAGCTGCTATCTCCTTGGCCCACAGACTCAGGACAGGCATGCTTTCTACCCAGACTCCTTCCTAAGAGTGGAGCCTGCACCCTGCCATACACATCCCCTGCTGTCTCCTTAGCAACCAGGCTTCTGACTGTCTGAACTGGGAGCGGGTGACACTTGTATTACCACTGAACGCTGTGCCTGCCAGGGTCGTCCCTCCTGCTTTGCAACCGTTTCCAGACAAGAAGGCCAATGGCTGCTGCTCTTCTCCCCGGGCAGAGTGTTGAACCTTCCACAGATATGCTCCTGGGGTGCGCAGTGAAAAACGTGTCCCTTTCCTTAAGGCTCTTTCCATAGGCGCAAGCGCGCTTCTCTCACAGGCAGAAGGGATGCCCAGGCAAAGAGGATTTCTCTCCATGCGGGTTTAGTACACTGTGCTGAAGAGACCAGCTCAGGCAACAGGAGAATCCCTCAGACCCGACTCTGATTTCCCAAAGAATGCTGCGCTTTCCCAGAGGGGATGCCAGGGCAAAGAGGCTTTCGCTCTATGCGGTATTCTCCCATAGTGCTGCGAATACTAGGCTAAGGCAAGCAGCAACAGCAGCCCACAGAACCGACTCTGATTTCCCAGCGACTGCTATGCTTTCGCAGAGCTTTACAGCTTGGCAGGAACCGCACTTCGCTGCTGCTTCCTCAGAAAGGCTTTGGGTGTTTAGTCTGTCCCGGCAGGGAAGAAGAGCCGCGGGAGAGCTGGTGCCTCTTGGGACTTGCTTTCTCGGGCTCCTCGTTCACGCCCGGGGTTACCTTGCTATGCCGAACTAAGCAGACACAGTCCCAACCCAGCAGCAGCGTCCGTTCTTAACATGGCACTCAATGCCTATTACAATCTCGTGGGGAAGGTAAGGCTTTGCCTTTGGCTCTGGCGCTCCGGCAGGCTCAAGGTCTAGGCCAGTGCCTACACCACAGGAGAGAGCTGGCGACAGGATCACTGCACATGGTCCGTGCACTGGGATGGGGAACTGTGGGGGACTGTCCACATTCTTTCCCCAGCACACCCCCTGCCACCCACATCACTGCCACATCTTGGTGGAAGATGGCATCTGAATGCCAGTTCCATTTGTGTTGTTTCCGCGAGTTGCAGCTATGTCGCCTGGTGGGAATCCCAAGTCTGTTCTTGGGACAGATGGCCAAGGAGATGCTGCCCCTTTTTGACCAGAGGCAAAGGACTGGCCTGCCTTCTGCCCAGACTCCTTCCTCAGCGTGGAGTACGCGCCTCTGCCCTAGTCATGCCCTCATGTCTCCTTAGCAGGCTGGCTTCCATCTCTCTGCACAGGTAGCGGGTGACACTTGTCTTGCCACCGGCCTGTGGTTCGTGCCATGGCAGGCTATCCTGCATCCCGAGTGTTTCCAGACCCCAAGGCCAACGGCTCCTTCTCTTCTCCAGGGGCGGCAGCTGCGCTTTCCCCACACTTGGTTTCTCTCTCAGGCAGAGGGGATGCTAGGACAAAGCGTATTTCGCTCCATGCGGGTATCGTCCACCAAGCTGTGGAGACTAGCTCAGGCAAGCAGCAGCAGCATCCCCTAACAAAACTCTGATTTCCCAAGGAAAGCTGCGCTTTCCCAGGCGAGATGCCCAGGCAAAGAGGCTTTTGCTGAATGCGGGTTTCTCCCACCGCGAGACTGGGATCAGGCAAGCAGCCCCAGCCCGCAGAACATTTCTTAGCGAATGCTGTGCTTTCGCAAAGGCTTTGGCTTGGAGCGAACAGCACTTCACTGCTGCTTCCTCAGCAAGGCTTCAGTCGCGTCAGGGAAGCAGAGCTGCGGGAGAGCTGGTGACTCTTGGACCTTGCTTTCCCAGGCTCCAGTTCGTGTTCTGGGTTCACCCTGCCAAGCCGATCTAAGCAGACACAGCTACAACCCTCCAGTAGCGTGCATAGCCTAGGTTGGCACTCAATACACACTACCATCTTCCAGTGTAGGCATCCCTTGGCCTTTTACTCTGGCACTTAAGCGGACTGCAAACTAGACCAGTGCTTTCCCCACAGGAAAGGAGAGCTGACAGGAACCCTGCACATGGCCCGTGCACTGAATAGGGAGCTTTGGGGGACTGTCCCCACTCCTTCCGCTTAAACCCCGTGAATACTCCAAGCTTCCACATCCTGGAGGAAGTCAACGTCTGACTCGCTGTTAGTTCAGGGAGCTGTTTCTGCGAGTACACCGTAGGCCCCTGGTGACTAGAGCATGTCTGCCCCAGGGACAGGTGGCCAAGGAGCTGCTATCTCCTTGGCCCACAGACTCAGGACAGGCATGCTTTCTACCCAGACTCCTTCCTAAGAGTGGAGCCTGCACCCTGCCATACACATCCCCTGCTGTCTCCTTAGCAACCAGGCTTCTGACTGTCTGAACTGGGAGCGGGTGACACTTGTATTACCACTGAACGCTGTGCCTGCCAGGGTCGTCCCTCCTGCTTTGCAACCGTTTCCAGACAAGAAGGCCAATGGCTGCTGCTCTTCTCCCCGGGCAGAGTGTTGAACCTTCCACAGATATGCTCCTGGGGTGCGCAGTGAAAAACGTGTCCCTTTCCTTAAGGCTCTTTCCATAGGCGCAAGCGCGCTTCTCTCACAGGCAGAAGGGATGCCCAGGCAAAGAGGATTTCTCTCCATGCGGGTTTAGTACACTGTGCTGAAGAGACCAGCTCAGGCAACAGGAGAATCCCTCAGACCCGACTCTGATTTCCCAAAGAATGCTGCGCTTTCCCAGAGGGGAAAGAGGCTTTCGCTCTATGCGGTATTCTCCCATAGTGCTGCGAATACTAGGCTAAGGCAAGCAGCAACAGCAGCCCACAGAACCGACTCTGATTTCCCAGCGACTGCTATGCTTTCGCAGAGCTTTTCAGCTTGGCAGGAACCGCACTTCGCTGCTGCTTCCTCAGAAAGGCTTTGGGTGTTTAGTCTGTCCCGGCAGGGAAGAAGAGCCGCGGGAGAGCTGGTGCCTCTTGGGACTTGCTTTCTCGGGCTCCTCGTTCACACCCGGGGTTACCTTGCTATGCCGAACTAAGCAGACACAGTCCCAACCCAGCAGCAGCGTCCGTTCTTAACATGGCACTCAATGCCTATTACAATCTCGTGGGGAAGGTAAGGCTTTGCCTTTGGCTCTGGCGCTCCGGCAGGCTCAAGGTCTAGGCCAGTGCCTACACCACAGGAGAGAGCTGGCGACAGGATCACTGCACATGGTCCGTGCACTGGGATGGGGAACTGTGGGGGACTGTCCACATTCTTTCCCCAGCACACCCCCTGCCACCCACATCACTGCCACATCTTGGTGGAAGATGGCATCTGAATGCCAGTTCCATTTGTGTTGTTTCCGCGAGTTGCAGCTATGTCGCCTGGTGGGAAGCCCAAGTCTGTTCTTGGGACAGATGGCCAAGGAGATGCTGCCCCTTTTTGACCAGAGGCAAAGGACTGGCCTGCCTTCTGCCCAGACTCCTTCCTCAGCGTGGAGTACGCGCCTCTGCCCTAGTCATGCCCTCATGTCTCCTTAGCAGCCTGGCTTCCATCTCTCTGCACAGGTAGCGGGTGACACTTGTCTTGCCACCGGCCTGTGGTTCGTGCCATGGCAGGCTATCCTGCATCCCGAGTGTTTCCAGACCCCAAGGCCAACGGCTCCTTCTCTTCTCCAGGGGCGGCAGCTGCGCTTTCCCCACACTTGGTTTCTCTCTCAGGCAGAGGGGATGCTAGGACAAAGCGTATTTCGCTCCATGCGGGTATCGTCCACCAAGCTGTGGAGACTAGCTCAGGCAAGCAGCAGCAGCATCCCCTAACAAAACTCTGATTTCCCAAGGAAAGCTGCGCTTTCCCAGGCGAGATGCCCAGGCAAAGAGGCTTTTGCTGAATGCGGGTTTCTCCCACCGCGAGACTGGGATCAGGCAAGCAGCCCCAGCCCGCAGAACATTTCTTAGCGAATGCTGTGCTTTCGCAAAGGCTTTGGCTTGGAGCGAACAGCACTTCACTGCTGCTTCCTCAGCAAGGCTTCAGTCGCGTCAGGGAAGCAGAGCTGCGGGAGAGCTGGTGACTCTTGGACCTTGCTTTCCCAGGCTCCAGTTCGTGTTCTGGGTTCACCCTGCCAAGCCGATCTAAGCAGACACAGCTACAACCCTCCAGTAGCGTGCATAGCCTAGGTTGGCACTCAATACACACTACCATCTTCCAGTGTAGGCATCCCTTGGCCTTTTACTCTGGCACTTAAGCGGACTGCAAACTAGACCAGTGCTTTCCCCACAGGAAAGGAGAGCTGACAGGAACCCTGCACATGGCCCGTGCACTGAATAGGGAGCTTTGGGGGACTGTCCCCACTCCTTCCGCTTAAACCCCGTGAATACTCCAAGCTTCCACATCCTGGAGGAAGTCAACGTCTGACTCGCTGTTAGTTCAGGGAGCTGTTTCTGCGAGTACACCGTAGGCCCCTGGTGACTAGAGCATGTCTGCCCCAGGGACAGGTGGCCAAGGAGCTGCTATCTCCTTGGCCCACAGACTCAGGACAGGCATGCTTTCTACCCAGACTCCTTCCTAAGAGTGGAGCCTGCACCCTGCCATACACATCCCCTGCTGTCTCCTTAGCAACCAGGCTTCTGACTGTCTGAACTGGGAGCGGGTGACACTTGTATTACCACTGAACGCTGTGCCTGCCAGGGTCGTCCCTCCTGCTTTGCAACCGTTTCCAGACAAGAAGGCCAATGGCTGCTGCTCTTCTCCCCGGGCAGAGTGTTGAACCTTCCACAGATATGCTCCTGGGGTGCGCAGTGAAAAACGTGTCCCTTTCCTTAAGGCTCTTTCCATAGGCGCAAGCGCGCTTCTCTCACAGGCAGAAGGGATGCCCAGGCAAAGAGGATTTCTCTCCATGCGGGTTTAGTACACTGTGCTGAAGAGACCAGCTTAGGCAACAGGAGAATCCCTCAGACCCGACTCTGATTTCCCAAAGAATGCTGCGCTTTCCCAGAGGGGATGCCAGGGCAAAGAGGCTTTCGCTCTATGCGGTATTCTCCCATAGTGCTGCGAATACTAGGCTAAGGCAAGCAGCAACAGCAGCCCACAGAACTGACTCTGATTTCCCAGCGACTGCTATGCTTTCGCAGAGCTTTACAGCTTGGCAGGAACCGCACTTCGCTGCTGCTTCCTCAGAAAGGCTTTGGGTGTTTAGTCTGTCCCGACAGGGAAGAAGAGCCGCGAGAGAGCTGGTGCCTCTTGGGACTTGCTTTCTCGGGCTCCTCGTTCACACCCGGGGTTACCTTGCTATGCCGAACTAAGCAGACACAGTCCCAACCCAGCAGCAGCGTCCGTTCTTAACATGGCACTCAATGCCTATTACAATCTCGTGGGGAAGGTAAGGCTTTGCCTTTGGCTCTGGCGCTCCGGCAGGCTCAAGGTCTAGGCCATTGCCTACACCACAGGAGAGAGCTGGCGACAGGATCACTGCACATGGCCCGTGCACTGGGATGGGGAACTGTGGGGGACTGTCCACACTCTTTCCCCAGCACACCCCCTGCCACCCACATCGCTGCCACATCTTGGTGGAAGATGGCATCTGAATGCCAGTTCCATTTGTGTTGTTTCCGCGAGTTGCAGCTATGTCGCCTGGTGGGAAGCCCAAGTCTGTTCTTGGGACAGATGGCCAAGGAGATGCTGCACCTTTTTGACCAGAGGCAAAGGACTGGCCTGCCTTCTGCCCAGACACCTTCCTCAGCGTGGAGTACGCGCCTCTGCCCTAGTCATGCCCTCATGTCTCCTTAGCAGGCTGGCTTCCATCTCTCTGCACAGGTAGCGGGTGACACTTGTCTTGCCACCGGCCTGTGGTTCGTGCCATGGCAGGCTATCCTGCATCCCGAGTGTTTCCAGACCCCAAGGCCAACGGCTCCTTTTCTTCTCCAGGGGCGGCAGTTGCGCTTTCCCCTCACTTGGTTTCTCTCTCAGGCAGAGGGGATGCTAGGACAAAGCGTATTTCGCTCCATGCGGGTATCGTCCACCAAGCTGTGGAGACTAGCTCAGGCAAGCAGAAGCAGCATCCCCTAAAAAAACTCTGATTTCCCAAGGAAAGCTGCGCTTTCCCAGGCGAGATGCCCAGGCAAAGAGGCTTTTGCTGAATGCGGGTTTCTCCCACCGCGAGGCTGGGATCAGGCAAGCAGCCCCAGCCCGCAGAACATTTCTTAGCGAATGCTGTGCTTTCGCAAAGGCTTTGGCTTGGAGCGAACAGCACTTCACTGCTGCTTCCTCAGCAAGGCTTCAGTCGCGTTAGGGAAGCAGAGCTGCGGGAGAGCTGGTGCCTCTTGGACCTTGCTTTCCCAGGCTCCAGTTCGTGTCCTGGGTTCACCCTGCCAAGCCGAACTAAGCAGACACAGCTACAACCCTCCAGTAGCGTGCATAGCCTAGGTTGGCACTCAATACACACTACCATCTTCCAGTGTAGGCATCCCTTGGCCTTTTACTCTGGCATTTAAGCGGACTGCAAACTAGACCAGTGCTTTCCCCACAGGAAAGGAGAGCTGACAGGAACCCTGCACATGGCCCGTGCACTGAATAGGGAGCTTTGGGGGACTGTCCCCACTCCTTCCCCTTAAACCCCGTGAATCCTCCAAGCTTCCACATCCTGGAGGAAGTCGGCGTCTGACTCGCTGTTAGTTCAGGGAGCTGTTTCTACGAGTACACCGTAGGCCCCTGGTGACTAGAGCATGTCTGCCCCAGGGACAGGTGGCCAAGGAGCTGCTATCTCCTTGGCCCACAGACTCAGGACAGGCATGCTTTCTACCCAGACTCCTTCCTAAGAGTGGAGCCTGCACCCTGCCATACACATCCCCTGCTGTCTCCTTAGCAACCAGGCTTCTGACTGTCTGAACTGGGAGCGGGTGACACTTGTATTACCACTGAACGCTGTGCCTGCCAGGGTCGTCCCTCCTGCTTTGCAACCGTTTCCAGACAAGAAGGCCAATGGCTGCTGCTCTTCTCCCCGGGCAGAGTGTTGAACCTTCCACAGATATGCTCCTGGGGTGCGCAGTGAAAAACGTGTCCCTTTCCTTAAGGCTCTTTCCATAGGCGCAAGCGCGCTTCTCTCACAGGCAGAAGGGATGCCCAGGCAAAGAGGATTTCTCTCCATGCGGGTTTAGTACACTGTGCTGAAGAGACCAGCTCAGGCAACAGGAGAATCCCTCAGACCCGACTCTGATTTCCCAAAGAATGCTGCGCTTTCCCAGAGGGGATGCCAGGGCAAAGAGGCTTTCGCTCTATGCGGTATTCTCCCATAGTGCTGCGAATACTAGGCTAAGGCAAGCAGCAACAGCAGCCCACAGAACCGACTCTGATTTCCCAGCGACTGCTATGCTTTCGCAGAGCTTTTCAGCTTGGCAGGAACCGCACTTCGCTGCTGCTTCCTCAGAAAGGCTTTGGGTGTTTAGTCTGTCCCGGCAGGGAAGAAGAGCCGCGGGAGAGCTGGTGCCTCTTGGGACTTGCTTTCTCGGGCTCCTCGTTCACACCCGGGGTTACCTTGCTATGCCGAACTAAGCAGACACAGTCCCAACCCAGCAGCAGCGTCCGTTCTTAACATGGCACTCAATGCCTATTACAATCTCGTGGGGAAGGTAAGGCTTTGCCTTTGGCTCTGGCGCTCCGGCAGGCTCAAGGTCTAGGCCAGTGCCTACACCACAGGAGAGAGCTGGCGACAGGATCACTGCACATGGTCCGTGCACTGGGATGGGGAACTGTGGGGGACTGTCCACATACTTTCCCCAGCACACCCCCTGCCACCCACATCACTGCCACATCTTGGTGGAAGATGGCATCTGAATGCCAGTTCCATTTGTGTTGTTTCCGCGAGTTGCAGCTATGTCGCCTGGTGGGAAGCCCAAGTCTGTTCTTGGGACAGATGGCCAAGGAGATGCTGCCCCTTTTTGACCAGAGGCAAAGGACTGGCCTGCCTTCTGCCCAGACTCCTTCCTCAGCGTGGAGTACGCGCCTCTGCCCTAGTCATGCCCTCATGTCTCCTTAGCAGCCTGGCTTCCATCTCTCTGCACAGGTAGCGGGTGACACTTGTCTTGCCACCGGCCTGTGGTTCGTGCCATGGCAGGCTATCCTGCATCCCGAGTGTTTCCAGACCCCAAGGCCAACGGCTCCTTCTCTTCTCCAGGGGCGGCAGCTGCGCTTTCCCCACACTTGGTTTCTCTCTCAGGCAGAGGGGATGCTAGGACAAAGCGTATTTCGCTCCATGCGGGTATCGTCCACCAAGCTGTGGAGACTAGCTCAGGCAAGCAGCAGCAGCATCCCCTAACAAAACTCTGATTTCCCAAGGAAAGCTGCGCTTTCCCAGGCGAGATGCCCAGGCAAAGAGGCTTTTGCTGAATGCGGGTTTCTCCCACCGCGAGACTGGGATCAGGCAAGCAGCCCCAGCCCGCAGAACATTTCTTAGCGAATGCTGTGCTTTCGCAAAGGCTTTGGCTTGGAGCGAACAGCACTTCACTGCTGCTTCCTCAGCAAGGCTTCAGTCGCGTCAGGGAAGCAGAGCTGCGGGAGAGCTGGTGACTCTTGGACCTTGCTTTCCCAGGCTCCAGTTCGTGTTCTGGGTTCACCCTGCCAAGCCGATCTAAGCAGACACAGCTACAACCCTCCAGTAGCGTGCATAGCCTAGGTTGGCACTCAATACACACTACCATCTTCCAGTGTAGGCATCCCTTGGCCTTTTACTCTGGCACTTAAGCGGACTGCAAACTAGACCAGTGCTTTCCCCACAGGAAAGGAGAGCTGACAGGAACCCTGCACATGGCCCGTGCACTGAATAGGGAGCTTTGGGGGACTGTCCCCACTCCTTCCGCTTAAACCCCGTGAATACTCCAAGCTTCCACATCCTGGAGGAAGTCAACGTCTGACTCGCTGTTAGTTCAGGGAGCTGTTTCTGCGAGTACACCGTAGGCCCCTGGTGACTAGAGCATGTCTGCCCCAGGGACAGGTGGCCAAGGAGCTGCTATCTCCTTGGCCCACAGACTCAGGACAGGCATGCTTTCTACCCAGACTCCTTCCTAAGAGTGGAGCCTGCACCCTGCCATACACATCCCCTCCTGTCTCCTTAGCAACCAGGCTTCTGACTGTCTGAACTGGGAGCGGGTGACACTTGTATTACCACTGAACGCTGTGCCTGCCAGGGTCGTCCCTCCTGCTTTGCAACCGTTTCCAGACAAGAAGGCCAATGGCTGCTGCTCTTCTCCCCGGGCAGAGTGTTGAACCTTCCACAGATATGCTCCTGGGGTGCGCAGTGAAAAACGTGTCCCTTTCCTTAAGGCTCTTTCCATAGGCGCAAGCGCGCTTCTCTCACAGGCAGAAGGGATGCCCAGGCAAAGAGGATTTCTCTCCATGCGGGTTTAGTACACTGTGCTGAAGAGACCAGCTCAGGCAACAGGAGAATCCCTCAGACCCGACTCTGATTTCCCAAAGAATGCTGCGCTTTCCCAGAGGGGATGCCAGGGCAAAGAGGCTTTCGCTCTATGCGGTATTCTCCCATAGTGCTGCGAATACTAGGCTAAGGCAAGCAGCAACAGCAGCCCACAGAACTGACTCTGATTTCCCAGCGACTGCTATGCTTTCGCAGAGCTTTACAGCTTGGCAGGAACCGCACTTCGCTGCTGCTTCCTCAGAAAGGCTTTGGGTGTTTAGTCTGTCCGAAAGGGAAGAAGAGCCGCGAGAGAGCTGGTGCCTCTTGGGACTTGCTTTCTCGGGCTCCTCGTTCACACCCGGGGTTACCTTGCTATGCCGAACTAAGCAGACACAGTCCCAACCCAGCAGCAGCGTCCGTTCTTAACATGGCACTCAATGCCTATTACAATCTCGTGGGGAAGGTAAGGCTTTGCCTTTGGCTCTGGCGCTCCGGCAGGCTCAAGGTCTAGGCCATTGCCTACACCACAGGAGAGAGCTGGCGACAGGATCACTGCACATGGCCCGTGCACTGGGATGGGGAACTGTGGGGGACTGTCCACACTCTTTCCCCAGCACACCCCCTGCCACCCACATCGCTGCCACATCTTGGTGGAAGATGGCATCTGAATGCCAGTTCCATTTGTGTTGTTTCCGCGAGTTGCAGCTATGTCGCCTGGTGGGAAGCCCAAGTCTGTTCTTGGGACAGATGGCCAAGGAGATGCTGCACCTTTTTGACCAGAGGCAAAGGACTGGCCTGCCTTCTGCCCAGACACCTTCCTCAGCGTGGAGTACGCGCCTCTGCCCTAGTCATGCCCTCATGTCTCCTTAGCAGGCTGGCTTCCATCTCTCTGCACAGGTAGCGGGTGACACTTGTCTTGCCACCGGCCTGTGGTTCGTGCCATGGCAGGCTATCCTGCATCCCGAGTGTTTCCAGACCCCAAGGCCAACGGCTCCTTTTCTTCTCCAGGGGCGGCAGTTGCGCTTTCCCCTCACTTGGTTTCTCTCTCAGGCAGAGGGGATGCTAGGACAAAGCGTATTTCGCTCCATGCGGGTATCGTCCACCAAGCTGTGGAGACTAGCTCAGGCAAGCAGAAGCAGCATCCCCTAAAAAAACTCTGATTTCCCAAGGAAAGCTGCGCTTTCCCAGGCGAGATGCCCAGGCAAAGAGGCTTTTGCTGAATGCGGGTTTCTCCCACCGCGAGGCTGGGATCAGGCAAGCAGCCCCAGCCCGCAGAACATTTCTTAGCGAATGCTGTGCTTTCGCAAAGGCTTTGGCTTGGAGCGAACAGCACTTCACTGCTGCTTCCTCAGCAAGGCTTCAGTCGCGTTAGGGAAGCAGAGCTGCGGGAGAGCTGGTGCCTCTTGGACCTTGCTTTCCCAGGCTCCAGTTCGTGTCCTGGGTTCACCCTGCCAAGCCGAACTAAGCAGACACAGCTACAACCCTCCAGTAGCGTGCATAGCCTAGGTTGGCACTCAATACACACTACCATCTTCCAGTGTAGGCATCCCTTGGCCTTTTACTCTGGCATTTAAGCGGACTGCAAACTAGACCAGTGCTTTCCCCACAGGAAAGGAGAGCTGACAGGAACCCTGCACATGGCCCGTGCACTGAATAGGGAGCTTTGGGGGACTGTCCCCACTCCTTCCCCTTAAACCCCGTGAATCCTCCAAGCTTCCACATCCTGGAGGAAGTCGGCGTCTGACTCGCTGTTAGTTCAGGGAGCTGTTTCTACGAGTACACCGTAGGCCCCTGGTGACTAGAGCATGTCTGCCCCAGGGACAGGTGGCCAAGGAGCTGCTATCTCCTTGGCCCACAGACTCAGGACAGGCATGCTTTCTACCCAGACTCCTTCCTAAGAGTGGAGCCTGCACCCTGCCATACACATCCCCTGCTGTCTCCTTAGCAACCAGGCTTCTGACTGTCTGAACTGGGAGCGGGTGACACTTGTATTACCACTGAACGCTGTGCCTGCCAGGGTTTCCCTCCTGCTCTGCAACCGTTTCCCGACAAGAAGGCCAATGGCTGCTGCTCTTCTCCCCGGGCAGAGTGTTGAACGTTCCACAGATATGCTCCTGGGGTGCGCAGTGAAAAACGTGTCCCTTTCCTTAAGGCTCTTTCCATAGGCGCAAGCGCGCTTCTCTCACAGGCAGAAGGGATGCCCAGGCAAAGAGGATTTCTCTCCATGCGGGTTTAGTACACTGTGCTGAAGAGACCAGCTCAGGCAACAGGAGAATCCCTCAGACCCGACTCTGATTTCCCAAAGAATGCTGCGCTTTCCCAGAGGGGATGCCAGGGCAAAGAGGCTTTCGCTCTATGCGGTATTCTCCCATAGTGCTGCGAATACTAGGCTAAGGCAAGCAGCAACAGCAGCCCACAGAACCGACTCTGATTTCCCAGCGACTGCTATGCTTTCGCAGAGCTTTACAGCTTGGCAGGAACCGCACTTCGCTGCTGCTTCCTCAGAAAGGCTTTGGGTGTTTAGTCTGTCCCGGCAGGGAAGAAGAGCCGCGGGAGAGCTGGTGCCTCTTGGGACTTGCTTTCTCGGGCTCCTCGTTCACGCCCGGGGTTACCTTGCTATGCCGAACTAAGCAGACACAGTCCCAACCCAGCAGCAGCGTCCGTTCTTAACATGGCACTCAATGCCTATTACAATCTCGTGGGGAAGGTAAGGCTTTGTCTTTGGCTCTGGCGCTCCGGGAGGCTCAAGGTCTAGGCCATTGCCTACACCACAGGAGAGAGCTGGCGACAGGATCACTGCACATGGCCCGTGCACTGGGATGGGGAACTGTGGGGGACTGTCCACACTCTTTCCCCAGCACACCCCCTGCCACCCACATCGCTGCCACATCTTGGTGGAAGATGGCATCTGAATGCCAGTTCCATTTGTGTTGTTTCCGCGAGTTGCAGCTATGTCGCCTGGTGGGAAGCCCAAGTCTGTTCTTGGGACAGATGGCCAAGGAGATGCTGCCCCCTTTTGACCAGAGGCAAAGGACTGGCCTGCCTTCTGCCCAGACTCCTTCCTCAGCGTGGAGTACGCGCCTCTGCCCTAGTCATGCCCCCATGTCTCCCTAGCAGCCTGGCTCCCATCTCTCTGCACAGGTAGCGGGTGACACTTGTCTTGCCACCGGCCTGTGGTTCGTGCCATGGCAGGCTATCCTGCATCCCGAGGGTTTCCAGACCCCAAGGCCAACGGCTCCTTCTCTTCTCCAGGGGCGGCAGCTGCGCTTTCCCCACACTTGGTTTCTCTCTCAGGCAGAGGGGATGCTAGGACAAAGCGTATTTCGCTCCATGCGGGTATCGTCCACCAAGCTGTGGAGACTAGCTCAGGCAAGCAGCAGCAGCATCCCCTAACAAAACTGATTTCCCAAGGAAAGCTGCGCTTTCCCAGGCGAGATGCCCAGGCAAAGAGGCTTTTGCTGAATGCGGGTTTCTCCCACCGCGAGACTGGGATCAGGCAAGCAGCCCCAGCCCGCAGAACATTTCTTAGCGAATGCTGTGCTTTCGCAAAGGCTTTGGCTTGGAGCGAACAGCACTTCACTGCTGCTTCCTCAGCAAGGCTTCAGTCGCGTCAGGGAAGCAGAGCTGCGGGAGAGCTGGTGCCTCTTGGACCTTGCTTTCCCAGGCTCCAGTTCGTGTCCTGGGTTCACCCTGCCAAGCCGAACTAAGCAGACACAGCTACAACCCTCCAGTAGCGTGCATAGCCTAGGTTGGCACTCAATACACACTACCATCTTCCATTGTAGGCATCCCTTGGCCTTTTACTCTGGCACTTAAGCGGACTGCAAACTAGACCAGTGCTTTCCCCACAGGAAAGGAGAGCTGACAGGAACCCTGCACATGGCCCGTGCACTGAATAGGGAGCTTTGGGGGACTGTCCCCACTCCTTCCCCTTAAACCCCGTGAATCCTCCAAGCTTCCACATCCTGGAGGAAGTCGGCGTCTGACTCGCTGTTAGTTCAGGGAGCTGTTTCTACGAGTACACCGTAGGCCCCTGGTGACTAGAGCATGTCTGCCACAGGGACAGGTGGACAAGGAGCTGCTATCTCCTTGGCCCACAGACTCAGGACAGGCATGCTTTCTACCCAGACTCCTTCCTAAGAGTGGAGCCTGCACCCTGCCATACACATCCCCTCCTGTCTCCTTAGCAACCAGGCTTCTGACTGTCTGAACTGGGAGCGGGTGACACTTGTATTACCACTGAACGCTGTGCCTGCCAGGGTCGTCCCTCCTGCTCTGCAACCGTTTCCCGACAAGAAGGCCAATGGCTGCTGCTCTTCTCCCAGGGCAGAGTGTTGAACGTTCCACAGATATGCTCCTGGGGTGCGCAGTGAAAAACGTGTCCCTTTCCTTAAGGCTCTTTCCATAGGCGCAAGCGCGCTTCTCTCACAGGCAGAAGGGATGCCCAGGCAAAGAGGATTTCTCTCCATGCGGGTTTAGTACACTGTGCTGAAGAGACCAGCTCAGGCAACAGGAGAATCCCTCAGACCCGACTCTGATTTCCCAAAGAATGCTGCGCTTTCCCAGAGGGGATGCCAGGGCAAAGAGGCTTTCGCTCTATGCGGTATTCTCCCATAGTGCTGCGAATACTAGGCTAAGGCAAGCAGCAACAGCAGCCCACAGAACCGACTCTGATTTCCCAGCGACTGCTATGCTTTCGCAGAGCTTTACAGCTTGGCAGGAACCGCACTTCGCTGCTGCTTCCTCAGAAAGGCTTTGGGTGTTTAGTCTGTCCCGGCAGGGAAGAAGAGCCGCGGGAGAGCTGGTGCCTCTTGGGACTTGCTTTCTCGGGCTCCTCGTTCACGCCCGGGGTTACCTTGCTATGCCGAACTAAGCAGACACAGTCCCAACCCAGCAGCAGCGTCCGTTCTTAACATGGCACTCAATGCCTATTACAATCTCGTGGGGAAGGTAAGGCTTTGTCTTTGGCTCTGGCGCTCCGGGAGGCTCAAGGTCTAGGCCATTGCCTACACCACAGGAGAGAGCTGGCGACAGGATCACTGCACATGGCCCGTGCACTGGGATGGGGAACTGTGGGGGACTGTCCACACTCTTTCCCCAGCACACCCCCTGCCACCCACATCGCTGCCACATCTTGGTGGAAGATGGCATCTGAATGCCAGTTCCATTTGTGTTGTTTCCGCGAGTTGCAGCTATGTCGCCTGGTGGGAAGCCCAAGTCTGTTCTTGGGACAGATGGCCAAGGAGATGCTGCCCCCTTTTGACCAGAGGCAAAGGACTGGCCTGCCTTCTGCCCAGACTCCTTCCTCAGCGTGGAGTACGCGCCTCTGCCCTAGTCATGCCCTCATGTCTCCCTAGCAGCCTGGCTTCCATCTCTCTGCACAGGTAGCGGGTGACACTTGTCTTGCCACCGGCCTGTGGTTCGTGCCATGGCAGGCTATCCTGCATCCCGAGGGTTTCCAGACCCCAAGGCCAACGGCTCCTTCTCTTCTCCAGGGGCGGCAGCTGCGCTTTCCCACACTTGGTTTCTCTCTCAGGCAGAGGGGATGCTAGGACTAAGCGTATTTCGCTCCATGCGGGTATCGTCCACCAAGCTGTGGAGACTAGCTCAGGCAAGCAGCAGCAGCATCCCCTAACAAAACTCTGATTTCCCAAGGAAAGCTGCGCTTTCCCAGGCGAGATGCCCAGGCAAAGAGGCTTTTGCTGAATGCGGGTTTCTCCCACCGCGAGACTGGGATCAGGCAAGCAGCCCCAGCCCGCAGAACATTTCTTAGCGAATGCTGTGCTTTCGCAAAGGCTTTGGCTTGGAGCGAACAGCACTTCACTGCTGCTTCCTCAGCAAGGCTTCAGTCGCGTCAGGGAAGCAGAGCTGCGGGAGAGCTGGTGCCTCTTGGACCTTGCTTTCCCAGGCTCCAGTTCGTGTCCTGGGTTCACCCTGCCAAGCCGAACTAAGCAGACACAGCTACAACCCTCCAGTAGCGTGCATAGCCTAGGTTGGCACTCAATACACACTACCATCTTCCAGTGTAGGCATCCCTTGGCCTTTTACTCTGGCACTTAAGCGGACTGCAAACTAGACCAGTGCTTTCCCCACAGGAAAGGAGAGCTGACAGGAACCCTGCACATGGCCCGTGCACTGAATAGGGAGCTTTGGGGGACTGCCCCACTCCTTCCCCTTAATCCCCGTGAATACTCCAAGCTTCCACATCCTGGAGGAAGTCGGCGTCTGACTCGCTGTTAGTTCAAAGAGCTGTTTCTGTGAGTACACCGTAGGCCCCTGGTGACTAGAGCATGTCTGCCCCAGGGACAGGTGGCCAAGGAGCTGCTATCTCCTTGGCCCACAGACTCAGGACAGGCATGCTTTCTACCCAGACTCCTTCCTAAGAGTGGAGCCTGCACCCTGCCATACACATCCCCTGCTGTCTCCTTAGCAACCAGGCTTCTGACTGTCTGAACTGGGAGCGGGTGACACTTGTATTACCACTGAACGCTGTGCCTGCCAGGGTCGTCCCTCCTGCTTTGCAACCGTTTCCAGACAAGAAGGCCAATGGCTGCTGCTCTTCTCCCCGGGCAGAGTGTTGAACCTTCCACAGATATGCTCCTGGGGTGCGCAGTGAAAAACGTGTCCCTTTCCTTAAGGCTCTTTCCATAGGCGCAAGCGCGCTTCTCTCACAGGCAGAAGGGATGCCCAGGCAAAGAGGATTTCTCTCCATGCGGGTTTAGTACACTGTGCTGAAGAGACCAGCTCAGGCAACAGGAGAATCCCTCAGACCCGACTCTGATTTCCCAAAGAATGCTGCGCTTTCCCAGAGGGGATGCCAGGGCAAAGAGGCTTTCGCTCTATGCGGTATTCTCCCATAGTGCTGCGAATACTAGGCTAAGGCAAGCAGCAACAGCAGCCCACAGAACCGACTCTGATTTCCCAGCGACTGCTATGCTTTCGCAGAGCTTTTCAGCTTGGCAGGAACCGCACTTCGCTGCTGCTTCCTCAGAAAGGCTTTGGGTGTTTAGTCTGTCCCGGCAGGGAAGAAGAGCCGCGGGAGAGCTGGTGCCTCTTGGGACTTGCTTTCTCGGGCTCCTCGTTCACACCCGGGGTTACCTTGCTATGCCGAACTAAGCAGACACAGTCCCAACCCAGCAGCAGCGTCCGTTCTTAACATGGCACTCAATGCCTATTACAATCTCGTGGGGAAGGTAAGGCTTTGCCTTTGGCTCTGGCGCTCCGGCAGGCTCAAGGTCTAGGCCAGTGCCTACACCACAGGAGAGAGCTGGCGACAGGATCACTGCACATGGTCCGTGCACTGGGATGGGGAACTGTGGGGGACTGTCCACATTCTTTCCCCAGCACACCCCCTGCCACCCACATCACTGCCACATCTTGGTGGAAGATGGCATCTGAATGCCAGTTCCATTTGTGTTGTTTCCGCGAGTTGCAGCTATGTCGCCTGGTGGGAAGCCCAAGTCTGTTCTTGGGACAGATGGCCAAGGAGATGCTGCCCCTTTTTGACCAGAGGCAAAGGACTGGCCTGCCTTCTGCCCAGACTCCTTCCTCAGCGTGGAGTACGCGCCTCTGCCCTAGTCATGCCCTCATGTCTCCTTAGCAGCCTGGCTTCCATCTCTCTGCACAGGTAGCGGGTGACACTTGTCTTGCCACCGGCCTGTGGTTCGTGCCATGGCAGGCTATCCTGCATCCCGAGTGTTTCCAGACCCCAAGGCCAACGGCTCCTTCTCTTCTCCAGGGGCGGCAGCTGCGCTTTCCCCACACTTGGTTTCTCTCTCAGGCAGAGGGGATGCTAGGACAAAGCGTATTTCGCTCCATGCGGGTATCGTCCACCAAGCTGTGGAGACTAGCTCAGGCAAGCAGCAGCAGCATCCCCTAACAAAACTCTGATTTCCCAAGGAAAGCTGCGCTTTCCCAGGCGAGATGCCCAGGCAAAGAGGCTTTTGCTGAATGCGGGTTTCTCCCACCGCGAGACTGGGATCAGGCAAGCAGCCCCAGCCCGCAGAACATTTCTTAGCGAATGCTGTGCTTTCGCAAAGGCTTTGGCTTGGAGCGAACAGCACTTCACTGCTGCTTCCTCAGCAAGGCTTCAGTCGCGTCAGGGAAGCAGAGCTGCGGGAGAGCTGGTGACTCTTGGACCTTGCTTTCCCAGGCTCCAGTTCGTGTTCTGGGTTCACCCTGCCAAGCCGATCTAAGCAGACACAGCTACAACCCTCCAGTAGCGTGCATAGCCTAGGTTGGCACTCAATACACACTACCATCTTCCAGTGTAGGCATCCCTTGGCCTTTTACTCTGGCACTTAAGCGGACTGCAAACTAGACCAGTGCTTTCCCCACAGGAAAGGAGAGCTGACAGGAACCCTGCACATGGCCCGTGCACTGAATAGGGAGCTTTGGGGGACTGTCCCCACTCCTTCCGCTTAAACCCCGTGAATACTCCAAGCTTCCACATCCTGGAGGAAGTCAACGTCTGACTCGCTGTTAGTTCAGGGAGCTGTTTCTGCGAGTACACCGTAGGCCCCTGGTGACTAGAGCATGTCTGCCCCAGGGACAGGTGGCCAAGGAGCTGCTATCTCCTTGGCCCACAGACTCAGGACAGGCATGCTTTCTACCCAGACTCCTTCCTAAGAGTGGAGCCTGCACCCTGCCATACACATCCCCTGCTGTCTCCTTAGCAACCAGGCTTCTGACTGTCTGAACTGGGAGCGGGTGACACTTGTATTACCACTGAACGCTGTGCCTGCCAGGGTCGTCCCTCCTGCTTTGCAACCGTTTCCAGACAAGAAGGCCAATGGCTGCTGCTCTTCTCCCCGGGCAGAGTGTTGAACCTTCCACAGATATGCTCCTGGGGTGCGCAGTGAAAAACGTGTCCCTTTCCTTAAGGCTCTTTCCATAGGCGCAAGCGCGCTTCTCTCACAGGCAGAAGGGATGCCCAGGCAAAGAGGATTTCTCTCCATGCGGGTTTAGTACACTGTGCTGAAGAGACCAGCTCAGGCAACAGGAGAATCCCTCAGACCCGACTCTGATTTCCCAAAGAATGCTGCGCTTTCCCAGAGGGGATGCCAGGGCAAAGAGGCTTTCGCTCTATGCGGTATTCTCCCATAGTGCTGCGAATACTAGGCTAAGGCAAGCAGCAACAGCAGCCCACAGAACTGACTCTGATTTCCCAGCGACTGCTATGCTTTCGCAGAGCTTTACAGCTTGGCAGGAACCGCACTTCGCTGCTGCTTCCTCAGAAAGGCTTTGGGTGTTTAGTCTGTCCCGACAGGGAAGAAGAGCCGCGAGAGAGCTGGTGCCTCTTGGGACTTGCTTTCTCGGGCTCCTCGTTCACACCCGGGGTTACCTTGCTATGCCGAACTAAGCAGACACAGTCCCAACCCAGCAGCAGCGTCCGTTCTTAACATGGCACTCAATGCCTATTACAATCTCGTGGGGAAGGTAAGGCTTTGCCTTTGGCTCTGGCGCTCCGGCAGGCTCAAGGTCTAGGCCATTGCCTACACCACAGGAGAGAGCTGGCGACAGGATCACTGCACATGGCCCGTGCACTGGGATGGGGAACTGTGGGGGACTGTCCACACTCTTTCCCCAGCACACCCCCTGCCACCCACATCGCTGCCACATCTTGGTGGAAGATGGCATCTGAATGCCAGTTCCATTTGTGTTGTTTCCGCGAGTTGCAGCTATGTCGCCTGGTGGGAAGCCCAAGTCTGTTCTTGGGACAGATGGCCAAGGAGATGCTGCACCTTTTTGACCAGAGGCAAAGGACTGGCCTGCCTTCTGCCCAGACACCTTCCTCAGCGTGGAGTACGCGCCTCTGCCCTAGTCATGCCCTCATGTCTCCTTAGCAGGCTGGCTTCCATCTCTCTGCACAGGTAGCGGGTGACACTTGTCTTGCCACCGGCCTGTGGTTCGTGCCATGGCAGGCTATCCTGCATCCCGAGTGTTTCCAGACCCCAAGGCCAACGGCTCCTTTTCTTCTCCAGGGGCGGCAGTTGCGCTTTCCCCTCACTTGGTTTCTCTCTCAGGCAGAGGGGATGCTAGGACAAAGCGTATTTCGCTCCATGCGGGTATCGTCCACCAAGCTGTGGAGACTAGCTCAGGCAAGCAGAAGCAGCATCCCCTAAAAAAACTCTGATTTCCCAAGGAAAGCTGCGCTTTCCCAGGCGAGATGCCCAGGCAAAGAGGCTTTTGCTGAATGCGGGTTTCTCCCACCGCGAGGCTGGGATCAGGCAAGCAGCCCCAGCCCGCAGAACATTTCTTAGCGAATGCTGTGCTTTCGCAAAGGCTTTGGCTTGGAGCGAACAGCACTTCACTGCTGCTTCCTCAGCAAGGCTTCAGTCGCGTTAGGGAAGCAGAGCTGCGGGAGAGCTGGTGCCTCTTGGACCTTGCTTTCCCAGGCTCCAGTTCGTGTCCTGGGTTCACCCTGCCAAGCCGAACTAAGCAGACACAGCTACAACCCTCCAGTAGCGTGCATAGCCTAGGTTGGCACTCAATACACACTACCATCTTCCAGTGTAGGCATCCCTTGGCCTTTTACTCTGGCATTTAAGCGGACTGCAAACTAGACCAGTGCTTTCCCCACAGGAAAGGAGAGCTGACAGGAACCCTGCACATGGCCCGTGCACTGAATAGGGAGCTTTGGGGGACTGTCCCCACTCCTTCCCCTTAAACCCCGTGAATCCTCCAAGCTTCCACATCCTGGAGGAAGTCGGCGTCTGACTCGCTGTTAGTTCAGGGAGCTGTTTCTACGAGTACACCGTAGGCCCCTGGTGACTAGAGCATGTCTGCCCCAGGGACAGGTGGCCAAGGAGCTGCTATCTCCTTGGCCCATAGACTCAGGACAGGCATGCTTTCTACCCAGACTCCTTCCTAAGAGTGGAGCCTGCACCCTGCCATACACATCCCCTCCTGTCTCCTTAGCAACCAGGCTTCTGACTGTCTGAACTGGGAGCGGGTGACACTTGTATTACCACTGAACGCTGTGCCTGCCAGGGTTTCCCTCCTGCTCTGCAACCGTTTCCCGACAAGAAGGCCAATGGCTGCTGCTCTTCTCCCCGGGCAGAGTGTTGAACGTTCCACAGATATGCTCCTGGGGTGCGCAGTGAAAAACGTGTCCCTTTCCTTAAGGCTCTTTCCATAGGCGCAAGCGCGCTTCTCTCACAGGCAGAAGGGATGCCCAGGCAAAGAGGATTTCTCTCCATGCGGGTTTAGTACACTGTGCTGAAGAGACCAGCTCAGGCAACAGGAGAATCCCTCAGACCCGACTCTGATTTCCCAAAGAATGCTGCGCTTTCCCAGAGGGGATGCCAGGGCAAAGAGGCTTTCGCTCTATGCGGTATTCTCCCATAGTGCTGCGAATACTAGGCTAAGGCAAGCAGCAACAGCAGCCCACAGAACCGACTCTGATTTCCCAGCGACTGCTATGCTTTCGCAGAGCTTTACAGCTTGGCAGGAACCGCACTTCGCTGCTGCTTCCTCAGAAAGGCTTTGGGTGTTTAGTCTGTCCCGGCAGGGAAGAAGAGCCGCGGGAGAGCTGGTGCCTCTTGGGACTTGCTTTCTCGGGCTCCTCGTTCACGCCCGGGGTTACCTTGCTATGCCGAACTAAGCAGACACAGTCCCAACCCAGCAGCAGCGTCCGTTCTTAACATGGCACTCAATGCCTATTACAATCTCGTGGGGAAGGTAAGGCTTTGTCTTTGGCTCTGGCGCTCCGGGAGGCTCAAGGTCTAGGCCATTGCCTACACCACAGGAGAGAGCTGGCGACAGGATCACTGCACATGGCCCGTGCACTGGGATGGGGAACTGTGGGGGACTGTCCACACTCTTTCCCCAGCACACCCCCTGCCACCCACATCGCTGCCACATCTTGGTGGAAGATGGCATCTGAATGCCAGTTCCATTTCTGTTGTTTCCGCGAGTTGCAGCTATGTCGCCTGGTGGGAAGCCCAAGTCTGTTCTTGGGACAGATGGCCAAGGAGATGCTGCCCCCTTTTGACCAGAGGCAAAGGACTGGCCTGCCTTCTGCCCAGACTCCTTCCTCAGCGTGGAGTACGCGCCTCTGCCCTAGTCATGCCCCCATGTCTCCCTAGCAGCCTGGCTCCCATCTCTCTGCACAGGTAGCGGGTGACACTTGTCTTGCCACTGGCCTGTGGTTCGTGCCATGGCAGGCTATCCTGCATCCCGAGGGTTTCCAGACCCCAAGGCCAACGGCTCCTTCTCTTCTCCAGGGGCGGCAGCTGCGCTTTCCCCACACTTGGTTTCTCTCTCAGGCAGAGGGGATGCTAGGACAAAGCGTATTTCGCTCCATGCGGGTATCGTCCACCAAGCTGTGGAGACTAGCTCAGGCAAGCAGCAGCAGCATCCCCTAACAAAACTCTGATTTCCCAAGGAAAGCTGCGCTTTCCCAGGCGAGATGCCCAGGCAAAGAGGCTTTTGCTGAATGCGGGTTTCTCCCACCGCAGGACTGGGATCAGGCAAGCAGCCCCAGCCCGCAGAACATTTCTTAGCGAATGCTGTGCTTTCGCAAAGGCTTTGGCTTGGAGCGAACAGCACTTCACTGCTGCTTCCTCAGCAAGGCTTCAGTCGCGTCAGGGAAGCAGAGCTGCGGGAGAGCTGGTGCCTCTTGGACCTTGCTTTCCCAGGCTCCAGTTCGTGTTCTGGGTTCACCCTGCCAAGCCGATCTAAGCAGACACAGCTACAACCCTCCAGTAGCGTGCATAGCCTAGGTTGGCACTCAATACACACTACCATCTTCCAGTGTAGGCATCCCTTGGCCTTTTACTCTGGCACTTAAGCGGACTGCAAACTAGACCAGTGCTTTCCCCACAGGAAAGGAGAGCTGACAGGAACCCTGCACATGGCCCGTGCACTGAATAGGGAGCTTTGGGGGACTGTCCCCACTCCTTCCGCTTAAACCCCGTGAATACTCCAAGCTTCCACATCCTGGAGGAAGTCAACGTCTGACTCGCTGTTAGTTCAGGGAGCTGTTTCTGCGAGTACACCGTAGGCCCCTGGTGACTAGAGCATGTCTGCCCCAGGGACAGGTGGCCAAGGAGCTGCTATCTCCTTGGCCCACAGACTCAGGACAGGCATGCTTTCTACCCAGACTCCTTCCTAAGAGTGGAGCCTGCACCCTGCCATACACATCCCCTGCTGTCTCCTTAGCAACCAGGCTTCTGACTGTCTGAACTGGGAGCGGGTGACACTTGTATTACCACTGAACGCTGTGCCTGCCAGGGTCGTCCCTCCTGCTTTGCAACCGTTTCCAGACAAGAAGGCCAATGGCTGCTGCTCTTCTCCCCGGGCAGAGTGTTGAACCTTCCACAGATATGCTCCTGGGGTGCGCAGTGAAAAACGTGTCCCTTTCCTTAAGGCTCTTTCCATAGGCGCAAGCGCGCTTCTCTCACAGGCAGAAGGGATGCCCAGGCAAAGAGGATTTCTCTCCATGCGGGTTTAGTACACTGTGCTGAAGAGACCAGCTCAGGCAACAGGAGAATCCCTCAGACCCGACTCTGATTTCCCAAAGAATGCTGCGCTTTCCCAGAGGGGATGCCAGGGCAAAGAGGCTTTCGCTCTATGCGGTATTCTCCCATAGTGCTGCGAATACTAGGCTAAGGCAAGCAGCAACAGCAGCCCACAGAACCGACTCTGATTTCCCAGCGACTGCTATGCTTTCGCAGAGCTTTTCAGCTTGGCAGGAACCGCACTTCGCTGCTGCTTCCTCAGAAAGGCTTTGGGTGTTTAGTCTGTCCCGGCAGGGAAGAAGAGCCGCGGGAGAGCTGGTGCCTCTTGGGACTTGCTTTCTCGGGCTCCTCGTTCACACCCGGGGTTACCTTGCTATGCCGAACTAAGCAGACACAGTCCCAACCCAGCAGCAGCGTCCGTTCTTAACATGGCACTCAATGCCTATTACAATCTCGTGGGGAAGGTAAGGCTTTGCCTTTGGCTCTGGCGCTCCGGCAGGCTCAAGGTCTAGGCCAGTGCCTACACCACAGGAGAGAGCTGGCGACAGGATCACTGCACATGGTCCGTGCACTGGGATGGGGAACTGTGGGGGACTGTCCACATTCTTTCCCCAGCACACCCCCTGCCACCCACATCACTGCCACATCTTGGTGGAAGATGGCATCTGAATGCCAGTTCCATTTGTGTTGTTTCCGCGAGTTGCAGCTATGTCGCCTGGTGGGAAGCCCAAGTCTGTTCTTGGGACAGATGGCCAAGGAGATGCTGCCCCTTTTTGACCAGAGGCAAAGGACTGGCCTGCCTTCTGCCCAGACTCCTTCCTCAGCGTGGAGTACGCGCCTCTGCCCTAGTCATGCCCTCATGTCTCCTTAGCAGCCTGGCTTCCATCTCTCTGCACAGGTAGCGGGTGACACTTGTCTTGCCACCGGCCTGTGGTTCGTGCCATGGCAGGCTATCCTGCATCCCGAGTGTTTCCAGACCCCAAGGCCAACGGCTCCTTCTCTTCTCCAGGGGCGGCAGCTGCGCTTTCCCCACACTTGGTTTCTCTCTCAGGCAGAGGGGATGCTAGGACAAAGCGTATTTCGCTCCATGCGGGTATCGTCCACCAAGCTGTGGAGACTAGCTCAGGCAAGCAGCAGCAGCATCCCCTAACAAAACTCTGATTTCCCAAGGAAAGCTGCGCTTTCCCAGGCGAGATGCCCAGGCAAAGAGGCTTTTGCTGAATGCGGGTTTCTCCCACCGCGAGACTGGGATCAGGCAAGCAGCCCCAGCCCGCAGAACATTTCTTAGCGAATGCTGTGCTTTCGCAAAGGCTTTGGCTTGGAGCGAACAGCACTTCACTGCTGCTTCCTCAGCAAGGCTTCAGTCGCGTCAGGGAAGCAGAGCTGCGGGAGAGCTGGTGACTCTTGGACCTTGCTTTCCCAGGCTCCAGTTCGTGTTCTGGGTTCACCCTGCCAAGCCGATCTAAGCAGACACAGCTACAACCCTCCAGTAGCGTGCATAGCCTAGGTTGGCACTCAATACACACTACCATCTTCCAGTGTAGGCATCCCTTGGCCTTTTACTCTGGCACTTAAGCGGACTGCAAACTAGACCAGTGCTTTCCCCACAGGAAAGGAGAGCTGACAGGAACCCTGCACATGGCCCGTGCACTGAATAGGGAGCTTTGGGGGACTGTCCCCACTCCTTCCGCTTAAACCCCGTGAATACTCCAAGCTTCCACATCCTGGAGGAAGTCAACGTCTGACTCGCTGTTAGTTCAGGGAGCTGTTTCTGCGAGTACACCGTAGGCCCCTGGTGACTAGAGCATGTCTGCCCCAGGGACAGGTGGCCAAGGAGCTGCTATCTCCTTGGCCCACAGACTCAGGACAGGCATGCTTTCTACCCAGACTCCTTCCTAAGAGTGGAGCCTGCACCCTGCCATACACATCCCCTGCTGTCTCCTTAGCAACCAGGCTTCTGACTGTCTGAACTGGGAGCGGGTGACACTTGTATTACCACTGAACGCTGTGCCTGCCAGGGTCGTCCCTCCTGCTTTGCAACCGTTTCCAGACAAGAAGGCCAATGGCTGCTGCTCTTCTCCCCGGGCAGAGTGTTGAACCTTCCACAGATATGCTCCTGGGGTGCACAGTGAAAAACGTGTCCCTTTCCTTAAGGCTCTTTCCATAGGCGCAAGCGCGCTTCTCTCACAGGCAGAAGGGATGCCCAGGCAAAGAGGATTTCTCTCCATGCGGGTTTAGTACACTGTGCTGAAGAGACCAGCTCAGGCAACAGGAGAATCCCTCAGACCCGACTCTGATTTCCCAAAGAATGCTGCGCTTTCCCAGAGGGGATGCCAGGGCAAAGAGGCTTTCGCTCTATGCGGTATTCTCCCATAGTGCTGCGAATACTAGGCTAAGGCAAGCAGCAACAGCAGCCCACAGAACTGACTCTGATTTCCCAGCGACTGCTATGCTTTCGCAGAGCTTTACAGCTTGGCAGGAACCGCACTTCGCTGCTGCTTCCTCAGAAAGGCTTTGGGTGTTTAGTCTGTCCCGACAGGGAAGAAGAGCCGCGAGAGAGCTGGTGCCTCTTGGGACTTGCTTTCTCGGGCTCCTCGTTCACACCCGGGGTTACCTTGCTATGCCGAACTAAGCAGACACAGTCCCAACCCAGCAGCAGCGTCCGTTCTTAACATGGCACTCAATGCCTATTACAATCTCGTGGGGAAGGTAAGGCTTTGCCTTTGGCTCTGGCGCTCCGGCAGGCTCAAGGTCTAGGCCATTGCCTACACCACAGGAGAGAGCTGGCGACAGGATCACTGCACATGGCCCGTGCACTGGGATGGGGAACTGTGGGGGACTGTCCACACTCTTTCCCCAGCACACCCCCTGCCACCCACATCGCTGCCACATCTTGGTGGAAGATGGCATCTGAATGCCAGTTCCATTTGTGTTGTTTCCGCGAGTTGCAGCTATGTCGCCTGGTGGGAAGCCCAAGTCTGTTCTTGGGACAGATGGCCAAGGAGATGCTGCACCTTTTTGACCAGAGGCAAAGGACTGGCCTGCCTTCTGCCCAGACACCTTCCTCAGCGTGGAGTACGCGCCTCTGCCCTAGTCATGCCCTCATGTCTCCTTAGCAGGCTGGCTTCCATCTCTCTGCACAGGTAGCGGGTGACACTTGTCTTGCCACCGGCCTGTGGTTCGTGCCATGGCAGGCTATCCTGCATCCCGAGTGTTTCCAGACCCCAAGGCCAACGGCTCCTTTTCTTCTCCAGGGGCGGCAGTTGCGCTTTCCCCTCACTTGGTTTCTCTCTCAGGCAGAGGGGATGCTAGGACAAAGCGTATTTCGCTCCATGCGGGTATCGTCCACCAAGCTGTGGAGACTAGCTCAGGCAAGCAGAAGCAGCATCCCCTAAAAAAACTCTGATTTCCCAAGGAAAGCTGCGCTTTCCCAGGCGAGATGCCCAGGCAAAGAGGCTTTTGCTGAATGCGGGTTTCTCCCACCGCGAGGCTGGGATCAGGCAAGCAGCCCCAGCCCGCAGAACATTTCTTAGCGAATGCTGTGCTTTCGCAAAGGCTTTGGCTTGGAGCGAACAGCACTTCACTGCTGCTTCCTCAGCAAGGCTTCAGTCGCGTCAGGGAAGCAGAGCTGCGGGAGAGCTGGTGCCTCTTGGACCTTGCTTTCCCAGGCTCCAGTTCGTGTCCTGGGTTCACCCTGCCAAGCCGAACTAAGCAGACACAGCTACAACCCTCCAGTAGCGTGCATAGCCTAGGTTGGCACTCAATACACACTACCATCTTCCAGTGTAGGCATCCCTTGGCCTTTTACTCTGGCACTTAAGCGGACTGCAAACTAGACCAGTGCTTTCCCCACAGGAAAGGAGAGCTGACAGGAACCCTGCACATGGCCCGTGCACTGAATAGGGAGCTTTGGGGGACTGTCCCCACTCCTTCTTCTTAAACCCCGTGAATCCTCCAAGCTTCCACATCCTGGAGGAAGTCGGCGTCTGACTCGCTGTTAGTTCAGGGAGCTGTTTCTACGAGTACACCGTAGGCCCCTGGTGACTAGAGCATGTCTGCCCCAGGGACAGGTGGACAAGGAGCTGCTATCTCCTTGGCCCACAGACTCAGGACAGGCATGCTTTCTACCCAGACTCCTTCCTAAGAGTGGAGCCTGCACCCTGCCATACACATCCCCTCCTGTCTCCTTAGCAACCAGGCTTCTGACTGTCTGAACTGGGAGCGGGTGACACTTGTATTACCACTGAACGCTGTGCCTGCCAGGGTCGTCCCTCCTGCTCTGCAACCGTTTCCCGACAAGAAGGCCAATGGCTGCTGCTCTTCTCCCAGGGCAGAGTGTTGAACGTTCCACAGATATGCTCCTGGGGTGCGCAGTGAAAAACGTGTCCCTTTCCTTAAGGCTCTTTCCATAGGCGCAAGCGCGCTTCTCTCACAGGCAGAAGGGATGCCCAGGCAAAGAGGATTTCTCTCCATGCGGGTTTAGTACACTGTGCTGAAGAGACCAGCTCAGGCAACAGGAGAATCCCTCAGACCCGACTCTGATTTCCCAAAGAATGCTGCGCTTTCCCAGAGGGGATGCCAGGGCAAAGAGGCTTTCGCTCTATGCGGTATTCTCCCATAGTGCTGCGAATACTAGGCTAAGGCAAGCAGCAACAGCAGCCCACAGAACCGACTCTGATTTCCCAGCGACTGCTATGCTTTCGCAGAGCTTTACAGCTTGGCAGGAACCGCACTTCGCTGCTGCTTCCTCAGAAAGGCTTTGGGTGTTTAGTCTGTCCCGGCAGGGAAGAAGAGCCGCGGGAGAGCTGGTGCCTCTTGGGACTTGCTTTCTCGGGCTCCTCGTTCACGCCCGGGGTTACCTTGCTATGCCGAACTAAGCAGACACAGTCCCAACCCAGCAGCAGCGTCCGTTCTTAACATGGCACTCAATGCCTATTACAATCTCGTGGGGAAGGTAAGGCTTTGTCTTTGGCTCTGGCGCTCCGGGAGGCTCAAGGTCTAGGCCATTGCCTACACCACAGGAGAGAGCTGGCGACAGGATCACTGCACATGGCCCGTGCACTGGGATGGGGAACTGTGGGGGACTGTCCACACTCTTTCCCCAGCACACCCCCTGCCACCCACATCGCTGCCACATCTTGGTGGAAGATGGCATCTGAATGCCAGTTCCATTTGTGTTGTTTCCGCGAGTTGCAGCTATGTCGCCTGGTGGGAAGCCCAAGTCTGTTCTTGGGACAGATGGCCAAGGAGATGCTGCCCCCTTTTGACCAGAGGCAAAGGACTGGCCTGCCTTCTGCCCAGACTCCTTCCTCAGCGTGGAGTACGCGCCTCTGCCCTAGTCATGCCCTCATGTCTCCCTAGCAGCCTGGCTTCCATCTCTCTGCACAGGTAGCGGGTGACACTTGTCTTGCCACCGGCCTGTGGTTCGTGCCATGGCAGGCTATCCTGCATCCCGAGGGTTTCCAGACCCCAAGGCCAACGGCTCCTTCTCTTCTCCAGGGGCGGCAGCTGCGCTTTCCCACACTTGGTTTCTCTCTCAGGCAGAGGGGATGCTAGGACTAAGCGTATTTCGCTCCATGCGGGTATCGTCCACCAAGCTGTGGAGACTAGCTCAGGCAAGCAGCAGCAGCATCCCCTAACAAAACTCTGATTTCCCAAGGAAAGCTGCGCTTTCCCAGGCGAGATGCCCAGGCAAAGAGGCTTTTGCTGAATGCGGGTTTCTCCCACCGCGAGACTGGGATCAGGCAAGCAGCCCCAGCCCGCAGAACATTTCTTAGCGAATGCTGTGCTTTCGCAAAGGCTTTGGCTTGGAGCGAACAGCACTTCACTGCTGCTTCCTCAGCAAGGCTTCAGTCGCGTCAGGGAAGCAGAGCTGCGGGAGAGCTGGTGCCTCTTGGACCTTGCTTTCCCAGGCTCCAGTTCGTGTCCTGGGTTCACCCTGCCAAGCCGAACTAAGCAGACACAGCTACAACCCTCCAGTAGCGTGCATAGCCTAGGTTGGCACTCAATACACACTACCATCTTCCAGTGTAGGCATCCCTTGGCCTTTTACTCTGGCACTTAAGCGGACTGCAAACTAGACCAGTGCTTTCCCCACAGGAAAGGAGAGCTGACAGGAACCCTGCACATGGCCCGTGCACTGAATAGGGAGCTTTGGGGGACTGCCCCACTCCTTCCCCTTAATCCCCGTGAATACTCCAAGCTTCCACATCCTGGAGGAAGTCGGCGTCTGACTCGCTGTTAGTTCAAAGAGCTGTTTCTGTGAGTACACCGTAGGCCCCTGGTGACTAGAGCATGTCTGCCCCAGGGACAGGTGGCCAAGGAGCTGCTATCTCCTTGGCCCACAGACTCAGGACAGGCATGCTTTCTACCCAGACTCCTTCCTAAGAGTGGAGCCTGCACCCTGCCATACACATCCCCTGCTGTCTCCTTAGCAACCAGGCTTCTGACTGTCTGAACTGGGAGCGGGTGACACTTGTATTACCACTGAACGCTGTGCCTGCCAGGGTCGTCCCTCCTGCTTTGCAACCGTTTCCAGACAAGAAGGCCAATGGCTGCTGCTCTTCTCCCCGGGCAGAGTGTTGAACCTTCCACAGATATGCTCCTGGGGTGCGCAGTGAAAAACGTGTCCCTTTCCTTAAGGCTCTTTCCATAGGCGCAAGCGCGCTTCTCTCACAGGCAGAAGGGATGCCCAGGCAAAGAGGATTTCTCTCCATGCGGGTTTAGTACACTGTGCTGAAGAGACCAGCTCAGGCAACAGGAGAATCCCTCAGACCCGACTCTGATTTCCCAAAGAATGCTGCGCTTTCCCAGAGGGGATGCCAGGGCAAAGAGGCTTTCGCTCTATGCGGTATTCTCCCATAGTGCTGCGAATACTAGGCTAAGGCAAGCAGCAACAGCAGCCCACAGAACCGACTCTGATTTCCCAGCGACTGCTATGCTTTCGCAGAGCTTTTCAGCTTGGCAGGAACCGCACTTCGCTGCTGCTTCCTCAGAAAGGCTTTGGGTGTTTAGTCTGTCCCGGCAGGGAAGAAGAGCCGCGGGAGAGCTGGTGCCTCTTGGGACTTGCTTTCTCGGGCTCCTCGTTCACACCCGGGGTTACCTTGCTATGCCGAACTAAGCAGACACAGTCCCAACCCAGCAGCAGCGTCCGTTCTTAACATGGCACTCAATGCCTATTACAATCTCGTGGGGAAGGTAAGGCTTTGCCTTTGGCTCTGGCGCTCCGGCAGGCTCAAGGTCTAGGCCAGTGCCTACACCACAGGAGAGAGCTGGCGACAGGATCACTGCACATGGTCCGTGCACTGGGATGGGGAACTGTGGGGGACTGTCCACATTCTTTCCCCAGCACACCCCCTGCCACCCACATCACTGCCACATCTTGGTGGAAGATGGCATCTGAATGCCAGTTCCATTTGTGTTGTTTCCGCGAGTTGCAGCTATGTCGCCTGGTGGGAAGCCCAAGTCTGTTCTTGGGACAGATGGCCAAGGAGATGCTGCCCCTTTTTGACCAGAGGCAAAGGACTGGCCTGCCTTCTGCCCAGACTCCTTCCTCAGCGTGGAGTACGCGCCTCTGCCCTAGTCATGCCCTCATGTCTCCTTAGCAGCCTGGCTTCCATCTCTCTGCACAGGTAGCGGGTGACACTTGTCTTGCCACCGGCCTGTGGTTCGTGCCATGGCAGGCTATCCTGCATCCCGAGTGTTTCCAGACCCCAAGGCCAACGGCTCCTTCTCTTCTCCAGGGGCGGCAGCTGCGCTTTCCCCACACTTGGTTTCTCTCTCAGGCAGAGGGGATGCTAGGACAAAGCGTATTTCGCTCCATGCGGGTATCGTCCACCAAGCTGTGGAGACTAGCTCAGGCAAGCAGCAGCAGCATCCCCTAACAAAACTCTGATTTCCCAAGGAAAGCTGCGCTTTCCCAGGCGAGATGCCCAGGCAAAGAGGCTTTTGCTGAATGCGGGTTTCTCCCACCGCGAGACTGGGATCAGGCAAGCAGCCCCAGCCCGCAGAACATTTCTTAGCGAATGCTGTGCTTTCGCAAAGGCTTTGGCTTGGAGCGAACAGCACTTCACTGCTGCTTCCTCAGCAAGGCTTCAGTCGCGTCAGGGAAGCAGAGCTGCGGGAGAGCTGGTGACTCTTGGACCTTGCTTTCCCAGGCTCCAGTTCGTGTTCTGGGTTCACCCTGCCAAGCCGATCTAAGCAGACACAGCTACAACCCTCCAGTAGCGTGCATAGCCTAGGTTGGCACTCAATACACACTACCATCTTCCAGTGTAGGCATCCCTTGGCCTTTTACTCTGGCACTTAAGCGGACTGCAAACTAGACCAGTGCTTTCCCCACAGGAAAGGAGAGCTGACAGGAACCCTGCACATGGCCCGTGCACTGAATAGGGAGCTTTGGGGGACTGTCCCCACTCCTTCCGCTTAAACCCCGTGAATACTCCAAGCTTCCACATCCTGGAGGAAGTCAACGTCTGACTCGCTGTTAGTTCAGGGAGCTGTTTCTGCGAGTACACCGTAGGCCCCTGGTGACTAGAGCATGTCTGCCCCAGGGACAGGTGGCCAAGGAGCTGCTATCTCCTTGGCCCACAGACTCAGGACAGGCATGCTTTCTACCCAGACTCCTTCCTAAGAGTGGAGCCTGCACCCTGCCATACACATCCCCTGCTGTCTCCTTAGCAACCAGGCTTCTGACTGTCTGAACTGGGAGCGGGTGACACTTGTATTACCACTGAACGCTGTGCCTGCCAGGGTCGTCCCTCCTGCTTTGCAACCGTTTCCAGACAAGAAGGCCAATGGCTGCTGCTCTTCTCCCCGGGCAGAGTGTTGAACCTTCCACAGATATGCTCCTGGGGTGCGCAGTGAAAAACGTGTCCCTTTCCTTAAGGCTCTTTCCATAGGCGCAAGCGCGCTTCTCTCACAGGCAGAAGGGATGCCCAGGCAAAGAGGATTTCTCTCCATGCGGGTTTAGTACACTGTGCTGAAGAGACCAGCTCAGGCAACAGGAGAATCCCTCAGACCCGACTCTGATTTCCCAAAGAATGCTGCGCTTTCCCAGAGGGGATGCCAGGGCAAAGAGGCTTTCGCTCTATGCGGTATTCTCCCATAGTGCTGCGAATACTAGGCTAAGGCAAGCAGCAACAGCAGCCCACAGAACTGACTCTGATTTCCCAGCGACTGCTATGCTTTCGCAGAGCTTTACAGCTTGGCAGGAACCGCACTTCGCTGCTGCTTCCTCAGAAAGGCTTTGGGTGTTTAGTCTGTCCCGACAGGGAAGAAGAGCCGCGAGAGAGCTGGTGCCTCTTGGGACTTGCTTTCTCGGGCTCCTCGTTCACACCCGGGGTTACCTTGCTATGCCGAACTAAGCAGACACAGTCCCAACCCAGCAGCAGCGTCCGTTCTTAACATGGCACTCAATGCCTATTACAATCTCGTGGGGAAGGTAAGGCTTTGCCTTTGGCTCTGGCGCTCCGGCAGGCTCAAGGTCTAGGCCATTGCCTACACCACAGGAGAGAGCTGGCGACAGGATCACTGCACATGGCCCGTGCACTGGGATGGGGAACTGTGGGGGACTGTCCACACTCTTTCCCCAGCACACCCCCTGCCACCCACATCGCTGCCACATCTTGGTGGAAGATGGCATCTGAATGCCAGTTCCATTTGTGTTGTTTCCGCGAGTTGCAGCTATGTCGCCTGGTGGGAAGCCCAAGTCTGTTCTTGGGACAGATGGCCAAGGAGATGCTGCACCTTTTTGACCAGAGGCAAAGGACTGGCCTGCCTTCTGCCCAGACACCTTCCTCAGCGTGGAGTACGCGCCTCTGCCCTAGTCATGCCCTCATGTCTCCTTAGCAGGCTGGCTTCCATCTCTCTGCACAGGTAGCGGGTGACACTTGTCTTGCCACCGGCCTGTGGTTCGTGCCATGGCAGGCTATCCTGCATCCCGAGTGTTTCCAGACCCCAAGGCCAACGGCTCCTTTTCTTCTCCAGGGGCGGCAGTTGCGCTTTCCCCTCACTTGGTTTCTCTCTCAGGCAGAGGGGATGCTAGGACAAAGCGTATTTCGCTCCATGCGGGTATCGTCCACCAAGCTGTGGAGACTAGCTCAGGCAAGCAGAAGCAGCATCCCCTAAAAAAACTCTGATTTCCCAAGGAAAGCTGCGCTTTCCCAGGCGAGATGCCCAGGCAAAGAGGCTTTTGCTGAATGCGGGTTTCTCCCACCGCGAGGCTGGGATCAGGCAAGCAGCCCCAGCCCGCAGAACATTTCTTAGCGAATGCTGTGCTTTCGCAAAGGCTTTGGCTTGGAGCGAACAGCACTTCACTGCTGCTTCCTCAGCAAGGCTTCAGTCGCGTTAGGGAAGCAGAGCTGCGGGAGAGCTGGTGCCTCTTGGACCTTGCTTTCCCAGGCTCCAGTTCGTGTCCTGGGTTCACCCTGCCAAGCCGAACTAAGCAGACACAGCTACAACCCTCCAGTAGCGTGCATAGCCTAGGTTGGCACTCAATACACACTACCATCTTCCAGTGTAGGCATCCCTTGGCCTTTTACTCTGGCATTTAAGCGGACTGCAAACTAGACCAGTGCTTTCCCCACAGGAAAGGAGAGCTGACAGGAACCCTGCACATGGCCCGTGCACTGAATAGGGAGCTTTGGGGGACTGTCCCCACTCCTTCCCCTTAAACCCCGTGAATCCTCCAAGCTTCCACATCCTGGAGGAAGTCGGCGTCTGACTCGCTGTTAGTTCAGGGAGCTGTTTCTACGAGTACACCGTAGGCCCCTGGTGACTAGAGCATGTCTGCCCCAGGGACAGGTGGCCAAGGAGCTGCTATCTCCTTGGCCCATAGACTCAGGACAGGCATGCTTTCTACCCAGACTCCTTCCTAAGAGTGGAGCCTGCACCCTGCCATACACATCCCCTCCTGTCTCCTTAGCAACCAGGCTTCTGACTGTCTGAACTGGGAGCGGGTGACACTTGTATTACCACTGAACGCTGTGCCTGCCAGGGTTTCCCTCCTGCTCTGCAACCGTTTCCCGACAAGAAGGCCAATGGCTGCTGCTCTTCTCCCCGGGCAGAGTGTTGAACGTTCCACAGATATGCTCCTGGGGTGCGCAGTGAAAAACGTGTCCCTTTCCTTAAGGCTCTTTCCATAGGCGCAAGCGCGCTTCTCTCACAGGCAGAAGGGATGCCCAGGCAAAGAGGATTTCTCTCCATGCGGGTTTAGTACACTGTGCTGAAGAGACCAGCTCAGGCAACAGGAGAATCCCTCAGACCCGACTCTGATTTCCCAAAGAATGCTGCGCTTTCCCAGAGGGGATGCCAGGGCAAAGAGGCTTTCGCTCTATGCGGTATTCTCCCATAGTGCTGCGAATACTAGGCTAAGGCAAGCAGCAACAGCAGCCCACAGAACCGACTCTGATTTCCCAGCGACTGCTATGCTTTCGCAGAGCTTTACAGCTTGGCAGGAACCGCACTTCGCTGCTGCTTCCTCAGAAAGGCTTTGGGTGTTTAGTCTGTCCCGGCAGGGAAGAAGAGCCGCGGGAGAGCTGGTGCCTCTTGGGACTTGCTTTCTCGGGCTCCTCGTTCACGCCCGGGGTTACCTTGCTATGCCGAACTAAGCAGACACAGTCCCAACCCAGCAGCAGCGTCCGTTCTTAACATGGCACTCAATGCCTATTACAATCTCGTGGGGAAGGTAAGGCTTTGTCTTTGGCTCTGGCGCTCCGGGAGGCTCAAGGTCTAGGCCATTGCCTACACCACAGGAGAGAGCTGGCGACAGGATCACTGCACATGGCCCGTGCACTGGGATGGGGAACTGTGGGGGACTGTCCACACTCTTTCCCCAGCACACCCCCTGCCACCCACATCGCTGCCACATCTTGGTGGAAGATGGCATCTGAATGCCAGTTCCATTTGTGTTGTTTCCGCGAGTTGCAGCTATGTCGCCTGGTGGGAAGCCCAAGTCTGTTCTTGGGACAGATGGCCAAGGAGATGCTGCCCCCTTTTGACCAGAGGCAAAGGACTGGCCTGCCTTCTGCCCAGACTCCTTCCTCAGCGTGGAGTACGCGCCTCTGCCCTAGTCATGCCCCCATGTCTCCCTAGCAGCCTGGCTCCCATCTCTCTGCACAGGTAGCGGGTGACACTTGTCTTGCCACCGGCCTGTGGTTCGTGCCATGGCAGGCTATCCTGCATCCCGAGGGTTTCCAGACCCCAAGGCCAACGGCTCCTTCTCTTCTCCAGGGGCGGCAGCTGCGCTTTCCCCACACTTGGTTTCTCTCTCAGGCAGAGGGGATGCTAGGACAAAGCGTATTTCGCTCCATGCGGGTATCGTCCACCAAGCTGTGGAGACTAGCTCAGGCAAGCAGCAGCAGCATCCCCTAACAAAACTGATTTCCCAAGGAAAGCTGCGCTTTCCCAGGCGAGATGCCCAGGCAAAGAGGCTTTTGCTGAATGCGGGTTTCTCCCACCGCGAGACTGGGATCAGGCAAGCAGCCCCAGCCCGCAGAACATTTCTTAGCGAATGCTGTGCTTTCGCAAAGGCTTTGGCTTGGAGCGAACAGCACTTCACTGCTGCTTCCTCAGCAAGGCTTCAGTCGCGTCAGGGAAGCAGAGCTGCGGGAGAGCTGGTGCCTCTTGGACCTTGCTTTCCCAGGCTCCAGTTCGTGTCCTGGGTTCACCCTGCCAAGCCGAACTAAGCAGACACAGCTACAACCCTCCAGTAGCGTGCATAGCCTAGGTTGGCACTCAATACACACTACCATCTTCCAGTGTAGGCATCCCTTGGCCTTTTACTCTGGCACTTAAGCGGACTGCAAACTAGACCAGTGCTTTCCCCACAGGAAAGGAGAGCTGACAGGAACCCTGCACATGGCCCGTGCACTGAATAGGGAGCTTTGGGGGACTGTCCCCACTCCTTCTTCTTAAACCCCGTGAATACTCCAAGCTTCCACATCCTGGAGGAAGTCGGTGTCTGACTCGCTGTTAGTTCAGGGAGCTGTTTCTGCGAGTACACCGTAGGCCCCTGGTGACTAGAGCATGTCTGCCAAAGGGACAGGTGGCCAAGGAGCTGCTATCTCCTTGGCCCACAGACTCAGGACAGGCATGCTTTCTACCCAGACTCCTTCCTAAGAGTGGAGCCTGCACCCTGCCATACACATCCCCTGCTGTCTCCTTAGCAACCAGGCTTCTGACTGTCTGAACTGGGAGCGGGTGACACTTGTATTACCACTGAACGATGTGCCTGCCAGGGTCGTCCCTCCTGCTTTGCAACCGTTTCCAGACAAGAAGGCCAATGGCTGCTGCTCTTCTCCCCGGGCAGAGTGTTGAACCTTCCACAGATATGCTCCTGGGGTGCGCAGTGAAAAACGTGTCCCTTTCCTTAAGGCTCTTTCCATAGGCGCAAGCGCGCTTCTCTCACAGGCAGAAGGGATGCCCAGGCAAAGAGGATTTCTCTCCATGCGGGTTTAGTACACTGTGCTGAAGAGACCAGCTCAGGCAACAGGAGAATCCCTCAGACCCGACTCTGATTTCCCAAAGAATGCTGCGCTTTCCCAGAGGGGATGCCAGGGCAAAGAGGCTTTCGCTCTATGCGGTATTCTCCCATAGTGCTGCGAATACTAGGCTAAGGCAAGCAGCAACAGCAGCCCACAGAACTGACTCTGATTTCCCAGCGACTGCTATGCTTTCGCAGAGCTTTACAGCTTGGCAGGAACCGCACTTCGCTGCTGCTTCCTCAGAAAGGCTTTGGGTGTTTAGTCTGTCCCGACAGGGTAGAAGAGCCGCGAGAGAGCTGGTGCCTCTTGGGACTTGCTTTCTCGGGCTCCTCGTTCACACCCGGGGTTACCTTGCTATGCCGAACTAAGCAGACACAGTCCCAACCCAGCAGCAGCGTCCGTTCTTAACATGGCACTCAATGCCTATTACAATCTCGTGGGGAAGGTAAGGCTTTGCCTTTGGCTCTGGCGCTCCGGCAGGCTCAAGGTCTAGGCCATTGCCTACACCACAGGAGAGAGCTGGCGACAGGATCACTGCACATGGCCCGTGCACTGGGATGGGGAACTGTGGGGGACTGTCCACACTCTTTCCCCAGCACACCCCCTGCCACCCACATCGCTGCCACATCTTGGTGGAAGATGGCATCTGAATGCCAGTTCCATTTGTGTTGTTTCCGCGAGTTGCAGCTATGTCGCCTGGTGGGAAGCCCAAGTCTGTTCTTGGGACAGATGGCCAAGGAGATGCTGCACCTTTTTGACCAGAGGCAAAGGACTGGCCTGCCTTCTGCCCAGACACCTTCCTCAGCGTGGAGTACGCGCCTCTGCCCTAGTCATGCCCTCATGTCTCCTTAGCAGGCTGGCTTCCATCTCTCTGCACAGGTAGCGGGTGACACTTGTCTTGCCACCGGCCTGTGGTTCGTGCCATGGCAGGCTATCCTGCATCCCGAGTGTTTCCAGACCCCAAGGCCAACGGCTCCTTTTCTTCTCCAGGGGCGGCAGTTGCGCTTTCCCCTCACTTGGTTTCTCTCTCAGGCAGAGGGGATGCTAGGACAAAGCGTATTTCGCTCCATGCGGGTATCGTCCACCAAGCTGTGGAGACTAGCTCAGGCAAGCAGAAGCAGCATCCCCTAAAAAAACTCTGATTTCCCAAGGAAAGCTGAGCTTTCCCAGGCGAGATGCCCAGGCAAAGAGGCTTCTGCTGAATGCGGGTTTCTCCCACCGCGAGGCTGGGATCAGGCAAGCAGCCCCAGCCCGCAGAACATTTCTTAGCGAATGCTGTGCTTTCGCAAAGGCTTTGGCTTGGAGCGAACAGCACTTCACTGCTGCTTCCTCAGCAAGGCTTCAGTCGCGTTAGGGAAGCAGAGCTGCGGGAGAGCTGGTGCCTCTTGGACCTTGCTTTCCCAGGCTCCAGTTCGTGTCCTGGGTTCACCCTGCCAAGCCGAACTAAGCAGACACAGCTACAACCCTCCAGTAGCGTGCATAGCCTAGGTTGGCACTCAATACACACTACCATCTTCCAGTGTAGGCATCCCTTGGCCTTTTACTCTGGCATTTAAGCGGACTGCAAACTAGACCAGTGCTTTCCCCACAGGAAAGGAGAGCTGACAGGAACCCTGCACATGGCCCGTGCACTGAATAGGGAGCTTTGGGGGACTGTCCCCACTCCTTCCCCTTAAACCCCGTGAATCCTCCAAGCTTCCACATCCTGGAGGAAGTCGGCGTCTGACTCGCTGTTAGTTCAGGGAGCTGTTTCTACGAGTACACCGTAGGCCCCTGGTGACTAGAGCATGTCTGCCCCAGGGACAGGTGGCCAAGGAGCTGCTATCTCCTTGGCCCACAGACTCAGGACAGGCATGCTTTCTACCCAGACTCCTTCCTAAGAGTGGAGCCTGCACCCTGCCATACACATCCCCTGCTGTCTCCTTAGCAACCAGGCTTCTGACTGTCTGAACTGGGAGCGGGTGACACTTGTATTACCACTGAACGCTGTGCCTGCCAGGGTTTCCCTCCTGCTCTGCAACCGTTTCCCGACAAGAAGGCCAATGGCTGCTGCTCTTCTCCCCGGGCAGAGTGTTGAACGTTCCACAGATATGCTCCTGGGGTGCGCAGTGAAAAACGTGTCCCTTTCCTTAAGGCTCTTTCCATAGGCGCAAGCGCGCTTCTCTCACAGGCAGAAGGGATGCCCAGGCAAAGAGGATTTCTCTCCATGCGGGTTTAGTACACTGTGCTGAAGAGACCAGCTCAGGCAACAGGAGAATCCCTCAGACCCGACTCTGATTTCCCAAAGAATGCTGCGCTTTCCCAGAGGGGATGCCAGGGCAAAGAGGCTTTCGCTCTATGCGGTATTCTCCCATAGTGCTGCGAATACTAGGCTAAGGCAAGCAGCAACAGCAGCCCACAGAACCGACTCTGATTTCCCAGCGACTGCTATGCTTTCGCAGAGCTTTACAGCTTGGCAGGAACCGCACTTCGCTGCTGCTTCCTCAGAAAGGCTTTGGGTGTTTAGTCTGTCCCGGCAGGGAAGAAGAGCCGCGGGAGAGCTGGTGCCTCTTGGGACTTGCTTTCTCGGGCTCCTCGTTCACGCCCGGGGTTACCTTGCTATGCCGAACTAAGCAGACACAGTCCCAACCCAGCAGCAGCGTCCGTTCTTAACATGGCACTCAATGCCTATTACAATCTCGTGGGGAAGGTAAGGCTTTGTCTTTGGCTCTGGCGCTCCGGGAGGCTCAAGGTCTAGGCCATTGCCTACACCACAGGAGAGAGCTGGCGACAGGATCACTGCACATGGCCCGTGCACTGGGATGGGGAACTGTGGGGGACTGTCCACACTCTTTCCCCAGCACACCCCCTGCCACCCACATCGCTGCCACATCTTGGTGGAAGATGGCATCTGAATGCCAGTTCCATTTGTGTTGTTTCCGCGAGTTGCAGCTATGTCGCCTGGTGGGAAGCCCAAGTCTGTTCTTGGGACAGATGGCCAAGGAGATGCTGCCCCCTTTTGACCAGAGGCAAAGGACTGGCCTGCCTTCTGCCCAGACTCCTTCCTCAGCGTGGAGTACGCGCCTCTGCCCTAGTCATGCCCCCATGTCTCCCTAGCAGCCTGGCTCCCATCTCTCTGCACAGGTAGCGGGTGACACTTGTCTTGCCACCGGCCTGTGGTTCGTGCCATGGCAGGCTATCCTGCATCCCGAGTGTTTCCAGACCCCAAGGCCAACGGCTCCTTCTCTTCTCCAGGGGCGGCAGCTGCGCTTTCCCCACACTTGGTTTCTCTCTCAGGCAGAGGGGATGCTAGGACAAAGCGTATTTCGCTCCATGCGGGTATCGTCCACCAAGCTGTGGAGACTAGCTCAGGCAAGCAGCAGCAGCATCCCCTAACAAAACTCTGATTTCCCAAGGAAAGCTGCGCTTTCCCAGGCGAGATGCCCAGGCAAAGAGGCTTTTGCTGAATGCGGGTTTCTCCCACCGCGAGACTGGGATCAGGCAAGCAGCCCCAGCCCGCAGAACATTTCTTAGCGAATGCTGTGCTTTCGCAAAGGCTTTGGCTTGGAGCGAACAGCACTTCACTGCTGCTTCCTCAGCAAGGCTTCAGTCGCGTCAGGGAAGCAGAGCTGCGGGAGAGCTGGTGCCTCTTGGACCTTGCTTTCCCAGGCTCCAGTTCGTGTCCTGGGTTCACCCTGCCAAGCCGAACTAAGCAGACACAGCTACAACCCTCCAGTAGCGTGCATAGCCTAGGTTGGCACTCAATACACACTACCATCTTCCAGTGTAGGCATCCCTTGGCCTTTTACTCTGGCACTTAAGCGGACTGCAAACTAGACCAGTGCTTTCCCCACAGGAAAGGAGAGCTGACAGGAACCCTGCACATGGCCCGTGCACTGAATAGGGAGCTTTGGGGGACTGCCCCACTCCTTCCCCTTAATCCCCGTGAATACTCCAAGCTTCCACATCCTGGAGGAAGTCGGCGTCTGACTCGCTGTTAGTTCAAAGAGCTGTTTCTGTGAGTACACCGTAGGCCCCTGGTGACTAGAGCATGTCTGCCCCAGGGACAGGTGGCCAAGGAGCTGCTATCTCCTTGGCCCACAGACTCAGGACAGGCATGCTTTCTACCCAGACTCCTTCCTAAGAGTGGAGCCTGCACCCTGCCATACACATCCCCTGCTGTCTCCTTAGCAACCAGGCTTCTGACTGTCTGAACTGGGAGCGGGTGACACTTGTATTACCACTGAACGCTGTGCCTGCCAGGGTTTCCCTCCTGCTCTGCAACCGTTTCCCGACAAGAAGGCCAATGGCTGCTGCTCTTCTCCCCGGGCAGAGTGTTGAACGTTCCACAGATATGCTCCTGGGGTGCGCAGTGAAAAACGTGTCCCTTTCCTTAAGGCTCTTTCCATAGGCGCAAGCGCGCTTCTCTCACAGGCAGAAGGGATGCCCAGGCAAAGAGGATTTCTCTCCATGCGGGTTTAGTACACTGTGCTGAAGAGACCAGCTCAGGCAACAGGAGAATCCCTCAGACCCGACTCTGATTTCCCAAAGAATGCTGCGCTTTCCCAGAGGGGATGCCAGGGCAAAGAGGCTTTCGCTCTATGCGGTATTCTCCCATAGTGCTGCGAATACTAGGCTAAGGCAAGCAGCAACAGCAGCCCACAGAACCGACTCTGATTTCCCAGCGACTGCTATGCTTTCGCAGAGCTTTACAGCTTGGCAGGAACCGCACTTCGCTGCTGCTTCCTCAGAAAGGCTTTGGGTGTTTAGTCTGTCCCGGCAGGGAAGAAGAGCCGCGGGAGAGCTGGTGCCTCTTGGGACTTGCTTTCTCGGGCTCCTCGTTCACGCCCGGGGTTACCTTGCTATGCCGAACTAAGCAGACACAGTCCCAACCCAGCAGCAGCGTCCGTTCTTAACATGGCACTCAATGCCTATTACAATCTCGTGGGGAAGGTAAGGCTTTGTCTTTGGCTCTGGCGCTCCGGGAGGCTCAAGGTCTAGGCCATTGCCTACACCACAGGAGAGAGCTGGCGACAGGATCACTGCACATGGCCCGTGCACTGGGATGGGGAACTGTGGGGGACTGTCCACACTCTTTCCCCAGCACACCCCCTGCCACCCACATCGCTGCCACATCTTGGTGGAAGATGGCATCTGAATGCCAGTTCCATTTGTGTTGTTTCCGCGAGTTGCAGCTATGTCGCCTGGTGGGAAGCCCAAGTCTGTTCTTGGGACAGATGGCCAAGGAGATGCTGCCCCCTTTTGACCAGAGGCAAAGGACTGGCCTGCCTTCTGCCCAGACTCCTTCCTCAGCGTGGAGTACGTGCCTCTGCCCTAGTCATGCCCCCATGTCTCCCTAGCAGCCTGGCTCCCATCTCTCTGCACAGGTAGCGGGTGACACTTGTCTTGCCACCGGCCTGTGGTTCGTGCCATGGCAGGCTATCCTGCATCCCGAGTGTTTCCAGACCCCAAGGCCAACGGCTCCTTCTCTTCTCCAGGGGCGGCAGCTGCGCTTTCCCCACACTTGGTTTCTCTCTCAGGCAGAGGGGATGCTAGGACAAAGCGTATTTCGCTCCATGCGGGTATCGTCCACCAAGCTGTGGAGACTAGCTCAGGCAAGCAGCAGCAGCATCCCCTAACAAAACTCTGATTTCCCAAGGAAAGCTGCGCTTTCCCAGGCGAGATGCCCAGGCAAAGAGGCTTTTGCTGAATGCGGGTTTCTCCCACCGCGAGACTGGGATCAGGCAAGCAGCCCCAGCCCGCAGAACATTTCTTAGCGAATGCTGTGCTTTCGCAAAGGCTTTGGCTTGGAGCGAACAGCACTTCACTGCTGCTTCCTCAGCAAGGCTTCAGTCGCGTCAGGGAAGCAGAGCTGCGGGAGAGCTGGTGCCTCTTGGACCTTGCTTTCCCAGGCTCCAGTTCGTGTCCTGGGTTCACCCTGCCAAGCCGAACTAAGCAGACACAGCTACAACCCTCCAGTAGCGTGCATAGCCTAGGTTGGCACTCAATACACACTACCATCTTCCAGTGTAGGCATCCCTTGGCCTTTTACTCTGGCACTTAAGCGGACTGCAAACTAGACCAGTGCTTTCCCCACAGGAAAGGAGAGCTGACAGGAACCCTGCACATGGCCCGTGCACTGAATAGGGAGCTTTGGGGGACTGCCCCACTCCTTCCCCTTAATCCCCGTGAATACTCCAAGCTTCCACATCCTGGAGGAAGTCGGCGTCTGACTCGCTGTTAGTTCAAAGAGCTGTTTCTGTGAGTACACCGTAGGCCCCTGGTGACTAGAGCATGTCTGCCCCAGGGACAGGTGGCCAAGGAGCTGCTATCTCCTTGGCCCACAGACTCAGGACAGGCATGCTTTCTACCCAGACTCCTTCCTAAGAGTGGAGCCTGCACCCTGCCATACACATCCCCTGCTGTCTCCTTAGCAACCAGGCTTCTGACTGTCTGAACTGGGAGCGGGTGACACTTGTATTACCACTGAACGCTGTGCCTGCCAGGGTCGTCCCTCCTGCTTTGCAACCGTTTCCAGACAAGAAGGCCAATGGCTGCTGCTCTTCTCCCCGGGCAGAGTGTTGAACCTTCCACAGATATGCTCCTGGGGTGCGCAGTGAAAAACGTGTCCCTTTCCTTAAGGCTCTTTCCATAGGCGCAAGCGCGCTTCTCTCACAGGCAGAAGGGATGCCCAGGCAAAGAGGATTTCTCTCCATGCGGGTTTAGTACACTGTGCTGAAGAGACCAGCTCAGGCAACAGGAGAATCCCTCAGACCCGACTCTGATTTCCCAAAGAATGCTGCGCTTTCCCAGAGGGGATGCCAGGGCAAAGAGGCTTTCGCTCTATGCGGTATTCTCCCATAGTGCTGCGAATACTAGGCTAAGGCAAGCAGCAACAGCAGCCCACAGAACCGACTCTGATTTCCCAGCGACTGCTATGCTTTCGCAGAGCTTTTCAGCTTGGCAGGAACCGCACTTCGCTGCTGCTTCCTCAGAAAGGCTTTGGGTGTTTAGTCTGTCCCGGCAGGGAAGAAGAGCCGCGGGAGAGCTGGTGCCTCTTGGGACTTGCTTTCTCGGGCTCCTCGTTCACACCCGGGGTTACCTTGCTATGCCGAACTAAGCAGACACAGTCCCAACCCAGCAGCAGCGTCCGTTCTTAACATGGCACTCAATGCCTATTACAATCTCGTGGGGAAGGTAAGGCTTTGCCTTTGGCTCTGGCGCTCCGGCAGGCTCAAGGTCTAGGCCAGTGCCTACACCACAGGAGAGAGCTGGCGACAGGATCACTGCACATGGTCCGTGCACTGGGATGGGGAACTGTGGGGGACTGTCCACATTCTTTCCCCAGCACACCCCCTGCCACCCACATCACTGCCACATCTTGGTGGAAGATGGCATCTGAATGCCAGTTCCATTTGTGTTGTTTCCGCGAGTTGCAGCTATGTCGCCTGGTGGGAAGCCCAAGTCTGTTCTTGGGACAGATGGCCAAGGAGATGCTGCCCCTTTTTGACCAGAGGCAAAGGACTGGCCTGCCTTCTGCCCAGACTCCTTCCTCAGCGTGGAGTACGCGCCTCTGCCCTAGTCATGCCCTCATGTCTCCTTAGCAGCCTGGCTTCCATCTCTCTGCACAGGTAGCGGGTGACACTTGTCTTGCCACCGGCCTGTGGTTCGTGCCATGGCAGGCTATCCTGCATCCCGAGTGTTTCCAGACCCCAAGGCCAACGGCTCCTTCTCTTCTCCAGGGGCGGCAGCTGCGCTTTCCCCACACTTGGTTTCTCTCTCAGGCAGAGGGGATGCTAGGACAAAGCGTATTTCGCTCCATGCGGGTATCGTCCACCAAGCTGTGGAGACTAGCTCAGGCAAGCAGCAGCAGCATCCCCTAACAAAACTCTGATTTCCCAAGGAAAGCTGCGCTTTCCCAGGCGAGATGCCCAGGCAAAGAGGCTTTTGCTGAATGCGGGTTTCTCCCACCGCGAGACTGGGATCAGGCAAGCAGCCCCAGCCCGCAGAACATTTCTTAGCGAATGCTGTGCTTTCGCAAAGGCTTTGGCTTGGAGCGAACAGCACTTCACTGCTGCTTCCTCAGCAAGGCTTCAGTCGCGTCAGGGAAGCAGAGCTGCGGGAGAGCTGGTGACTCTTGGACCTTGCTTTCCCAGGCTCCAGTTCGTGTTCTGGGTTCACCCTGCCAAGCCGATCTAAGCAGACACAGCTACAACCCTCCAGTAGCGTGCATAGCCTAGGTTGGCACTCAATACACACTACCATCTTCCAGTGTAGGCATCCCTTGGCCTTTTACTCTGGCACTTAAGCGGACTGCAAACTAGACCAGTGCTTTCCCCACAGGAAAGGAGAGCTGACAGGAACCCTGCACATGGCCCGTGCACTGAATAGGGAGCTTTGGGGGACTGTCCCCACTCCTTCCGCTTAAACCCCGTGAATACTCCAAGCTTCCACATCCTGGAGGAAGTCAACGTCTGACTCGCTGTTAGTTCAGGGAGCTGTTTCTGCGAGTACACCGTAGGCCCCTGGTGACTAGAGCATGTCTGCCCCAGGGACAGGTGGCCAAGGAGCTGCTATCTCCTTGGCCCACAGACTCAGGACAGGCATGCTTTCTACCCAGACTCCTTCCTAAGAGTGGAGCCTGCACCCTGCCATACACATCCCCTGCTGTCTCCTTAGCAACCAGGCTTCTGACTGTCTGAACTGGGAGCGGGTGACACTTGTATTACCACTGAACGCTGTGCCTGCCAGGGTCGTCCCTCCTGCTTTGCAACCGTTTCCAGACAAGAAGGCCAATGGCTGCTGCTCTTCTCCCCGGGCAGAGTGTTGAACCTTCCACAGATATGCTCCTGGGGTGCGCAGTGAAAAACGTGTCCCTTTCCTTAAGGCTCTTTCCATAGGCGCAAGCGCGCTTCTCTCACAGGCAGAAGGGATGCCCAGGCAAAGAGGATTTCTCTCCATGCGGGTTTAGTACACTGTGCTGAAGAGACCAGCTCAGGCAACAGGAGAATCCCTCAGACCCGACTCTGATTTCCCAAAGAATGCTGCGCTTTCCCAGAGGGGATGCCAGGGCAAAGAGGCTTTCGCTCTATGCGGTATTCTCCCATAGTGCTGCGAATACTAGGCTAAGGCAAGCAGCAACAGCAGCCCACAGAACTGACTCTGATTTCCCAGCGACTGCTATGCTTTCGCAGAGCTTTACAGCTTGGCAGGAACCGCACTTCGCTGCTGCTTCCTCAGAAAGGCTTTGGGTGTTTAGTCTGTCCCGACAGGGAAGAAGAGCCGCGAGAGAGCTGGTGCCTCTTGGGACTTGCTTTCTCGGGCTCCTCGTTCACACCCGGGGTTACCTTGCTATGCCGAACTAAGCAGACACAGTCCCAACCCAGCAGCAGCGTCCGTTCTTAACATGGCACTCAATGCCTATTACAATCTCGTGGGGAAGGTAAGGCTTTGCCTTTGGCTCTGGCGCTCCGGCAGGCTCAAGGTCTAGGCCATTGCCTACACCACAGGAGAGAGCTGGCGACAGGATCACTGCACATGGCCCGTGCACTGGGATGGGGAACTGTGGGGGACTGTCCACACTCTTTCCCCAGCACACCCCCTGCCACCCACATCGCTGCCACATCTTGGTGGAAGATGGCATCTGAATGCCAGTTCCATTTGTGTTGTTTCCGCGAGTTGCAGCTATGTCGCCTGGTGGGAAGCCCAAGTCTGTTCTTGGGACAGATGGCCAAGGAGATGCTGCCCCCTTTTGACCAGAGGCAAAGGACTGGCCTGCCTTCTGCCCAGACTCCTTCCTCAGCGTGGAGTACGCGCCTCTGCCCTAGTCATGCCCCCATGTCTCCCTAGCAGCCTGGCTCCCATCTCTCTGCACAGGTAGCGGGTGACACTTGTCTTGCCACCGGCCTGTGGTTCGTGCCATGGCAGGCTATCCTGCATCCCGAGGGTTTCCAGACCCCAAGGCCAACGGCTCCTTCTCTTCTCCAGGGGCGGCAGCTGCGCTTTCCCCACACTTGGTTTCTCTCTCAGGCAGAGGGGATGCTAGGACAAAGCGTATTTCGCTCCATGCGGGTATCGTCCACCAAGCTGTGGAGACTAGCTCAGGCAAGCAGCAGCAGCATCCCCTAACAAAACTGATTTCCCAAGGAAAGCTGCGCTTTCCCAGGCGAGATGCCCAGGCAAAGAGGCTTTTGCTGAATGCGGGTTTCTCCCACCGCGAGACTGGGATCAGGCAAGCAGCCCCAGCCCGCAGAACATTTCTTAGCGAATGCTGTGCTTTCGCAAAGGCTTTGGCTTGGAGCGAACAGCACTTCACTGCTGCTTCCTCAGCAAGGCTTCAGTCGCGTCAGGGAAGCAGAGCTGCGGGAGAGCTGGTGCCTCTTGGACCTTGCTTTCCCAGGCTCCAGTTCGTGTCCTGGGTTCACCCTGCCAAGCCGAACTAAGCAGACACAGCTACAACCCTCCAGTAGCGTGCATAGCCTAGGTTGGCACTCAATACACACTACCATCTTCCAGTGTAGGCATCCCTTGGCCTTTTACTCTGGCACTTAAGCGGACTGCAAACTAGACCAGTGCTTTCCCCACAGGAAAGGAGAGCTGACAGGAACCCTGCACATGGCCCGTGCACTGAATAGGGAGCTTTGGGGGACTGTCCCCACTCCTTCTTCTTAAACCCCGTGAATACTCCAAGCTTCCACATCCTGGAGGAAGTCGGTGTCTGACTCGCTGTTAGTTCAGGGAGCTGTTTCTGCGAGTACACCGTAGGCCCCTGGTGACTAGAGCATGTCTGCCCCAGGGACAGGTGGCCAAGGAGCTGCTATCTCCTTGGCCCACAGACTCAGGACAGGCATGCTTTCTACCCAGACTCCTTCCTAAGAGTGGAGCCTGCACCCTGCCATACACATCCCCTGCTGTCTCCTTAGCAACCAGGCTTCTGACTGTCTGAACTGGGAGCGGGTGACACTTGTATTACCACTGAACGCTGTGCCTGCCAGGGTCGTCCCTCCTGCTTTGCAACCGTTTCCAGACAAGAAGGCCAATGGCTGCTGCTCTTCTCCCCGGGCAGAGTGTTGAACCTTCCACAGATATGCTCCTGGGGTGCGCAGTGAAAAACGTGTCCCTTTCCTTAAGGCTCTTTCCATAGGCGCAAGCGCGCTTCTCTCACAGGCAGAAGGGATGCCCAGGCAAAGAGGATTTCTCTCCATGCGGGTTTAGTACACTGTGCTGAAGAGACCAGCTCAGGCAACAGGAGAATCCCTCAGACCCGACTCTGATTTCCCAAAGAATGCTGCGCTTTCCCAGAGGGGATGCCAGGGCAAAGAGGCTTTCGCTCTATGCGGTATTCTCCCATAGTGCTGCGAATACTAGGCTAAGGCAAGCAGCAACAGCAGCCCACAGAACTGACTCTGATTTCCCAGCGACTGCTATGCTTTCGCAGAGCTTTACAGCTTGGCAGGAACCGCACTTCGCTGCTGCTTCCTCAGAAAGGCTTTGGGTGTTTAGTCTGTCCCGACAGGGAAGAAGAGCCGCGAGAGAGCTGGTGCCTCTTGGGACTTGCTTTCTCGGGCTCCTCGTTCACACCCGGGGTTACCTTGCTATGCCGAACTAAGCAGACACAGTCCCAACCCAGCAGCAGCGTCCGTTCTTAACATGGCACTCAATGCCTATTACAATCTCGTGGGGAAGGTAAGGCTTTGCCTTTGGCTCTGGCGCTCCGGCAGGCTCAAGGTCTAGGCCATTGCCTACACCACAGGAGAGAGCTGGCGACAGGATCACTGCACATGGCCCGTGCACTGGGATGGGGAACTGTGGGGGACTGTCCACACTCTTTCCCCAGCACACCCCCTGCCACCCACATCGCTGCCACATCTTGGTGGAAGATGGCATCTGAATGCCAGTTCCATTTGTGTTGTTTCCGCGAGTTGCAGCTATGTCGCCTGGTGGGAAGCCCAAGTCTGTTCTTGGGACAGATGGCCAAGGAGATGCTGCACCTTTTTGACCAGAGGCAAAGGACTGGCCTGCCTTCTGCCCAGACACCTTCCTCAGCGTGGAGTACGCGCCTCTGCCCTAGTCATGCCCTCATGTCTCCTTAGCAGGCTGGCTTCCATCTCTCTGCACAGGTAGCGGGTGACACTTGTCTTGCCACCGGCCTGTGGTTCGTGCCATGGCAGGCTATCCTGCATCCCGAGTGTTTCCAGACCCCAAGGCCAACGGCTCCTTTTCTTCTCCAGGGGCGGCAGTTGCGCTTTCCCCTCACTTGGTTTCTCTCTCAGGCAGAGGGGATGCTAGGACAAAGCGTATTTCGCTCCATGCGGGTATCGTCCACCAAGCTGTGGAGACTAGCTCAGGCAAGCAGAAGCAGCATCCCCTAAAAAAACTCTGATTTCCCAAGGAAAGCTGCGCTTTCCCAGGCGAGATGCCCAGGCAAAGAGGCTTTTGCTGAATGCGGGTTTCTCCCACCGCGAGGCTGGGATCAGGCAAGCAGCCCCAGCCCGCAGAACATTTCTTAGCGAATGCTGTGCTTTCGCAAAGGCTTTGGCTTGGAGCGAACAGCACTTCACTGCTGCTTCCTCAGCAAGGCTTCAGTCGCGTTAGGGAAGCAGAGCTGCGGGAGAGCTGGTGCCTCTTGGACCTTGCTTTCCCAGGCTCCAGTTCGTGTCCTGGGTTCACCCTGCCAAGCCGAACTAAGCAGACACAGCTACAACCCTCCAGTAGCGTGCATAGCCTAGGTTGGCACTCAATACACACTACCATCTTCCAGTGTAGGCATCCCTTGGCCTTTTACTCTGGCATTTAAGCGGACTGCAAACTAGACCAGTGCTTTCCCCACAGGAAAGGAGAGCTGACAGGAACCCTGCACATGGCCCGTGCACTGAATAGGGAGCTTTGGGGGACTGTCCCCACTCCTTCCCCTTAAACCCCGTGAATCCTCCAAGCTTCCACATCCTGGAGGAAGTCGGCGTCTGACTCGCTGTTAGTTCAGGGAGCTGTTTCTACGAGTACACCGTAGGCCCCTGGTGACTAGAGCATGTCTGCCCCAGGGACAGGTGGCCAAGGAGCTGCTATCTCCTTGGCCCATAGACTCAGGACAGGCATGCTTTCTACCCAGACTCCTTCCTAAGAGTGGAGCCTGCACCCTGCCATACACATCCCCTCCTGTCTCCTTAGCAACCAGGCTTCTGACTGTCTGAACTGGGAGCGGGTGACACTTGTATTACCACTGAACGCTGTGCCTGCCAGGGTTTCCCTCCTGCTCTGCAACCGTTTCCCGACAAGAAGGCCAATGGCTGCTGCTCTTCTCCCCGGGCAGAGTGTTGAACGTTCCACAGATATGCTCCTGGGGTGCGCAGTGAAAAACGTGTCCCTTTCCTTAAGGCTCTTTCCATAGGCGCAAGCGCGCTTCTCTCACAGGCAGAAGGGATGCCCAGGCAAAGAGGATTTCTCTCCATGCGGGTTTAGTACACTGTGCTGAAGAGACCAGCTCAGGCAACAGGAGAATCCCTCAGACCCGACTCTGATTTCCCAAAGAATGCTGCGCTTTCCCAGAGGGGATGCCAGGGCAAAGAGGCTTTCGCTCTATGCGGTATTCTCCCATAGTGCTGCGAATACTAGGCTAAGGCAAGCAGCAACAGCAGCCCACAGAACCGACTCTGATTTCCCAGCGACTGCTATGCTTTCGCAGAGCTTTACAGCTTGGCAGGAACCGCACTTCGCTGCTGCTTCCTCAGAAAGGCTTTGGGTGTTTAGTCTGTCCCGGCAGGGAAGAAGAGCCGCGGGAGAGCTGGTGCCTCTTGGGACTTGCTTTCTCGGGCTCCTCGTTCACACCCGGGGTTACCTTGCTATGCCGAACTAAGCAGACACAGTCCCAACCCAGCAGCAGCGTCCGTTCTTAACATGGCACTCAATGCCTATTACAATCTCGTGGGGAAGGTAAGGCTTTGCCTTTGGCTCTGGCGCTCCGGCAGGCTCAAGGTCTAGGCCAGTGCCTACACCACAGGAGAGAGCTGGCGACAGGATCACTGCACATGGTCCGTGCACTGGGATGGGGAACTGTGGGGGACTGTCCACATTCTTTCCCCAGCACACCCCCTGCCACCCACATCACTGCCACATCTTGGTGGAAGATGGCATCTGAATGCCAGTTCCATTTGTGTTGTTTCCGCGAGTTGCAGCTATGTCGCCTGGTGGGAAGCCCAAGTCTGTTCTTGGGACAGATGGCCAAGGAGATGCTGCCCCTTTTTGACCAGAGGCAAAGGACTGGCCTGCCTTCTGCCCAGACTCCTTCCTCAGCGTGGAGTACGCGCCTCTGCCCTAGTCATGCCCTCATGTCTCCTTAGCAGCCTGGCTTCCATCTCTCTGCACAGGTAGCGGGTGACACTTGTCTTGCCACCGGCCTGTGGTTCGTGCCATGGCAGGCTATCCTGCATCCCGAGTGTTTCCAGACCCCAAGGCCAACGGCTCCTTCTCTTCTCCAGGGGCGGCAGCTGCGCTTTCCCCACACTTGGTTTCTCTCTCAGGCAGAGGGGATGCTAGGACAAAGCGTATTTCGCTCCATGCGGGTATCGTCCACCAAGCTGTGGAGACTAGCTCAGGCAAGCAGCAGCAGCATCCCCTAACAAAACTCTGATTTCCCAAGGAAAGCTGCGCTTTCCCAGGCGAGATGCCCAGGCAAAGAGGCTTTTGCTGAATGCGGGTTTCTCCCACCGCGAGACTGGGATCAGGCAAGCAGCCCCAGCCCGCAGAACATTTCTTAGCGAATGCTGTGCTTTCGCAAAGGCTTTGGCTTGGAGCGAACAGCACTTCACTGCTGCTTCCTCAGCAAGGCTTCAGTCGCGTCAGGGAAGCAGAGCTGCGGGAGAGCTGGTGACTCTTGGACCTTGCTTTCCCAGGCTCCAGTTCGTGTTCTGGGTTCACCCTGCCAAGCCGATCTAAGCAGACACAGCTACAACCCTCCAGTAGCGTGCATAGCCTAGGTTGGCACTCAATACACACTACCATCTTCCAGTGTAGGCATCCCTTGGCCTTTTACTCTGGCACTTAAGCGGACTGCAAACTAGACCAGTGCTTTCCCCACAGGAAAGGAGAGCTGACAGGAACCCTGCACATGGCCCGTGCACTGAATAGGGAGCTTTGGGGGACTGTCCCCACTCCTTCCGCTTAAACCCCGTGAATACTCCAAGCTTCCACATCCTGGAGGAAGTCAACGTCTGACTCGCTGTTAGTTCAGGGAGCTGTTTCTGCGAGTACACCGTAGGCCCCTGGTGACTAGAGCATGTCTGCCCCAGGGACAGGTGGCCAAGGAGCTGCTATCTCCTTGGCCCACAGACTCAGGACAGGCATGCTTTCTACCCAGACTCCTTCCTAAGAGTGGAGCCTGCACCCTGCCATACACATCCCCTGCTGTCTCCTTAGCAACCAGGCTTCTGACTGTCTGAACTGGGAGCGGGTGACACTTGTATTACCACTGAACGCTGTGCCTGCCAGGGTCGTCCCTCCTGCTTTGCAACCGTTTCCAGACAAGAAGGCCAATGGCTGCTGCTCTTCTCCCCGGGCAGAGTGTTGAACCTTCCACAGATATGCTCCTGGGGTGCGCAGTGAAAAACGTGTCCCTTTCCTTAAGGCTCTTTCCATAGGCGCAAGCGCGCTTCTCTCACAGGCAGAAGGGATGCCCAGGCAAAGAGGATTTCTCTCCATGCGGGTTTAGTACACTGTGCTGAAGAGACCAGCTCAGGCAACAGGAGAATCCCTCAGACCCGACTCTGATTTCCCAAAGAATGCTGCGCTTTCCCAGAGGGGATGCCAGGGCAAAGAGGCTTTCGCTCTATGCGGTATTCTCCCATAGTGCTGCGAATACTAGGCTAAGGCAAGCAGCAACAGCAGCCCACAGAACTGACTCTGATTTCCCAGCGACTGCTATGCTTTCGCAGAGCTTTACAGCTTGGCAGGAACCGCACTTCGCTGCTGCTTCCTCAGAAAGGCTTTGGGTGTTTAGTCTGTCCCGACAGGGAAGAAGAGCCGCGAGAGAGCTGGTGCCTCTTGGGACTTGCTTTCTCGGGCTCCTCGTTCACACCCGGGGTTACCTTGCTATGCCGAACTAAGCAGACACAGTCCCAACCCAGCAGCAGCGTCCGTTCTTAACATGGCACTCAATGCCTATTACAATCTCGTGGGGAAGGTAAGGCTTTGCCTTTGGCTCTGGCGCTCCGGCAGGCTCAAGGTCTAGGCCATTGCCTACACCACAGGAGAGAGCTGGCGACAGGATCACTGCACATGGCCCGTGCACTGGGATGGGGAACTGTGGGGGACTGTCCACACTCTTTCCCCAGCACACCCCCTGCCACCCACATCGCTGCCACATCTTGGTGGAAGATGGCATCTGAATGCCAGTTCCATTTGTGTTGTTTCCGCGAGTTGCAGCTATGTCGCCTGGTGGGAAGCCCAAGTCTGTTCTTGGGACAGATGGCCAAGGAGATGCTGCACCTTTTTGACCAGAGGCAAAGGACTGGCCTGCCTTCTGCCCAGACACCTTCCTCAGCGTGGAGTACGCGCCTCTGCCCTAGTCATGCCCTCATGTCTCCTTAGCAGGCTGGCTTCCATCTCTCTGCACAGGTAGCGGGTGACACTTGTCTTGCCACCGGCCTGTGGTTCGTGCCATGGCAGGCTATCCTGCATCCCGAGTGTTTCCAGACCCCAAGGCCAACGGCTCCTTTTCTTCTCCAGGGGCGGCAGTTGCGCTTTCCCCTCACTTGGTTTCTCTCTCAGGCAGAGGGGATGCTAGGACAAAGCGTATTTCGCTCCATGCGGGTATCGTCCACCAAGCTGTGGAGACTAGCTCAGGCAAGCAGAAGCAGCATCCCCTAAAAAAACTCTGATTTCCCAAGGAAAGCTGCGCTTTCCCAGGCGAGATGCCCAGGCAAAGAGGCTTTTGCTGAATGCGGGTTTCTCCCACCGCGAGGCTGGGATCAGGCAAGCAGCCCCAGCCCGCAGAACATTTCTTAGCGAATGCTGTGCTTTCGCAAAGGCTTTGGCTTGGAGCGAACAGCACTTCACTGCTGCTTCCTCAGCAAGGCTTCAGTCGCGTTAGGGAAGCAGAGCTGCGGGAGAGCTGGTGCCTCTTGGACCTTGCTTTCCCAGGCTCCAGTTCGTGTCCTGGGTTCACCCTGCCAAGCCGAACTAAGCAGACACAGCTACAACCCTCCAGTAGCGTGCATAGCCTAGGTTGGCACTCAATACACACTACCATCTTCCAGTGTAGGCATCCCTTGGCCTTTTACTCTGGCATTTAAGCGGACTGCAAACTAGACCAGTGCTTTCCCCACAGGAAAGGAGAGCTGACAGGAACCCTGCACATGGCCCGTGCACTGAATAGGGAGCTTTGGGGGACTGTCCCCACTCCTTCCCCTTAAACCCCGTGAATCCTCCAAGCTTCCACATCCTGGAGGAAGTCGGCGTCTGACTCGCTGTTAGTTCAGGGAGCTGTTTCTACGAGTACACCGTAGGCCCCTGGTGACTAGAGCATGTCTGCCCCAGGGACAGGTGGCCAAGGAGCTGCTATCTCCTTGGCCCATAGACTCAGGACAGGCATGCTTTCTACCCAGACTCCTTCCTAAGAGTGGAGCCTGCACCCTGCCATACACATCCCCTCCTGTCTCCTTAGCAACCAGGCTTCTGACTGTCTGAACTGGGAGCGGGTGACACTTGTATTACCACTGAACGCTGTGCCTGCCAGGGTTTCCCTCCTGCTCTGCAACCGTTTCCCGACAAGAAGGCCAATGGCTGCTGCTCTTCTCCCCGGGCAGAGTGTTGAACGTTCCACAGATATGCTCCTGGGGTGCGCAGTGAAAAACGTGTCCCTTTCCTTAAGGCTCTTTCCATAGGCGCAAGCGCGCTTCTCTCACAGGCAGAAGGGATGCCCAGGCAAAGAGGATTTCTCTCCATGCGGGTTTAGTACACTGTGCTGAAGAGACCAGCTCAGGCAACAGGAGAATCCCTCAGACCCGACTCTGATTTCCCAAAGAATGCTGCGCTTTCCCAGAGGGGATGCCAGGGCAAAGAGGCTTTCGCTCTATGCGGTATTCTCCCATAGTGCTGCGAATACTAGGCTAAGGCAAGCAGCAACAGCAGCCCACAGAACCGACTCTGATTTCCCAGCGACTGCTATGCTTTCGCAGAGCTTTACAGCTTGGCAGGAACCGCACTTCGCTGCTGCTTCCTCAGAAAGGCTTTGGGTGTTTAGTCTGTCCCGGCAGGGAAGAAGAGCCGCGGGAGAGCTGGTGCCTCTTGGGACTTGCTTTCTCGGGCTCCTCGTTCACGCCCGGGGTTACCTTGCTATGCCGAACTAAGCAGACACAGTCCCAACCCAGCAGCAGCGTCCGTTCTTAACATGGCACTCAATGCCTATTACAATCTCGTGGGGAAGGTAAGGCTTTGTCTTTGGCTCTGGCGCTCCGGGAGGCTCAAGGTCTAGGCCATTGCCTACACCACAGGAGAGAGCTGGCGACAGGATCACTGCACATGGCCCGTGCACTGGGATGGGGAACTGTGGGGGACTGTCCACACTCTTTCCCCAGCACACCCCCTGCCACCCACATCGCTGCCACATCTTGGTGGAAGATGGCATCTGAATGCCAGTTCCATTTGTGTTGTTTCCGCGAGTTGCAGCTATGTCGCCTGGTGGGAAGCCCAAGTCTGTTCTTGGGACAGATGGCCAAGGAGATGCTGCCCCCTTTTGACCAGAGGCAAAGGACTGGCCTGCCTTCTGCCCAGACTCCTTCCTCAGCGTGGAGTACGCGCCTCTGCCCTAGTCATGCCCCCATGTCTCCCTAGCAGCCTGGCTCCCATCTCTCTGCACAGGTAGCGGGTGACACTTGTCTTGCCACCGGCCTGTGGTTCGTGCCATGGCAGGCTATCCTGCATCCCGAGGGTTTCCAGACCCCAAGGCCAACGGCTCCTTCTCTTCTCCAGGGGCGGCAGCTGCGCTTTCCCCACACTTGGTTTCTCTCTCAGGCAGAGGGGATGCTAGGACAAAGCGTATTTCGCTCCATGCGGGTATCGTCCACCAAGCTGTGGAGACTAGCTCAGGCAAGCAGCAGCAGCATCCCCTAACAAAACTGATTTCCCAAGGAAAGCTGCGCTTTCCCAGGCGAGATGCCCAGGCAAAGAGGCTTTTGCTGAATGCGGGTTTCTCCCACCGCGAGACTGGGATCAGGCAAGCAGCCCCAGCCCGCAGAACATTTCTTAGCGAATGCTGTGCTTTCGCAAAGGCTTTGGCTTGGAGCGAACAGCACTTCACTGCTGCTTCCTCAGCAAGGCTTCAGTCGCGTCAGGGAAGCAGAGCTGCGGGAGAGCTGGTGCCTCTTGGACCTTGCTTTCCCAGGCTCCAGTTCGTGTCCTGGGTTCACCCTGCCAAGCCGAACTAAGCAGACACAGCTACAACCCTCCAGTAGCGTGCATAGCCTAGGTTGGCACTCAATACACACTACCATCTTCCAGTGTAGGCATCCCTTGGCCTTTTACTCTGGCACTTAAGCGGACTGCAAACTAGACCAGTGCTTTCCCCACAGGAAAGGAGAGCTGACAGGAACCCTGCACATGGCCCGTGCACTGAATAGGGAGCTTTGGGGGACTGTCCCCACTCCTTCTTCTTAAACCCCGTGAATACTCCAAGCTTCCACATCCTGGAGGAAGTCGGTGTCTGACTCGCTGTTAGTTCAGGGAGCTGTTTCTGCGAGTACACCGTAGGCCCCTGGTGACTAGAGCATGTCTGCCCCAGGGACAGGTGGCCAAGGAGCTGCTATCTCCTTGGCCCACAGACTCAGGACAGGCATGCTTTCTACCCAGACTCCTTCCTAAGAGTGGAGCCTGCACCCTGCCATACACATCCCCTGCTGTCTCCTTAGCAACCAGGCTTCTGACTGTCTGAACTGGGAGCGGGTGACACTTGTATTACCACTGAACGCTGTGCCTGCCAGGGTCGTCCCTCCTGCTTTGCAACCGTTTCCAGACAAGAAGGCCAATGGCTGCTGCTCTTCTCCCCGGGCAGAGTGTTGAACCTTCCACAGATATGCTCCTGGGGTGCGCAGTGAAAAACGTGTCCCTTTCCTTAAGGCTCTTTCCATAGGCGCAAGCGCGCTTCTCTCACAGGCAGAAGGGATGCCCAGGCAAAGAGGATTTCTCTCCATGCGGGTTTAGTACACTGTGCTGAAGAGACCAGCTCAGGCAACAGGAGAATCCCTCAGACCCGACTCTGATTTCCCAAAGAATGCTGCGCTTTCCCAGAGGGGATGCCAGGGCAAAGAGGCTTTCGCTCTATGCGGTATTCTCCCATAGTGCTGCGAATACTAGGCTAAGGCAAGCAGCAACAGCAGCCCACAGAACTGACTCTGATTTCCCAGCGACTGCTATGCTTTCGCAGAGCTTTACAGCTTGGCAGGAACCGCACTTCGCTGCTGCTTCCTCAGAAAGGCTTTGGGTGTTTAGTCTGTCCCGACAGGGAAGAAGAGCCGCGAGAGAGCTGGTGCCTCTTGGGACTTGCTTTCTCGGGCTCCTCGTTCACACCCGGGGTTACCTTGCTATGCCGAACTAAGCAGACACAGTCCCAACCCAGCAGCAGCGTCCGTTCTTAACATGGCACTCAATGCCTATTACAATCTCGTGGGGAAGGTAAGGCTTTGCCTTTGGCTCTGGCGCTCCGGCAGGCTCAAGGTCTAGGCCATTGCCTACACCACAGGAGAGAGCTGGCGACAGGATCACTGCACATGGCCCGTGCACTGGGATGGGGAACTGTGGGGGACTGTCCACACTCTTTCCCCAGCACACCCCCTGCCACCCACATCGCTGCCACATCTTGGTGGAAGATGGCATCTGAATGCCAGTTCCATTTGTGTTGTTTCCGCGAGTTGCAGCTATGTCGCCTGGTGGGAAGCCCAAGTCTGTTCTTGGGACAGATGGCCAAGGAGATGCTGCACCTTTTTGACCAGAGGCAAAGGACTGGCCTGCCTTCTGCCCAGACACCTTCCTCAGCGTGGAGTACGCGCCTCTGCCCTAGTCATGCCCTCATGTCTCCTTAGCAGGCTGGCTTCCATCTCTCTGCACAGGTAGCGGGTGACACTTGTCTTGCCACCGGCCTGTGGTTCGTGCCATGGCAGGCTATCCTGCATCCCGAGTGTTTCCAGACCCCAAGGCCAACGGCTCCTTTTCTTCTCCAGGGGCGGCAGTTGCGCTTTCCCCTCACTTGGTTTCTCTCTCAGGCAGAGGGGATGCTAGGACAAAGCGTATTTCGCTCCATGCGGGTATCGTCCACCAAGCTGTGGAGACTAGCTCAGGCAAGCAGAAGCAGCATCCCCTAAAAAAACTCTGATTTCCCAAGGAAAGCTGAGCTTTCCCAGGCGAGATGCCCAGGCAAAGAGGCTTTTGCTGAATGCGGGTTTCTCCCACCGCGAGGCTGGGATCAGGCAAGCAGCCCCAGCCCGCAGAACATTTCTTAGCGAATGCTGTGCTTTCGCAAAGGCTTTGGCTTGGAGCGAACAGCACTTCACTGCTGCTTCCTCAGCAAGGCTTCAGTCGCGTTAGGGAAGCAGAGCTGCGGGAGAGCTGGTGCCTCTTGGACCTTGCTTTCCCAGGCTCCAGTTCGTGTCCTGGGTTCACCCTGCCAAGCCGAACTAAGCAGACACAGCTACAACCCTCCAGTAGCGTGCATAGCCTAGGTTGGCACTCAATACACACTACCATCTTCCAGTGTAGGCATCCCTTGGCCTTTTACTCTGGCATTTAAGCGGACTGCAAACTAGACCAGTGCTTTCCCCACAGGAAAGGAGAGCTGACAGGAACCCTGCACATGGCCCGTGCACTGAATAGGGAGCTTTGGGGGACTGTCCCCACTCCTTCCCCTTAAACCCCGTGAATCCTCCAAGCTTCCACATCCTGGAGGAAGTCGGCGTCTGACTCGCTGTTAGTTCAGGGAGCTGTTTCTACGAGTACACCGTAGGCCCCTGGTGACTAGAGCATGTCTGCCCCAGGGACAGGTGGCCAAGGAGCTGCTATCTCCTTGGCCCACAGACTCAGGACAGGCATGCTTTCTACCCAGACTCCTTCCTAAGAGTGGAGCCTGCACCCTGCCATACACATCCCCTCCTGTCTCCTTAGCAACCAGGCTTCTGACTGTCTGAACTGGGAGCGGGTGACACTTGTATTACCACTGAACGCTGTGCCTGCCAGGGTTTCCCTCCTGCTCTGCAACCGTTTCCCGACAAGAAGGCCAATGGCTGCTGCTCTTCTCCCCGGGCAGAGTGTTGAACGTTCCACAGATATGCTCCTGGGGTGCGCAGTGAAAAACGTGTCCCTTTCCTTAAGGCTCTTTCCATAGGCGCAAGCGCGCTTCTCTCACAGGCAGAAGGGATGCCCAGGCAAAGAGGATTTCTCTCCATGCGGGTTTAGTACACTGTGCTGAAGAGACCAGCTCAGGCAACAGGAGAATCCCTCAGACCCGACTCTGATTTCCCAAAGAATGCTGCGCTTTCCCAGAGGGGATGCCAGGGCAAAGAGGCTTTCGCTCTATGCGGTATTCTCCCATAGTGCTGCGAATACTAGGCTAAGGCAAGCAGCAACAGCAGCCCACAGAACCGACTCTGATTTCCCAGCGACTGCTATGCTTTCGCAGAGCTTTACAGCTTGGCAGGAACCGCACTTCGCTGCTGCTTCCTCAGAAAGGCTTTGGGTGTTTAGTCTGTCCCGGCAGGGAAGAAGAGCCGCGGGAGAGCTGGTGCCTCTTGGGACTTGCTTTCTCGGGCTCCTCGTTCACACCCGGGGTTACCTTGCTATGCCGAACTAAGCAGACACAGTCCCAACCCAGCAGCAGCGTCCGTTCTTAACATGGCACTCAATGCCTATTACAATCTCGTGGGGAAGGTAAGGCTTTGCCTTTGGCTCTGGCGCTCCGGCAGGCTCAAGGTCTAGGCCAGTGCCTACACCACAGGAGAGAGCTGGCGACAGGATCACTGCACATGGTCCGTGCACTGGGATGGGGAACTGTGGGGGACTGTCCACATTCTTTCCCCAGCACACCCCCTGCCACCCACATCACTGCCACATCTTGGTGGAAGATGGCATCTGAATGCCAGTTCCATTTGTGTTGTTTCCGCGAGTTGCAGCTATGTCGCCTGGTGGGAAGCCCAAGTCTGTTCTTGGGACAGATGGCCAAGGAGATGCTGCCCCTTTTTGACCAGAGGCAAAGGACTGGCCTGCCTTCTGCCCAGACTCCTTCCTCAGCGTGGAGTACGCGCCTCTGCCCTAGTCATGCCCTCATGTCTCCTTAGCAGCCTGGCTTCCATCTCTCTGCACAGGTAGCGGGTGACACTTGTCTTGCCACCGGCCTGTGGTTCGTGCCATGGCAGGCTATCCTGCATCCCGAGTGTTTCCAGACCCCAAGGCCAACGGCTCCTTCTCTTCTCCAGGGGCGGCAGCTGCGCTTTCCCCACACTTGGTTTCTCTCTCAGGCAGAGGGGATGCTAGGACAAAGCGTATTTCGCTCCATGCGGGTATCGTCCACCAAGCTGTGGAGACTAGCTCAGGCAAGCAGCAGCAGCATCCCCTAACAAAACTCTGATTTCCCAAGGAAAGCTGCGCTTTCCCAGGCGAGATGCCCAGGCAAAGAGGCTTTTGCTGAATGCGGGTTTCTCCCACCGCGAGACTGGGATCAGGCAAGCAGCCCCAGCCCGCAGAACATTTCTTAGCGAATGCTGTGCTTTCGCAAAGGCTTTGGCTTGGAGCGAACAGCACTTCACTGCTGCTTCCTCAGCAAGGCTTCAGTCGCGTCAGGGAAGCAGAGCTGCGGGAGAGCTGGTGACTCTTGGACCTTGCTTTCCCAGGCTCCAGTTCGTGTTCTGGGTTCACCCTGCCAAGCCGATCTAAGCAGACACAGCTACAACCCTCCAGTAGCGTGCATAGCCTAGGTTGGCACTCAATACACACTACCATCTTCCAGTGTAGGCATCCCTTGGCCTTTTACTCTGGCACTTAAGCGGACTGCAAACTAGACCAGTGCTTTCCCCACAGGAAAGGAGAGCTGACAGGAACCCTGCACATGGCCCGTGCACTGAATAGGGAGCTTTGGGGGACTGTCCCCACTCCTTCCGCTTAAACCCCGTGAATACTCCAAGCTTCCACATCCTGGAGGAAGTCAACGTCTGACTCGCTGTTAGTTCAGGGAGCTGTTTCTGCGAGTACACCGTAGGCCCCTGGTGACTAGAGCATGTCTGCCCCAGGGACAGGTGGCCAAGGAGCTGCTATCTCCTTGGCCCACAGACTCAGGACAGGCATGCTTTCTACCCAGACTCCTTCCTAAGAGTGGAGCCTGCACCCTGCCATACACATCCCCTGCTGTCTCCTTAGCAACCAGGCTTCTGACTGTCTGAACTGGGAGCGGGTGACACTTGTATTACCACTGAACGCTGTGCCTGCCAGGGTCGTCCCTCCTGCTTTGCAACCGTTTCCAGACAAGAAGGCCAATGGCTGCTGCTCTTCTCCCCGGGCAGAGTGTTGAACCTTCCACAGATATGCTCCTGGGGTGCGCAGTGAAAAACGTGTCCCTTTCCTTAAGGCTCTTTCCATAGGCGCAAGCGCGCTTCTCTCACAGGCAGAAGGGATGCCCAGGCAAAGAGGATTTCTCTCCATGCGGGTTTAGTACACTGTGCTGAAGAGACCAGCTCAGGCAACAGGAGAATCCCTCAGACCCGACTCTGATTTCCCAAAGAATGCTGCGCTTTCCCAGAGGGGATGCCAGGGCAAAGAGGCTTTCGCTCTATGCGGTATTCTCCCATAGTGCTGCGAATACTAGGCTAAGGCAAGCAGCAACAGCAGCCCACAGAACTGACTCTGATTTCCCAGCGACTGCTATGCTTTCGCAGAGCTTTACAGCTTGGCAGGAACCGCACTTCGCTGCTGCTTCCTCAGAAAGGCTTTGGGTGTTTAGTCTGTCCCGACAGGGAAGAAGAGCCGCGAGAGAGCTGGTGCCTCTTGGGACTTGCTTTCTCGGGCTCCTCGTTCACACCCGGGGTTACCTTGCTATGCCGAACTAAGCAGACACAGTCCCAACCCAGCAGCAGCGTCCGTTCTTAACATGGCACTCAATGCCTATTACAATCTCGTGGGGAAGGTAAGGCTTTGCCTTTGGCTCTGGCGCTCCGGCAGGCTCAAGGTCTAGGCCATTGCCTACACCACAGGAGAGAGCTGGCGACAGGATCACTGCACATGGCCCGTGCACTGGGATGGGGAACTGTGGGGGACTGTCCACACTCTTTCCCCAGCACACCCCCTGCCACCCACATCGCTGCCACATCTTGGTGGAAGATGGCATCTGAATGCCAGTTCCATTTGTGTTGTTTCCGCGAGTTGCAGCTATGTCGCCTGGTGGGAAGCCCAAGTCTGTTCTTGGGACAGATGGCCAAGGAGATGCTGCACCTTTTTGACCAGAGGCAAAGGACTGGCCTGCCTTCTGCCCAGACACCTTCCTCAGCGTGGAGTACGCGCCTCTGCCCTAGTCATGCCCTCATGTCTCCTTAGCAGGCTGGCTTCCATCTCTCTGCACAGGTAGCGGGTGACACTTGTCTTGCCACCGGCCTGTGGTTCGTGCCATGGCAGGCTATCCTGCATCCCGAGTGTTTCCAGACCCCAAGGCCAACGGCTCCTTTTCTTCTCCAGGGGCGGCAGTTGCGCTTTCCCCTCACTTGGTTTCTCTCTCAGGCAGAGGGGATGCTAGGACAAAGCGTATTTCGCTCCATGCGGGTATCGTCCACCAAGCTGTGGAGACTAGCTCAGGCAAGCAGAAGCAGCATCCCCTAAAAAAACTCTGATTTCCCAAGGAAAGCTGCGCTTTCCCAGGCGAGATGCCCAGGCAAAGAGGCTTTTGCTGAATGCGGGTTTCTCCCACCGCGAGGCTGGGATCAGGCAAGCAGCCCCAGCCCGCAGAACATTTCTTAGCGAATGCTGTGCTTTCGCAAAGGCTTTGGCTTGGAGCGAACAGCACTTCACTGCTGCTTCCTCAGCAAGGCTTCAGTCGCGTTAGGGAAGCAGAGCTGCGGGAGAGCTGGTGCCTCTTGGACCTTGCTTTCCCAGGCTCCAGTTCGTGTCCTGGGTTCACCCTGCCAAGCCGAACTAAGCAGACACAGCTACAACCCTCCAGTAGCGTGCATAGCCTAGGTTGGCACTCAATACACACTACCATCTTCCAGTGTAGGCATCCCTTGGCCTTTTACTCTGGCATTTAAGCGGACTGCAAACTAGACCAGTGCTTTCCCCACAGGAAAGGAGAGCTGACAGGAACCCTGCACATGGCCCGTGCACTGAATAGGGAGCTTTGGGGGACTGTCCCCACTCCTTCCCCTTAAACCCCGTGAATCCTCCAAGCTTCCACATCCTGGAGGAAGTCGGCGTCTGACTCGCTGTTAGTTCAGGGAGCTGTTTCTACGAGTACACCGTAGGCCCCTGGTGACTAGAGCATGTCTGCCCCAGGGACAGGTGGCCAAGGAGCTGCTATCTCCTTGGCCCATAGACTCAGGACAGGCATGCTTTCTACCCAGACTCCTTCCTAAGAGTGGAGCCTGCACCCTGCCATACACATCCCCTCCTGTCTCCTTAGCAACCAGGCTTCTGACTGTCTGAACTGGGAGCGGGTGACACTTGTATTACCACTGAACGCTGTGCCTGCCAGGGTTTCCCTCCTGCTCTGCAACCGTTTCCCGACAAGAAGGCCAATGGCTGCTGCTCTTCTCCCCGGGCAGAGTGTTGAACGTTCCACAGATATGCTCCTGGGGTGCGCAGTGAAAAACGTGTCCCTTTCCTTAAGGCTCTTTCCATAGGCGCAAGCGCGCTTCTCTCACAGGCAGAAGGGATGCCCAGGCAAAGAGGATTTCTCTCCATGCGGGTTTAGTACACTGTGCTGAAGAGACCAGCTCAGGCAACAGGAGAATCCCTCAGACCCGACTCTGATTTCCCAAAGAATGCTGCGCTTTCCCAGAGGGGATGCCAGGGCAAAGAGGCTTTCGCTCTATGCGGTATTCTCCCATAGTGCTGCGAATACTAGGCTAAGGCAAGCAGCAACAGCAGCCCACAGAACCGACTCTGATTTCCCAGCGACTGCTATGCTTTCGCAGAGCTTTACAGCTTGGCAGGAACCGCACTTCGCTGCTGCTTCCTCAGAAAGGCTTTGGGTGTTTAGTCTGTCCCGGCAGGGAAGAAGAGCCGCGGGAGAGCTGGTGCCTCTTGGGACTTGCTTTCTCGGGCTCCTCGTTCACACCCGGGGTTACCTTGCTATGCCGAACTAAGCAGACACAGTCCCAACCCAGCAGCAGCGTCCGTTCTTAACATGGCACTCAATGCCTATTACAATCTCGTGGGGAAGGTAAGGCTTTGCCTTTGGCTCTGGCGCTCCGGCAGGCTCAAGGTCTAGGCCAGTGCCTACACCACAGGAGAGAGCTGGCGACAGGATCACTGCACATGGTCCGTGCACTGGGATGGGGAACTGTGGGGGACTGTCCACATTCTTTCCCCAGCACACCCCCTGCCACCCACATCACTGCCACATCTTGGTGGAAGATGGCATCTGAATGCCAGTTCCATTTGTGTTGTTTCCGCGAGTTGCAGCTATGTCGCCTGGTGGGAAGCCCAAGTCTGTTCTTGGGACAGATGGCCAAGGAGATGCTGCCCCTTTTTGACCAGAGGCAAAGGACTGGCCTGCCTTCTGCCCAGACTCCTTCCTCAGCGTGGAGTACGCGCCTCTGCCCTAGTCATGCCCTCATGTCTCCTTAGCAGCCTGGCTTCCATCTCTCTGCACAGGTAGCGGGTGACACTTGTCTTGCCACCGGCCTGTGGTTCGTGCCATGGCAGGCTATCCTGCATCCCGAGTGTTTCCAGACCCCAAGGCCAACGGCTCCTTCTCTTCTCCAGGGGCGGCAGCTGCGCTTTCCCCACACTTGGTTTCTCTCTCAGGCAGAGGGGATGCTAGGACAAAGCGTATTTCGCTCCATGCGGGTATCGTCCACCAAGCTGTGGAGACTAGCTCAGGCAAGCAGCAGCAGCATCCCCTAACAAAACTCTGATTTCCCAAGGAAAGCTGCGCTTTCCCAGGCGAGATGCCCAGGCAAAGAGGCTTTTGCTGAATGCGGGTTTCTCCCACCGCGAGACTGGGATCAGGCAAGCAGCCCCAGCCCGCAGAACATTTCTTAGCGAATGCTGTGCTTTCGCAAAGGCTTTGGCTTGGAGCGAACAGCACTTCACTGCTGCTTCCTCAGCAAGGCTTCAGTCGCGTCAGGGAAGCAGAGCTGCGGGAGAGCTGGTGACTCTTGGACCTTGCTTTCCCAGGCTCCAGTTCGTGTTCTGGGTTCACCCTGCCAAGCCGATCTAAGCAGACACAGCTACAACCCTCCAGTAGCGTGCATAGCCTAGGTTGGCACTCAATACACACTACCATCTTCCAGTGTAGGCATCCCTTGGCCTTTTACTCTGGCACTTAAGCGGACTGCAAACTAGACCAGTGCTTTCCCCACAGGAAAGGAGAGCTGACAGGAACCCTGCACATGGCCCGTGCACTGAATAGGGAGCTTTGGGGGACTGTCCCCACTCCTTCCGCTTAAACCCCGTGAATACTCCAAGCTTCCACATCCTGGAGGAAGTCAACGTCTGACTCGCTGTTAGTTCAGGGAGCTGTTTCTGCGAGTACACCGTAGGCCCCTGGTGACTAGAGCATGTCTGCCCCAGGGACAGGTGGCCAAGGAGCTGCTATCTCCTTGGCCCACAGACTCAGGACAGGCATGCTTTCTACCCAGACTCCTTCCTAAGAGTGGAGCCTGCACCCTGCCATACACATCCCCTGCTGTCTCCTTAGCAACCAGGCTTCTGACTGTCTGAACTGGGAGCGGGTGACACTTGTATTACCACTGAACGCTGTGCCTGCCAGGGTCGTCCCTCCTGCTTTGCAACCGTTTCCAGACAAGAAGGCCAATGGCTGCTGCTCTTCTCCCCGGGCAGAGTGTTGAACCTTCCACAGATATGCTCCTGGGGTGCGCAGTGAAAAACGTGTCCCTTTCCTTAAGGCTCTTTCCATAGGCGCAAGCGCGCTTCTCTCACAGGCAGAAGGGATGCCCAGGCAAAGAGGATTTCTCTCCATGCGGGTTTAGTACACTGTGCTGAAGAGACCAGCTCAGGCAACAGGAGAATCCCTCAGACCCGACTCTGATTTCCCAAAGAATGCTGCGCTTTCCCAGAGGGGATGCCAGGGCAAAGAGGCTTTCGCTCTATGCGGTATTCTCCCATAGTGCTGCGAATACTAGGCTAAGGCAAGCAGCAACAGCAGCCCACAGAACTGACTCTGATTTCCCAGCGACTGCTATGCTTTCGCAGAGCTTTACAGCTTGGCAGGAACCGCACTTCGCTGCTGCTTCCTCAGAAAGGCTTTGGGTGTTTAGTCTGTCCCGACAGGGAAGAAGAGCCGCGAGAGAGCTGGTGCCTCTTGGGACTTGCTTTCTCGGGCTCCTCGTTCACACCCGGGGTTACCTTGCTATGCCGAACTAAGCAGACACAGTCCCAACCCAGCAGCAGCGTCCGTTCTTAACATGGCACTCAATGCCTATTACAATCTCGTGGGGAAGGTAAGGCTTTGCCTTTGGCTCTGGCGCTCCGGCAGGCTCAAGGTCTAGGCCATTGCCTACACCACAGGAGAGAGCTGGCGACAGGATCACTGCACATGGCCCGTGCACTGGGATGGGGAACTGTGGGGGACTGTCCACACTCTTTCCCCAGCACACCCCCTGCCACCCACATCGCTGCCACATCTTGGTGGAAGATGGCATCTGAATGCCAGTTCCATTTGTGTTGTTTCCGCGAGTTGCAGCTATGTCGCCTGGTGGGAAGCCCAAGTCTGTTCTTGGGACAGATGGCCAAGGAGATGCTGCACCTTTTTGACCAGAGGCAAAGGACTGGCCTGCCTTCTGCCCAGACACCTTCCTCAGCGTGGAGTACGCGCCTCTGCCCTAGTCATGCCCTCATGTCTCCTTAGCAGGCTGGCTTCCATCTCTCTGCACAGGTAGCGGGTGACACTTGTCTTGCCACCTGCCTGTGGTTCGTGCCATGGCAGGCTATCCTGCATCCCGAGTGTTTCCAGACCCCAAGGCCAACGGCTCCTTTTCTTCTCCAGGGGCGGCAGTTGCGCTTTCCCCTCACTTGGTTTCTCTCTCAGGCAGAGGGGATGCTAGGACAAAGCGTATTTCGCTCCATGCGGGTATCGTCCACCAAGCTGTGGAGACTAGCTCAGGCAAGCAGAAGCAGCATCCCCTAAAAAAACTCTGATTTCCCAAGGAAAGCTGCGCTTTCCCAGGCGAGATGCCCAGGCAAAGAGGCTTTTGCTGAATGCGGGTTTCTCCCACCGCGAGGCTGGGATCAGGCAAGCAGCCCCAGCCCGCAGAACATTTCTTAGCGAATGCTGTGCTTTCGCAAAGGCTTTGGCTTGGAGCGAACAGCACTTCACTGCTGCTTCCTCAGCAAGGCTTCAGTCGCGTTAGGGAAGCAGAGCTGCGGGAGAGCTGGTGCCTCTTGGACCTTGCTTTCCCAGGCTCCAGTTCGTGTCCTGGGTTCACCCTGCCAAGCCGAACTAAGCAGACACAGCTACAACCCTCCAGTAGCGTGCATAGCCTAGGTTGGCACTCAATACACACTACCATCTTCCAGTGTAGGCATCCCTTGGCCTTTTACTCTGGCATTTAAGCGGACTGCAAACTAGACCAGTGCTTTCCCCACAGGAAAGGAGAGCTGACAGGAACCCTGCACATGGCCCGTGCACTGAATAGGGAGCTTTGGGGGACTGTCCCCACTCCTTCCCCTTAAACCCCGTGAATCCTCCAAGCTTCCACATCCTGGAGGAAGTCGGCGTCTGACTCGCTGTTAGTTCAGGGAGCTGTTTCTACGAGTACACCGTAGGCCCCTGGTGACTAGAGCATGTCTGCCCCAGGGACAGGTGGCCAAGGAGCTGCTATCTCCTTGGCCCATAGACTCAGGACAGGCATGCTTTCTACCCAGACTCCTTCCTAAGAGTGGAGCCTGCACCCTGCCATACACATCCCCTCCTGTCTCCTTAGCAACCAGGCTTCTGACTGTCTGAACTGGGAGCGGGTGACACTTGTATTACCACTGAACGCTGTGCCTGCCAGGGTTTCCCTCCTGCTCTGCAACCGTTTCCCGACAAGAAGGCCAATGGCTGCTGCTCTTCTCCCCGGGCAGAGTGTTGAACGTTCCACAGATATGCTCCTGGGGTGCGCAGTGAAAAACGTGTCCCTTTCCTTAAGGCTCTTTCCATAGGCGCAAGCGCGCTTCTCTCACAGGCAGAAGGGATGCCCAGGCAAAGAGGATTTCTCTCCATGCGGGTTTAGTACACTGTGCTGAAGAGACCAGCTCAGGCAACAGGAGAATCCCTCAGACCCGACTCTGATTTCCCAAAGAATGCTGCGCTTTCCCAGAGGGGATGCCAGGGCAAAGAGGCTTTCGCTCTATGCGGTATTCTCCCATAGTGCTGCGAATACTAGGCTAAGGCAAGCAGCAACAGCAGCCCACAGAACCGACTCTGATTTCCCAGCGACTGCTATGCTTTCGCAGAGCTTTACAGCTTGGCAGGAACCGCACTTCGCTGCTGCTTCCTCAGAAAGGCTTTGGGTGTTTAGTCTGTCCCGGCAGGGAAGAAGAGCCGCGGGAGAGCTGGTGCCTCTTGGGACTTGCTTTCTCGGGCTCCTCGTTCACGCCCGGGGTTACCTTGCTATGCCGAACTAAGCAGACACAGTCCCAACCCAGCAGCAGCGTCCGTTCTTAACATGGCACTCAATGCCTATTACAATCTCGTGGGGAAGGTAAGGCTTTGTCTTTGGCTCTGGCGCTCCGGGAGGCTCAAGGTCTAGGCCATTGCCTACACCACAGGAGAGAGCTGGCGACAGGATCACTGCACATGGCCCGTGCACTGGGATGGGGAACTGTGGGGGACTGTCCACACTCTTTCCCCAGCACACCCCCTGCCACCCACATCGCTGCCACATCTTGGTGGAAGATGGCATCTGAATGCCAGTTCCATTTGTGTTGTTTCCGCGAGTTGCAGCTATGTCGCCTGGTGGGAAGCCCAAGTCTGTTCTTGGGACAGATGGCCAAGGAGATGCTGCCCCCTTTTGACCAGAGGCAAAGGACTGGCCTGCCTTCTGCCCAGACTCCTTCCTCAGCGTGGAGTACGCGCCTCTGCCCTAGTCATGCCCCCATGTCTCCCTAGCAGCCTGGCTCCCATCTCTCTGCACAGGTAGCGGGTGACACTTGTCTTGCCACCGGCCTGTGGTTCGTGCCATGGCAGGCTATCCTGCATCCCGAGGGTTTCCAGACCCCAAGGCCAACGGCTCCTTCTCTTCTCCAGGGGCGGCAGCTGCGCTTTCCCCACACTTGGTTTCTCTCTCAGGCAGAGGGGATGCTAGGACAAAGCGTATTTCGCTCCATGCGGATATCGTCCACCAAGCTGTGGAGACTAGCTCAGGCAAGCAGCAGCAGCATCCCCTAACAAAACTGATTTCCCAAGGAAAGCTGCGCTTTCCCAGGCGAGATGCCCAGGCAAAGAGGCTTTTGCTGAATGCGGGTTTCTCCCACCGCGAGACTGGGATCAGGCAAGCAGCCCCAGCCCGCAGAACATTTCTTAGCGAATGCTGTGCTTTCGCAAAGGCTTTGGCTTGGAGCGAACAGCACTTCACTGCTGCTTCCTCAGCAAGGCTTCAGTCGCGTCAGGGAAGCAGAGCTGCGGGAGAGCTGGTGCCTCTTGGACCTTGCTTTCCCAGGCTCCAGTTCGTGTCCTGGGTTCACCCTGCCAAGCCGAACTAAGCAGACACAGCTACAACCCTCCAGTAGCGTGCATAGCCTAGGTTGGCACTCAATACACACTACCATCTTCCAGTGTAGGCATCCCTTGGCCTTTTACTCTGGCACTTAAGCGGACTGCAAACTAGACCAGTGCTTTCCCCACAGGAAAGGAGAGCTGACAGGAACCCTGCACATGGCCCGTGCACTGAATAGGGAGCTTTGGGGGACTGTCCCCACTCCTTCTTCTTAAAACCCGTGAATACTCCAAGCTTCCACATCCTGGAGGAAGTCGGTGTCTGACTCGCTGTTAGTTCAGGGAGCTGTTTCTGCGAGTACACCGTAGGCCCCTGGTGACTAGAGCATGTCTGCCCCAGGGACAGGTGGCCAAGGAGCTGCTATCTCCTTGGCCCACAGACTCAGGACAGGCATGCTTTCTACCCAGACTCCTTCCTAAGAGTGGAGCCTGCACCCTGCCATACACATCCCCTGCTGTCTCCTTAGCAACCAGGCTTCTGACTGTCTGAACTGGGAGCGGGTGACACTTGTATTACCACTGAACGCTGTGCCTGCCAGGGTCGTCCCTCCTGCTTTGCAACCGTTTCCAGACAAGAAGGCCAATGGCTGCTGCTCTTCTCCCCGGGCAGAGTGTTGAACCTTCCACAGATATGCTCCTGGGGTGCGCAGTGAAAAACGTGTCCCTTTCCTTAAGGCTCTTTCCATAGGCGCAAGCGCGCTTCTCTCACAGGCAGAAGGGATGCCCAGGCAAAGAGGATTTCTCTCCATGCGGGTTTAGTACACTGTGCTGAAGAGACCAGCTCAGGCAACAGGAGAATCCCTCAGACCCGACTCTGATTTCCCAAAGAATGCTGCGCTTTCCCAGAGGGGATGCCAGGGCAAAGAGGCTTTCGCTCTATGCGGTATTCTCCCATAGTGCTGCGAATACTAGGCTAAGGCAAGCAGCAACAGCAGCCCACAGAACTGACTCTGATTTCCCAGCGACTGCTATGCTTTCGCAGAGCTTTACAGCTTGGCAGGAACCGCACTTCGCTGCTGCTTCCTCAGAAAGGCTTTGGGTGTTTAGTCTGTCCCGACAGGGAAGAAGAGCCGCGAGAGAGCTGGTGCCTCTTGGGACTTGCTTTCTCGGGCTCCTCGTTCACACCCGGGGTTACCTTGCTATGCCGAACTAAGCAGACACAGTCCCAACCCAGCAGCAGCGTCCGTTCTTAACATGGCACTCAATGCCTATTACAATCTCGTGGGGAAGGTAAGGCTTTGCCTTTGGCTCTGGCGCTCCGGCAGGCTCAAGGTCTAGGCCATTGCCTACACCACAGGAGAGAGCTGGCGACAGGATCACTGCACATGGCCCGTGCACTGGGATGGGGAACTGTGGGGGACTGTCCACACTCTTTCCCCAGCACACCCCCTGCCACCCACATCGCTGCCACATCTTGGTGGAAGATGGCATCTGAATGCCAGTTCCATTTGTGTTGTTTCCGCGAGTTGCAGCTATGTCGCCTGGTGGGAAGCCCAAGTCTGTTCTTGGGACAGATGGCCAAGGAGATGCTGCACCTTTTTGACCAGAGGCAAAGGACTGGCCTGCCTTCTGCCCAGACACCTTCCTCAGCGTGGAGTACGCGCCTCTGCCCTAGTCATGCCCTCATGTCTCCTTAGCAGGCTGGCTTCCATCTCTCTGCACAGGTAGCGGGTGACACTTGTCTTGCCACCGGCCTGTGGTTCGTGCCATGGCAGGCTATCCTGCATCCCGAGTGTTTCCAGACCCCAAGGCCAACGGCTCCTTTTCTTCTCCAGGGGCGGCAGTTGCGCTTTCCCCTCACTTGGTTTCTCTCTCAGGCAGAGGGGATGCTAGGACAAAGCGTATTTCGCTCCATGCGGGTATCGTCCACCAAGCTGTGGAGACTAGCTCAGGCAAGCAGAAGCAGCATCCCCTAAAAAAACTCTGATTTCCCAAGGAAAGCTGCGCTTTCCCAGGCGAGATGCCCAGGCAAAGAGGCTTTTGCTGAATGCGGGTTTCTCCCACCGCGAGGCTGGGATCAGGCAAGCAGCCCCAGCCCGCAGAACATTTCTTAGCGAATGCTGTGCTTTCGCAAAGGCTTTGGCTTGGAGCGAACAGCACTTCACTGCTGCTTCCTCAGCAAGGCTTCAGTCGCGTTAGGGAAGCAGAGCTGCGGGAGAGCTGGTGCCTCTTGGACCTTGCTTTCCCAGGCTCCAGTTCGTGTCCTGGGTTCACCCTGCCAAGCCGAACTAAGCAGACACAGCTACAACCCTCCAGTAGCGTGCATAGCCTAGGTTGGCACTCAATACACACTACCATCTTCCAGTGTAGGCATCCCTTGGCCTTTTACTCTGGCATTTAAGCGGACTGCAAACTAGACCAGTGCTTTCCCCACAGGAAAGGAGAGCTGACAGGAACCCTGCACATGGCCCGTGCACTGAATAGGGAGCTTTGGGGGACTGTCCCCACTCCTTCCCCTTAAACCCCGTGAATCCTCCAAGCTTCCACATCCTGGAGGAAGTCGGCGTCTGACTCGCTGTTAGTTCAGGGAGCTGTTTCTACGAGTACACCGTAGGCCCCTGGTGACTAGAGCATGTCTGCCCCAGGGACAGGTGGCCAAGGAGCTGCTATCTCCTTGGCCCATAGACTCAGGACAGGCATGCTTTCTACCCAGACTCCTTCCTAAGAGTGGAGCCTGCACCCTGCCATACACATCCCCTCCTGTCTCCTTAGCAACCAGGCTTCTGACTGTCTGAACTGGGAGCGGGTGACACTTGTATTACCACTGAACGCTGTGCCTGCCAGGGTTTCCCTCCTGCTCTGCAACCGTTTCCCGACAAGAAGGCCAATGGCTGCTGCTCTTCTCCCCGGGCAGAGTGTTGAACGTTCCACAGATATGCTCCTGGGGTGCGCAGTGAAAAACGTGTCCCTTTCCTTAAGGCTCTTTCCATAGGCGCAAGCGCGCTTCTCTCACAGGCAGAAGGGATGCCCAGGCAAAGAGGATTTCTCTCCATGCGGGTTTAGTACACTGTGCTGAAGAGACCAGCTCAGGCAACAGGAGAATCCCTCAGACCCGACTCTGATTTCCCAAAGAATGCTGCGCTTTCCCAGAGGGGATGCCAGGGCAAAGAGGCTTTCGCTCTATGCGGTATTCTCCCATAGTGCTGCGAATACTAGGCTAAGGCAAGCAGCAACAGCAGCCCACAGAACCGACTCTGATTTCCCAGCGACTGCTATGCTTTCGCAGAGCTTTACAGCTTGGCAGGAACCGCACTTCGCTGCTGCTTCCTCAGAAAGGCTTTGGGTGTTTAGTCTGTCCCGGCAGGGAAGAAGAGCCGCGGGAGAGCTGGTGCCTCTTGGGACTTGCTTTCTCGGGCTCCTCGTTCACGCCCGGGGTTACCTTGCTATGCCGAACTAAGCAGACACAGTCCCAACCCAGCAGCAGCGTCCGTTCTTAACATGGCACTCAATGCCTATTACAATCTCGTGGGGAAGGTAAGGCTTTGTCTTTGGCTCTGGCGCTCCGGGAGGCTCAAGGTCTAGGCCATTGCCTACACCACAGGAGAGAGCTGGCGACAGGATCACTGCACATGGCCCGTGCACTGGGATGGGGAACTGTGGGGGACTGTCCACACTCTTTCCCCAGCACACCCCCTGCCACCCACATCGCTGCCACATCTTGGTGGAAGATGGCATCTGAATGCCAGTTCCATTTGTGTTGTTTCCGCGAGTTGCAGCTATGTCGCCTGGTGGGAAGCCCAAGTCTGTTCTTGGGACAGATGGCCAAGGAGATGCTGCCCCCTTTTGACCAGAGGCAAAGGACTGGCCTGCCTTCTGCCCAGACTCCTTCCTCAGCGTGGAGTACGCGCCTCTGCCCTAGTCATGCCCCCATGTCTCCCTAGCAGCCTGGCTCCCATCTCTCTGCACAGGTAGCGGGTGACACTTGTCTTGCCACCGGCCTGTGGTTCGTGCCATGGCAGGCTATCCTGCATCCCGAGGGTTTCCAGACCCCAAGGCCAACGGCTCCTTCTCTTCTCCAGGGGCGGCAGCTGCGCTTTCCCCACACTTGGTTTCTCTCTCAGGCAGAGGGGATGCTAGGACAAAGCGTATTTCGCTCCATGCGGGTATCGTCCACCAAGCTGTGGAGACTAGCTCAGGCAAGCAGCAGCAGCATCCCCTAACAAAACTGATTTCCCAAGGAAAGCTGCGCTTTCCCAGGCGAGATGCCCAGGCAAAGAGGCTTTTGCTGAATGCGGGTTTCTCCCACCGCGAGACTGGGATCAGGCAAGCAGCCCCAGCCCGCAGAACATTTCTTAGCGAATGCTGTGCTTTCGCAAAGGCTTTGGCTTGGAGCGAACAGCACTTCACTGCTGCTTCCTCAGCAAGGCTTCAGTCGCGTCAGGGAAGCAGAGCTGCGGGAGAGCTGGTGCCTCTTGGACCTTGCTTTCCCAGGCTCCAGTTCGTGTCCTGGGTTCACCCTGCCAAGCCGAACTAAGCAGACACAGCTACAACCCTCCAGTAGCGTGCATAGCCTAGGTTGGCACTCAATACACACTACCATCTTCCAGTGTAGGCATCCCTTGGCCTTTTACTCTGGCACTTAAGCGGACTGCAAACTAGACCAGTGCTTTCCCCACAGGAAAGGAGAGCTGACAGGAACCCTGCACATGGCCCGTGCACTGAATAGGGAGCTTTGGGGGACTGTCCCCACTCCTTCTTCTTAAACCCCGTGAATACTCCAAGCTTCCACATCCTGGAGGAAGTCGGTGTCTGACTCGCTGTTAGTTCAGGGAGCTGTTTCTGCGAGTACACCGTAGGCCCCTGGTGACTAGAGCATGTCTGCCCCAGGGACAGGTGGCCAAGGAGCTGCTATCTCCTTGGCCCACAGACTCAGGACAGGCATGCTTTCTACCCAGACTCCTTCCTAAGAGTGGAGCCTGCACCCTGCCATACACATCCCCTGCTGTCTCCTTAGCAACCAGGCTTCTGACTGTCTGAACTGGGAGCGGGTGACACTTGTATTACCACTGAACGCTGTGCCTGCCAGGGTCGTCCCTCCTGCTTTGCAACCGTTTCCAGACAAGAAGGCCAATGGCTGCTGCTCTTCTCCCCGGGCAGAGTGTTGAACCTTCCACAGATATGCTCCTGGGGTGCGCAGTGAAAAACGTGTCCCTTTCCTTAAGGCTCTTTCCATAGGCGCAAGCGCGCTTCTCTCACAGGCAGAAGGGATGCCCAGGCAAAGAGGATTTCTCTCCATGCGGGTTTAGTACACTGTGCTGAAGAGACCAGCTCAGGCAACAGGAGAATCCCTCAGACCCGACTCTGATTTCCCAAAGAATGCTGCGCTTTCCCAGAGGGGATGCCAGGGCAAAGAGGCTTTCGCTCTATGCGGTATTCTCCCATAGTGCTGCGAATACTAGGCTAAGGCAAGCAGCAACAGCAGCCCACAGAACTGACTCTGATTTCCCAGCGACTGCTATGCTTTCGCAGAGCTTTACAGCTTGGCAGGAACCGCACTTCGCTGCTGCTTCCTCAGAAAGGCTTTGGGTGTTTAGTCTGTCCCGACAGGGAAGAAGAGCCGCGAGAGAGCTGGTGCCTCTTGGGACTTGCTTTCTCGGGCTCCTCGTTCACACCCGGGGTTACCTTGCTATGCCGAACTAAGCAGACACAGTCCCAACCCAGCAGCAGCGTCCGTTCTTAACATGGCACTCAATGCCTATTACAATCTCGTGGGGAAGGTAAGGCTTTGCCTTTGGCTCTGGCGCTCCGGCAGGCTCAAGGTCTAGGCCATTGCCTACACCACAGGAGAGAGCTGGCGACAGGATCACTGCACATGGCCCGTGCACTGGGATGGGGAACTGTGGGGGACTGTCCACACTCTTTCCCCAGCACACCCCCTGCCACCCACATCGCTGCCACATCTTGGTGGAAGATGGCATCTGAATGCCAGTTCCATTTGTGTTGTTTCCGCGAGTTGCAGCTATGTCGCCTGGTGGGAAGCCCAAGTCTGTTCTTGGGACAGATGGCCAAGGAGATGCTGCACCTTTTTGACCAGAGGCAAAGGACTGGCCTGCCTTCTGCCCAGACACCTTCCTCAGCGTGGAGTACGCGCCTCTGCCCTAGTCATGCCCTCATGTCTCCTTAGCAGGCTGGCTTCCATCTCTCTGCACAGGTAGCGGGTGACACTTGTCTTGCCACCGGCCTGTGGTTCGTGCCATGGCAGGCTATCCTGCATCCCGAGTGTTTCCAGACCCCAAGGCCAACGGCTCCTTTTCTTCTCCAGGGGCGGCAGTTGCGCTTTCCCCTCACTTGGTTTCTCTCTCAGGCAGAGGGGATGCTAGGACAAAGCGTATTTCGCTCCATGCGGGTATCGTCCACCAAGCTGTGGAGACTAGCTCAGGCAAGCAGAAGCAGCATCCCCTAAAAAAACTCTGATTTCCCAAGGAAAGCTGAGCTTTCCCAGGCGAGATGCCCAGGCAAAGAGGCTTTTGCTGAATGCGGGTTTCTCCCACCGCGAGGCTGGGATCAGGCAAGCAGCCCCAGCCCGCAGAACATTTCTTAGCGAATGCTGTGCTTTCGCAAAGGCTTTGGCTTGGAGCGAACAGCACTTCACTGCTGCTTCCTCAGCAAGGCTTCAGTCGCGTTAGGGAAGCAGAGCTGCGGGAGAGCTGGTGCCTCTTGGACCTTGCTTTCCCAGGCTCCAGTTCGTGTCCTGGGTTCACCCTGCCAAGCCGAACTAAGCAGACACAGCTACAACCCTCCAGTAGCGTGCATAGCCTAGGTTGGCACTCAATACACACTACCATCTTCCAGTGTAGGCATCCCTTGGCCTTTTACTCTGGCATTTAAGCGGACTGCAAACTAGACCAGTGCTTTCCCCACAGGAAAGGAGAGCTGACAGGAACCCTGCACATGGCCCGTGCACTGAATAGGGAGCTTTGGGGGACTGTCCCCACTCCTTCCCCTTAAACCCCGTGAATCCTCCAAGCTTCCACATCCTGGAGGAAGTCGGCGTCTGACTCGCTGTTAGTTCAGGGAGCTGTTTCTACGAGTACACCGTAGGCCCCTGGTGACTAGAGCATGTCTGCCCCAGGGACAGGTGGCCAAGGAGCTGCTATCTCCTTGGCCCACAGACTCAGGACAGGCATGCTTTCTACCCAGACTCCTTCCTAAGAGTGGAGCCTGCACCCTGCCATACACATCCCCTCCTGTCTCCTTAGCAACCAGGCTTCTGACTGTCTGAACTGGGAGCGGGTGACACTTGTATTACCACTGAACGCTGTGCCTGCCAGGGTTTCCCTCCTGCTCTGCAACCGTTTCCCGACAAGAAGGCCAATGGCTGCTGCTCTTCTCCCCGGGCAGAGTGTTGAACGTTCCACAGATATGCTCCTGGGGTGCGCAGTGAAAAACGTGTCCCTTTCCTTAAGGCTCTTTCCATAGGCGCAAGCGCGCTTCTCTCACAGGCAGAAGGGATGCCCAGGCAAAGAGGATTTCTCTCCATGCGGGTTTAGTACACTGTGCTGAAGAGACCAGCTCAGGCAACAGGAGAATCCCTCAGACCCGACTCTGATTTCCCAAAGAATGCTGCGCTTTCCCAGAGGGGATGCCAGGGCAAAGAGGCTTTCGCTCTATGCGGTATTCTCCCATAGTGCTGCGAATACTAGGCTAAGGCAAGCAGCAACAGCAGCCCACAGAACCGACTCTGATTTCCCAGCGACTGCTATGCTTTCGCAGAGCTTTACAGCTTGGCAGGAACCGCACTTCGCTGCTGCTTCCTCAGAAAGGCTTTGGGTGTTTAGTCTGTCCCGGCAGGGAAGAAGAGCCGCGGGAGAGCTGGTGCCTCTTGGGACTTGCTTTCTCGGGCTCCTCGTTCACACCCGGGGTTACCTTGCTATGCCGAACTAAGCAGACACAGTCCCAACCCAGCAGCAGCGTCCGTTCTTAACATGGCACTCAATGCCTATTACAATCTCGTGGGGAAGGTAAGGCTTTGCCTTTGGCTCTGGCGCTCCGGCAGGCTCAAGGTCTAGGCCAGTGCCTACACCACAGGAGAGAGCTGGCGACAGGATCACTGCACATGGTCCGTGCACTGGGATGGGGAACTGTGGGGGACTGTCCACATTCTTTCCCCAGCACACCCCCTGCCACCCACATCACTGCCACATCTTGGTGGAAGATGGCATCTGAATGCCAGTTCCATTTGTGTTGTTTCCGCGAGTTGCAGCTATGTCGCCTGGTGGGAAGCCCAAGTCTGTTCTTGGGACAGATGGCCAAGGAGATGCTGCCCCTTTTTGACCAGAGGCAAAGGACTGGCCTGCCTTCTGCCCAGACTCCTTCCTCAGCGTGGAGTACGCGCCTCTGCCCTAGTCATGCCCTCATGTCTCCTTAGCAGCCTGGCTTCCATCTCTCTGCACAGGTAGCGGGTGACACTTGTCTTGCCACCGGCCTGTGGTTCGTGCCATGGCAGGCTATCCTGCATCCCGAGTGTTTCCAGACCCCAAGGCCAACGGCTCCTTCTCTTCTCCAGGGGCGGCAGCTGCGCTTTCCCCACACTTGGTTTCTCTCTCAGGCAGAGGGGATGCTAGGACAAAGCGTATTTCGCTCCATGCGGGTATCGTCCACCAAGCTGTGGAGACTAGCTCAGGCAAGCAGCAGCAGCATCCCCTAACAAAACTCTGATTTCCCAAGGAAAGCTGCGCTTTCCCAGGCGAGATGCCCAGGCAAAGAGGCTTTTGCTGAATGCGGGTTTCTCCCACCGCGAGACTGGGATCAGGCAAGCAGCCCCAGCCCGCAGAACATTTCTTAGCGAATGCTGTGCTTTCGCAAAGGCTTTGGCTTGGAGCGAACAGCACTTCACTGCTGCTTCCTCAGCAAGGCTTCAGTCGCGTCAGGGAAGCAGAGCTGCGGGAGAGCTGGTGACTCTTGGACCTTGCTTTCCCAGGCTCCAGTTCGTGTTCTGGGTTCACCCTGCCAAGCCGATCTAAGCAGACACAGCTACAACCCTCCAGTAGCGTGCATAGCCTAGGTTGGCACTCAATACACACTACCATCTTCCAGTGTAGGCATCCCTTGGCCTTTTACTCTGGCACTTAAGCGGACTGCAAACTAGACCAGTGCTTTCCCCACAGGAAAGGAGAGCTGACAGGAACCCTGCACATGGCCCGTGCACTGAATAGGGAGCTTTGGGGGACTGTCCCCACTCCTTCCGCTTAAACCCCGTGAATACTCCAAGCTTCCACATCCTGGAGGAAGTCAACGTCTGACTCGCTGTTAGTTCAGGGAGCTGTTTCTGCGAGTACACCGTAGGCCCCTGGTGACTAGAGCATGTCTGCCCCAGGGACAGGTGGCCAAGGAGCTGCTATCTCCTTGGCCCACAGACTCAGGACAGGCATGCTTTCTACCCAGACTCCTTCCTAAGAGTGGAGCCTGCACCCTGCCATACACATCCCCTGCTGTCTCCTTAGCAACCAGGCTTCTGACTGTCTGAACTGGGAGCGGGTGACACTTGTATTACCACTGAACGCTGTGCCTGCCAGGGTCGTCCCTCCTGCTTTGCAACCGTTTCCAGACAAGAAGGCCAATGGCTGCTGCTCTTCTCCCCGGGCAGAGTGTTGAACCTTCCACAGATATGCTCCTGGGGTGCGCAGTGAAAAACGTGTCCCTTTCCTTAAGGCTCTTTCCATAGGCGCAAGCGCGCTTCTCTCACAGGCAGAAGGGATGCCCAGGCAAAGAGGATTTCTCTCCATGCGGGTTTAGTACACTGTGCTGAAGAGACCAGCTCAGGCAACAGGAGAATCCCTCAGACCCGACTCTGATTTCCCAAAGAATGCTGCGCTTTCCCAGAGGGGATGCCAGGGCAAAGAGGCTTTCGCTCTATGCGGTATTCTCCCATAGTGCTGCGAATACTAGGCTAAGGCAAGCAGCAACAGCAGCCCACAGAACTGACTCTGATTTCCCAGCGACTGCTATGCTTTCGCAGAGCTTTACAGCTTGGCAGGAACCGCACTTCGCTGCTGCTTCCTCAGAAAGGCTTTGGGTGTTTAGTCTGTCCCGACAGGGAAGAAGAGCCGCGAGAGAGCTGGTGCCTCTTGGGACTTGCTTTCTCGGGCTCCTCGTTCACACCCGGGGTTACCTTGCTATGCCGAACTAAGCAGACACAGTCCCAACCCAGCAGCAGCGTCCGTTCTTAACATGGCACTCAATGCCTATTACAATCTCGTGGGGAAGGTAAGGCTTTGCCTTTGGCTCTGGCGCTCCGGCAGGCTCAAGGTCTAGGCCATTGCCTACACCACAGGAGAGAGCTGGCGACAGGATCACTGCACATGGCCCGTGCACTGGGATGGGGAACTGTGGGGGACTGTCCACACTCTTTCCCCAGCACACCCCCTGCCACCCACATCGCTGCCACATCTTGGTGGAAGATGGCATCTGAATGCCAGTTCCATTTGTGTTGTTTCCGCGAGTTGCAGCTATGTCGCCTGGTGGGAAGCCCAAGTCTGTTCTTGGGACAGATGGCCAAGGAGATGCTGCACCTTTTTGACCAGAGGCAAAGGACTGGCCTGCCTTCTGCCCAGACACCTTCCTCAGCGTGGAGTACGCGCCTCTGCCCTAGTCATGCCCTCATGTCTCCTTAGCAGGCTGGCTTCCATCTCTCTGCACAGGTAGCGGGTGACACTTGTCTTGCCACCGGCCTGTGGTTCGTGCCATGGCAGGCTATCCTGCATCCCGAGTGTTTCCAGACCCCAAGGCCAACGGCTCCTTTTCTTCTCCAGGGGCGGCAGTTGCGCTTTCCCCTCACTTGGTTTCTCTCTCAGGCAGAGGGGATGCTAGGACAAAGCGTATTTCGCTCCATGCGGGTATCGTCCACCAAGCTGTGGAGACTAGCTCAGGCAAGCAGAAGCAGCATCCCCTAAAAAAACTCTGATTTCCCAAGGAAAGCTGCGCTTTCCCAGGCGAGATGCCCAGGCAAAGAGGCTTTTGCTGAATGCGGGTTTCTCCCACCGCGAGGCTGGGATCAGGCAAGCAGCCCCAGCCCGCAGAACATTTCTTAGCGAATGCTGTGCTTTCGCAAAGGCTTTGGCTTGGAGCGAACAGCACTTCACTGCTGCTTCCTCAGCAAGGCTTCAGTCGCGTTAGGGAAGCAGAGCTGCGGGAGAGCTGGTGCCTCTTGGACCTTGCTTTCCCAGGCTCCAGTTCGTGTCCTGGGTTCACCCTGCCAAGCCGAACTAAGCAGACACAGCTACAACCCTCCAGTAGCGTGCATAGCCTAGGTTGGCACTCAATACACACTACCATCTTCCAGTGTAGGCATCCCTTGGCCTTTTACTCTGGCATTTAAGCGGACTGCAAACTAGACCAGTGCTTTCCCCACAGGAAAGGAGAGCTGACAGGAACCCTGCACATGGCCCGTGCACTGAATAGGGAGCTTTGGGGGACTGTCCCCACTCCTTCCCCTTAAACCCCGTGAATCCTCCAAGCTTCCACATCCTGGAGGAAGTCGGCGTCTGACTCGCTGTTAGTTCAGGGAGCTGTTTCTACGAGTACACCGTAGGCCCCTGGTGACTAGAGCATGTCTGCCCCAGGGACAGGTGGCCAAGGAGCTGCTATCTCCTTGGCCCATAGACTCAGGACAGGCATGCTTTCTACCCAGACTCCTTCCTAAGAGTGGAGCCTGCACCCTGCCATACACATCCCCTCCTGTCTCCTTAGCAACCAGGCTTCTGACTGTCTGAACTGGGAGCGGGTGACACTTGTATTACCACTGAACGCTGTGCCTGCCAGGGTTTCCCTCCTGCTCTGCAACCGTTTCCCGACAAGAAGGCCAATGGCTGCTGCTCTTCTCCCCGGGCAGAGTGTTGAACGTTCCACAGATATGCTCCTGGGGTGCGCAGTGAAAAACGTGTCCCTTTCCTTAAGGCTCTTTCCATAGGCGCAAGCGCGCTTCTCTCACAGGCAGAAGGGATGCCCAGGCAAAGAGGATTTCTCTCCATGCGGGTTTAGTACACTGTGCTGAAGAGACCAGCTCAGGCAACAGGAGAATCCCTCAGACCCGACTCTGATTTCCCAAAGAATGCTGCGCTTTCCCAGAGGGGATGCCAGGGCAAAGAGGCTTTCGCTCTATGCGGTATTCTCCCATAGTGCTGCGAATACTAGGCTAAGGCAAGCAGCAACAGCAGCCCACAGAACCGACTCTGATTTCCCAGCGACTGCTATGCTTTCGCAGAGCTTTACAGCTTGGCAGGAACCGCACTTCGCTGCTGCTTCCTCAGAAAGGCTTTGGGTGTTTAGTCTGTCCCGGCAGGGAAGAAGAGCCGCGGGAGAGCTGGTGCCTCTTGGGACTTGCTTTCTCGGGCTCCTCGTTCACACCCGGGGTTACCTTGCTATGCCGAACTAAGCAGACACAGTCCCAACCCAGCAGCAGCGTCCGTTCTTAACATGGCACTCAATGCCTATTACAATCTCGTGGGGAAGGTAAGGCTTTGCCTTTGGCTCTGGCGCTCCGGCAGGCTCAAGGTCTAGGCCAGTGCCTACACCACAGGAGAGAGCTGGCGACAGGATCACTGCACATGGTCCGTGCACTGGGATGGGGAACTGTGGGGGACTGTCCACATTCTTTCCCCAGCACACCCCCTGCCACCCACATCACTGCCACATCTTGGTGGAAGATGGCATCTGAATGCCAGTTCCATTTGTGTTGTTTCCGCGAGTTGCAGCTATGTCGCCTGGTGGGAAGCCCAAGTCTGTTCTTGGGACAGATGGCCAAGGAGATGCTGCCCCTTTTTGACCAGAGGCAAAGGACTGGCCTGCCTTCTGCCCAGACTCCTTCCTCAGCGTGGAGTACGCGCCTCTGCCCTAGTCATGCCCTCATGTCTCCTTAGCAGCCTGGCTTCCATCTCTCTGCACAGGTAGCGGGTGACACTTGTCTTGCCACCGGCCTGTGGTTCGTGCCATGGCAGGCTATCCTGCATCCCGAGTGTTTCCAGACCCCAAGGCCAACGGCTCCTTCTCTTCTCCAGGGGCGGCAGCTGCGCTTTCCCCACACTTGGTTTCTCTCTCAGGCAGAGGGGATGCTAGGACAAAGCGTATTTCGCTCCATGCGGGTATCGTCCACCAAGCTGTGGAGACTAGCTCAGGCAAGCAGCAGCAGCATCCCCTAACAAAACTCTGATTTCCCAAGGAAAGCTGCGCTTTCCCAGGCGAGATGCCCAGGCAAAGAGGCTTTTGCTGAATGCGGGTTTCTCCCACCGCGAGACTGGGATCAGGCAAGCAGCCCCAGCCCGCAGAACATTTCTTAGCGAATGCTGTGCTTTCGCAAAGGCTTTGGCTTGGAGCGAACAGCACTTCACTGCTGCTTCCTCAGCAAGGCTTCAGTCGCGTCAGGGAAGCAGAGCTGCGGGAGAGCTGGTGACTCTTGGACCTTGCTTTCCCAGGCTCCAGTTCGTGTTCTGGGTTCACCCTGCCAAGCCGATCTAAGCAGACACAGCTACAACCCTCCAGTAGCGTGCATAGCCTAGGTTGGCACTCAATACACACTACCATCTTCCAGTGTAGGCATCCCTTGGCCTTTTACTCTGGCACTTAAGCGGACTGCAAACTAGACCAGTGCTTTCCCCACAGGAAAGGAGAGCTGACAGGAACCCTGCACATGGCCCGTGCACTGAATAGGGAGCTTTGGGGGACTGTCCCCACTCCTTCCGCTTAAACCCCGTGAATACTCCAAGCTTCCACATCCTGGAGGAAGTCAACGTCTGACTCGCTGTTAGTTCAGGGAGCTGTTTCTGCGAGTACACCGTAGGCCCCTGGTGACTAGAGCATGTCTGCCCCAGGGACAGGTGGCCAAGGAGCTGCTATCTCCTTGGCCCACAGACTCAGGACAGGCATGCTTTCTACCCAGACTCCTTCCTAAGAGTGGAGCCTGCACCCTGCCATACACATCCCCTGCTGTCTCCTTAGCAACCAGGCTTCTGACTGTCTGAACTGGGAGCGGGTGACACTTGTATTACCACTGAACGCTGTGCCTGCCAGGGTCGTCCCTCCTGCTTTGCAACCGTTTCCAGACAAGAAGGCCAATGGCTGCTGCTCTTCTCCCCGGGCAGAGTGTTGAACCTTCCACAGATATGCTCCTGGGGTGCGCAGTGAAAAACGTGTCCCTTTCCTTAAGGCTCTTTCCATAGGCGCAAGCGCGCTTCTCTCACAGGCAGAAGGGATGCCCAGGCAAAGAGGATTTCTCTCCATGCGGGTTTAGTACACTGTGCTGAAGAGACCAGCTCAGGCAACAGGAGAATCCCTCAGACCCGACTCTGATTTCCCAAAGAATGCTGCGCTTTCCCAGAGGGGATGCCAGGGCAAAGAGGCTTTCGCTCTATGCGGTATTCTCCCATAGTGCTGCGAATACTAGGCTAAGGCAAGCAGCAACAGCAGCCCACAGAACTGACTCTGATTTCCCAGCGACTGCTATGCTTTCGCAGAGCTTTACAGCTTGGCAGGAACCGCACTTCGCTGCTGCTTCCTCAGAAAGGCTTTGGGTGTTTAGTCTGTCCCGACAGGGAAGAAGAGCCGCGAGAGAGCTGGTGCCTCTTGGGACTTGCTTTCTCGGGCTCCTCGTTCACACCCGGGGTTACCTTGCTATGCCGAACTAAGCAGACACAGTCCCAACCCAGCAGCAGCGTCCGTTCTTAACATGGCACTCAATGCCTATTACAATCTCGTGGGGAAGGTAAGGCTTTGCCTTTGGCTCTGGCGCTCCGGCAGGCTCAAGGTCTAGGCCATTGCCTACACCACAGGAGAGAGCTGGCGACAGGATCACTGCACATGGCCCGTGCACTGGGATGGGGAACTGTGGGGGACTGTCCACACTCTTTCCCCAGCACACCCCCTGCCACCCACATCGCTGCCACATCTTGGTGGAAGATGGCATCTGAATGCCAGTTCCATTTGTGTTGTTTCCGCGAGTTGCAGCTATGTCGCCTGGTGGGAAGCCCAAGTCTGTTCTTGGGACAGATGGCCAAGGAGATGCTGCACCTTTTTGACCAGAGGCAAAGGACTGGCCTGCCTTCTGCCCAGACACCTTCCTCAGCGTGGAGTACGCGCCTCTGCCCTAGTCATGCCCTCATGTCTCCTTAGCAGGCTGGCTTCCATCTCTCTGCACAGGTAGCGGGTGACACTTGTCTTGCCACCGGCCTGTGGTTCGTGCCATGGCAGGCTATCCTGCATCCCGAGTGTTTCCAGACCCCAAGGCCAACGGCTCCTTTTCTTCTCCAGGGGCGGCAGTTGCGCTTTCCCCTCACTTGGTTTCTCTCTCAGGCAGAGGGGATGCTAGGACAAAGCGTATTTCGCTCCATGCGGGTATCGTCCACCAAGCTGTGGAGACTAGCTCAGGCAAGCAGAAGCAGCATCCCCTAAAAAAACTCTGATTTCCCAAGGAAAGCTGCGCTTTCCCAGGCGAGATGCCCAGGCAAAGAGGCTTTTGCTGAATGCGGGTTTCTCCCACCGCGAGGCTGGGATCAGGCAAGCAGCCCCAGCCCGCAGAACATTTCTTAGCGAATGCTGTGCTTTCGCAAAGGCTTTGGCTTGGAGCGAACAGCACTTCACTGCTGCTTCCTCAGCAAGGCTTCAGTCGCGTTAGGGAAGCAGAGCTGCGGGAGAGCTGGTGCCTCTTGGACCTTGCTTTCCCAGGCTCCAGTTCGTGTCCTGGGTTCACCCTGCCAAGCCGAACTAAGCAGACACAGCTACAACCCTCCAGTAGCGTGCATAGCCTAGGTTGGCACTCAATACACACTACCATCTTCCAGTGTAGGCATCCCTTGGCCTTTTACTCTGGCATTTAAGCGGACTGCAAACTAGACCAGTGCTTTCCCCACAGGAAAGGAGAGCTGACAGGAACCCTGCACATGGCCCGTGCACTGAATAGGGAGCTTTGGGGGACTGTCCCCACTCCTTCCCCTTAAACCCCGTGAATCCTCCAAGCTTCCACATCCTGGAGGAAGTCGGCGTCTGACTCGCTGTTAGTTCAGGGAGCTGTTTCTACGAGTACACCGTAGGCCCCTGGTGACTAGAGCATGTCTGCCCCAGGGACAGGTGGCCAAGGAGCTGCTATCTCCTTGGCCCATAGACTCAGGACAGGCATGCTTTCTACCCAGACTCCTTCCTAAGAGTGGAGCCTGCACCCTGCCATACACATCCCCTCCTGTCTCCTTAGCAACCAGGCTTCTGACTGTCTGAACTGGGAGCGGGTGACACTTGTATTACCACTGAACGCTGTGCCTGCCAGGGTTTCCCTCCTGCTCTGCAACCGTTTCCCGACAAGAAGGCCAATGGCTGCTGCTCTTCTCCCCGGGCAGAGTGTTGAACGTTCCACAGATATGCTCCTGGGGTGCGCAGTGAAAAACGTGTCCCTTTCCTTAAGGCTCTTTCCATAGGCGCAAGCGCGCTTCTCTCACAGGCAGAAGGGATGCCCAGGCAAAGAGGATTTCTCTCCATGCGGGTTTAGTACACTGTGCTGAAGAGACCAGCTCAGGCAACAGGAGAATCCCTCAGACCCGACTCTGATTTCCCAAAGAATGCTGCGCTTTCCCAGAGGGGATGCCAGGGCAAAGAGGCTTTCGCTCTATGCAGTATTCTCCCATAGTGCTGCGAATACTAGGCTAAGGCAAGCAGCAACAGCAGCCCACAGAACCGACTCTGATTTCCCAGCGACTGCTATGCTTTCGCAGAGCTTTACAGCTTGGCAGGAACCGCACTTCGCTGCTGCTTCCTCAGAAAGGCTTTGGGTGTTTAGTCTGTCCCGGCAGGGAAGAAGAGCCGCGGGAGAGCTGGTGCCTCTTGGGACTTGCTTTCTCGGGCTCCTCGTTCACGCCCGGGGTTACCTTGCTATGCCGAACTAAGCAGACACAGTCCCAACCCAGCAGCAGCGTCCGTTCTTAACATGGCACTCAATGCCTATTACAATCTCGTGGGGAAGGTAAGGCTTTGTCTTTGGCTCTGGCGCTCCGGGAGGCTCAAGGTCTAGGCCATTGCCTACACCACAGGAGAGAGCTGGCGACAGGATCACTGCACATGGCCCGTGCACTGGGATGGGGAACTGTGGGGGACTGTCCACACTCTTTCCCCAGCACACCCCCTGCCACCCACATCGCTGCCACATCTTGGTGGAAGATGGCATCTGAATGCCAGTTCCATTTGTGTTGTTTCCGCGAGTTGCAGCTATGTCGCCTGGTGGGAAGCCCAAGTCTGTTCTTGGGACAGATGGCCAAGGAGATGCTGCCCCCTTTTGACCAGAGGCAAAGGACTGGCCTGCCTTCTGCCCAGACTCCTTCCTCAGCGTGGAGTACGCGCCTCTGCCCTAGTCATGCCCCCATGTCTCCCTAGCAGCCTGGCTCCCATCTCTCTGCACAGGTAGCGGGTGACACTTGTCTTGCCACCGGCCTGTGGTTCGTGCCATGGCAGGCTATCCTGCATCCCGAGGGTTTCCAGACCCCAAGGCCAACGGCTCCTTCTCTTCTCCAGGGGCGGCAGCTGCGCTTTCCCCACACTTGGTTTCTCTCTCAGGCAGAGGGGATGCTAGGACAAAGCGTATTTCGCTCCATGCGGGTATCGTCCACCAAGCTGTGGAGACTAGCTCAGGCAAGCAGCAGCAGCATCCCCTAACAAAACTGATTTCCCAAGGAAAGCTGCGCTTTCCCAGGCGAGATGCCCAGGCAAAGAGGCTTTTGCTGAATGCGGGTTTCTCCCACCGCGAGACTGGGATCAGGCAAGCAGCCCCAGCCCGCAGAACATTTCTTAGCGAATGCTGTGCTTTCGCAAAGGCTTTGGCTTGGAGCGAACAGCACTTCACTGCTGCTTCCTCAGCAAGGCTTCAGTCGCGTCAGGGAAGCAGAGCTGCGGGAGAGCTGGTGCCTCTTGGACCTTGCTTTCCCAGGCTCCAGTTCGTGTCCTGGGTTCACCCTGCCAAGCCGAACTAAGCAGACACAGCTACAACCCTCCAGTAGCGTGCATAGCCTAGGTTGGCACTCAATACACACTACCATCTTCCAGTGTAGGCATCCCTTGGCCTTTTACTCTGGCACTTAAGCGGACTGCAAACTAGACCAGTGCTTTCCCCACAGGAAAGGAGAGCTGACAGGAACCCTGCACATGGCCCGTGCACTGAATAGGGAGCTTTGGGGGACTGTCCCCACTCCTTCTTCTTAAACCCCGTGAATACTCCAAGCTTCCACATCCTGGAGGAAGTCGGTGTCTGACTCGCTGTTAGTTCAGGGAGCTGTTTCTGCGAGTACACCGTAGGCCCCTGGTGACTAGAGCATGTCTGCCCCAGGGACAGGTGGCCAAGGAGCTGCTATCTCCTTGGCCCACAGACTCAGGACAGGCATGCTTTCTACCCAGACTCCTTCCTAAGAGTGGAGCCTGCACCCTGCCATACACATCCCCTGCTGTCTCCTTAGCAACCAGGCTTCTGACTGTCTGAACTGGGAGCGGGTGACACTTGTATTACCACTGAACGCTGTGCCTGCCAGGGTCGTCCCTCCTGCTTTGCAACCGTTTCCAGACAAGAAGGCCAATGGCTGCTGCTCTTCTCCCCGGGCAGAGTGTTGAACCTTCCACAGATATGCTCCTGGGGTGCGCAGTGAAAAACGTGTCCCTTTCCTTAAGGCTCTTTCCATAGGCGCAAGCGCGCTTCTCTCACAGGCAGAAGGGATGCCCAGGCAAAGAGGATTTCTCTCCATGCGGGTTTAGTACACTGTGCTGAAGAGACCAGCTCAGGCAACAGGAGAATCCCTCAGACCCGACTCTGATTTCCCAAAGAATGCTGCGCTTTCCCAGAGGGGATGCCAGGGCAAAGAGGCTTTCGCTCTATGCGGTATTCTCCCATAGTGCTGCGAATACTAGGCTAAGGCAAGCAGCAACAGCAGCCCACAGAACTGACTCTGATTTCCCAGCGACTGCTATGCTTTCGCAGAGCTTTACAGCTTGGCAGGAACCGCACTTCGCTGCTGCTTCCTCAGAAAGGCTTTGGGTGTTTAGTCTGTCCCGACAGGGAAGAAGAGCCGCGAGAGAGCTGGTGCCTCTTGGGACTTGCTTTCTCGGGCTCCTCGTTCACACCCGGGGTTACCTTGCTATGCCGAACTAAGCAGACACAGTCCCAACCCAGCAGCAGCGTCCGTTCTTAACATGGCACTCAATGCCTATTACAATCTCGTGGGGAAGGTAAGGCTTTGCCTTTGGCTCTGGCGCTCCGGCAGGCTCAAGGTCTAGGCCATTGCCTACACCACAGGAGAGAGCTGGCGACAGGATCACTGCACATGGCCCGTGCACTGGGATGGGGAACTGTGGGGGACTGTCCACACTCTTTCCCCAGCACACCCCCTGCCACCCACATCGCTGCCACATCTTGGTGGAAGATGGCATCTGAATGCCAGTTCCATTTGTGTTGTTTCCGCGAGTTGCAGCTATGTCGCCTGGTGGGAAGCCCAAGTCTGTTCTTGGGACAGATGGCCAAGGAGATGCTGCACCTTTTTGACCAGAGGCAAAGGACTGGCCTGCCTTCTGCCCAGACACCTTCCTCAGCGTGGAGTACGCGCCTCTGCCCTAGTCATGCCCTCATGTCTCCTTAGCAGGCTGGCTTCCATCTCTCTGCACAGGTAGCGGGTGACACTTGTCTTGCCACCGGCCTGTGGTTCGTGCCATGGCAGGCTATCCTGCATCCCGAGTGTTTCCAGACCCCAAGGCCAACGGCTCCTTTTCTTCTCCAGGGGCGGCAGTTGCGCTTTCCCCTCACTTGGTTTCTCTCTCAGGCAGAGGGGATGCTAGGACAAAGCGTATTTCGCTCCATGCGGGTATCGTCCACCAAGCTGTGGAGACTAGCTCAGGCAAGCAGAAGCAGCATCCCCTAAAAAAACTCTGATTTCCCAAGGAAAGCTGAGCTTTCCCAGGCGAGATGCCCAGGCAAAGAGGCTTTTGCTGAATGCGGGTTTCTCCCACCGCGAGGCTGGGATCAGGCAAGCAGCCCCAGCCCGCAGAACATTTCTTAGCGAATGCTGTGCTTTCGCAAAGGCTTTGGCTTGGAGCGAACAGCACTTCACTGCTGCTTCCTCAGCAAGGCTTCAGTCGCGTTAGGGAAGCAGAGCTGCGGGAGAGCTGGTGCCTCTTGGACCTTGCTTTCCCAGGCTCCAGTTCGTGTCCTGGGTTCACCCTGCCAAGCCGAACTAAGCAGACACAGCTACAACCCTCCAGTAGCGTGCATAGCCTAGGTTGGCACTCAATACACACTACCATCTTCCAGTGTAGGCATCCCTTGGCCTTTTACTCTGGCATTTAAGCGGACTGCAAACTAGACCAGTGCTTTCCCCACAGGAAAGGAGAGCTGACAGGAACCCTGCACATGGCCCGTGCACTGAATAGGGAGCTTTGGGGGACTGTCCCCACTCCTTCCCCTTAAACCCCGTGAATCCTCCAAGCTTCCACATCCTGGAGGAAGTCGGCGTCTGACTCGCTGTTAGTTCAGGGAGCTGTTTCTACGAGTACACCGTAGGCCCCTGGTGACTAGAGCATGTCTGCCCCAGGGACAGGTGGCCAAGGAGCTGCTATCTCCTTGGCCCACAGACTCAGGACAGGCATGCTTTCTACCCAGACTCCTTCCTAAGAGTGGAGCCTGCACCCTGCCATACACATCCCCTGCTGTCTCCTTAGCAACCAGGCTTCTGACTGTCTGAACTGGGAGCGGGTGACACTTGTATTACCACTGAACGCTGTGCCTGCCAGGGTTTCCCTCCTGCTCTGCAACCGTTTCCCGACAAGAAGGCCAATGGCTGCTGCTCTTCTCCCCGGGCAGAGTGTTGAACGTTCCACAGATATGCTCCTGGGGTGCGCAGTGAAAAACGTGTCCCTTTCCTTAAGGCTCTTTCCATAGGCGCAAGCGCGCTTCTCTCACAGGCAGAAGGGATGCCCAGGCAAAGAGGATTTCTCTCCATGCGGGTTTAGTACACTGTGCTGAAGAGACCAGCTCAGGCAACAGGAGAATCCCTCAGACCCGACTCTGATTTCCCAAAGAATGCTGCGCTTTCCCAGAGGGGATGCCAGGGCAAAGAGGCTTTCGCTCTATGCGGTATTCTCCCATAGTGCTGCGAATACTAGGCTAAGGCAAGCAGCAACAGCAGCCCACAGAACCGACTCTGATTTCCCAGCGACTGCTATGCTTTCGCAGAGCTTTACAGCTTGGCAGGAACCGCACTTCGCTGCTGCTTCCTCAGAAAGGCTTTGGGTGTTTAGTCTGTCCCGGCAGGGAAGAAGAGCCGCGGGAGAGCTGGTGCCTCTTGGGACTTGCTTTCTCGGGCTCCTCGTTCACGCCCGGGGTTACCTTGCTATGCCGAACTAAGCAGACACAGTCCCAACCCAGCAGCAGCGTCCGTTCTTAACATGGCACTCAATGCCTATTACAATCTCGTGGGGAAGGTAAGGCTTTGTCTTTGGCTCTGGCGCTCCGGGAGGCTCAAGGTCTAGGCCATTGCCTACACCACAGGAGAGAGCTGGCGACAGGATCACTGCACATGGCCCGTGCACTGGGATGGGGAACTGTGGGGGACTGTCCACACTCTTTCCCCAGCACACCCCCTGCCACCCACATCGCTGCCACATCTTGGTGGAAGATGGCATCTGAATGCCAGTTCCATTTGTGTTGTTTCCGCGAGTTGCAGCTATGTCGCCTGGTGGGAAGCCCAAGTCTGTTCTTGGGACAGATGGCCAAGGAGATGCTGCCCCCTTTTGACCAGAGGCAAAGGACTGGCCTGCCTTCTGCCCAGACTCCTTCCTCAGCGTGGAGTACGCGCCTCTGCCCTAGTCATGCCCCCATGTCTCCCTAGCAGCCTGGCTCCCATCTCTCTGCACAGGTAGCGGGTGACACTTGTCTTGCCACCGGCCTGTGGTTCGTGCCATGGCAGGCTATCCTGCATCCCGAGTGTTTCCAGACCCCAAGGCCAACGGCTCCTTCTCTTCTCCAGGGGCGGCAGCTGCGCTTTCCCCACACTTGGTTTCTCTCTCAGGCAGAGGGGATGCTAGGACAAAGCGTATTTCGCTCCATGCGGGTATCGTCCACCAAGCTGTGGAGACTAGCTCAGGCAAGCAGCAGCAGCATCCCCTAACAAAACTGATTTCCCAAGGAAAGCTGCGCTTTCCCAGGCGACATGCCCAGGCAAAGAGGCTTTTGCTGAATGCGGGTTTCTCCCACCGCGAGACTGGGATCAGGCAAGCAGCCCCAGCCCGCAGAACATTTCTTAGCGAATGCTGTGCTTTCGCAAAGGCTTTGGCTTGGAGCGAACAGCACTTCACTGCTGCTTCCTCAGCAAGGCTTCAGTCGCGTCAGGGAAGCAGAGCTGCGGGAGAGCTGGTGCCTCTTGGACCTTGCTTTCCCAGGCTCCAGTTCGTGTCCTGGGTTCACCCTGCCAAGCCGAACTAAGCAGACACAGCTACAACCCTCCAGTAGCGTGCATAGCCTAGGTTGGCACTCAATACACACTACCATCTTCCAGTGTAGGCATCCCTTGGCCTTTTACTCTGGCACTTAAGCGGACTGCAAACTAGACCAGTGCTTTCCCCACAGGAAAGGAGAGCTGACAGGAACCCTGCACATGGCCCGTGCACTGAATAGGGAGCTTTGGGGGACTGTCCCCACTCCTTCCCCTTAAACCCCGTGAATCCTCCAAGCTTCCACATCCTGGAGGAAGTCGGCGTCTGACTCGCTGTTAGTTCAGGGAGCTGTTTCTACGAGTACACCGTAGGCCCCTGGTGACTAGAGCATGTCTGCCCCAGGGACAGGTGGACAAGGAGCTGCTATCTCCTTGGCCCACAGACTCAGGACAGGCATGCTTTCTAACCAGACTCCTTCCTAAGAGTGGAGCCTGCACCCTGCCATACACATACCCTCCTGTCTCCTTAGCAACCAGGCTTCTGACTGTCTGAACTGGGAGCGGGTGACACTTGTATTACCACTGAACGCTGTGCCTGCCAGGGTCGTCCCTCCTGCTCTGCAACCGTTTCCCGACAAGAAGGCCAATGGCTGCTGCTCTTCTCCCCGGGCAGAGTGTTGAACGTTCCACAGATATGCTCCTGGGGTGCGCAGTGAAAAACGTGTCCCTTTCCTTAAGGCTCTTTCCATAGGCGCAAGCGCGCTTCTCTCACAGGCAGAAGGGATGCCCAGGCAAAGAGGATTTCTCTCCATGCGGGTTTAGTACACTGTGCTGAAGAGACCAGCTCAGGCAACAGGAGAATCCCTCAGACCCGACTCTGATTTCCCAAAGAATGCTGCGCTTTCCCAGAGGGGATGCCAGGGCAAAGAGGCTTTCGCTCTATGCGGTATTCTCCCATAGTGCTGCGAATACTAGGCTAAGGCAAGCAGCAACAGCAGCCCACAGAACCGACTCTGATTTCCCAGCGACTGCTATGCTTTCGCAGAGCTTTACAGCTTGGCAGGAACCGCACTTCGCTGCTGCTTCCTCAGAAAGGCTTTGGGTGTTTAGTCTGTCCCGACAGGGAAGAAGAGCCGCGGGAGAGCTGGTGCCTCTTGGGACTTGCTTTCTCGGGCTCCTCGTTCACACCCGGGGTTACCTTGCTATGCCGAACTAAGCAGACACAGTCCCAACCCAGCAGCAGCGTCCGTTCTTAACATGGCACTCAATGCCTATTACAATCTCGTGGGGAAGGTAAGGCTTTGTCTTTGGCTCTGGCGCTCCGGCAGGCTCAAGGTCTAGGCCAGTGCCTACACCAGAGGAGAGAGCTGGCGACAGGATCACTGCACATGGCCCGTGCACTGGGATGGGGAACTGTGGGGGACTGTCCACACTCTTTCCCCAGCACACCCCCTGCCACCCACATCGCTGCCACATCTTGGTGGAAGATGGCATCTGAATGCCAGTTCCATTTGTGTTGTTTCCGCGAGTTGCAGCTATGTCGCCTGGTGGGAAGCCCAAGTCTGTTCTTGGGACAGATGGCCAAGGAGATGCTGCCCCTTTTTGACCAGAGGCAAAGGACTGGCCTGCCTTCTGCCCAGACACCTTCCTCAGCGTGGAGTACGCGCCTCTGCCCTAGTCATGCCCTCATGTCTCCTTAGCAGCCTGGCTTCCATCTCTCTGCACAGGTAGCGGGTGACACTTGTCTTGCCACCGGCCTGTGGTTCGTGCCATGGCAGGCTATCCTGCATCCCGAGTGTTTCCAGACCCCAAGGCCAACGGCTCCTTTTCTTCTCCAGGGGCGGCAGCTGCGCTTTCCCCTCACTTGGTTTCTCTCTCAGGCAGAGGGGATGCTAGGACAAAGCGTATTTCGCTCCATGCGGGTATCGTCCACCAAGCTGTGGAGACTAGCTCAGGCAAGCAGCAGCAGCATCCCCTAACAAAACTCTGATTTCCCAAGGAAAGCTGCGCTTTCCCAGGCGAGATGCCCAGGCAAAGAGGCTTTTGCTGAATGCGGGTTTCTCCCACCGCGAGGCTGGGATCAGGCAAGCAGCCCCAGCCCGCAGAACATTTCTTAGCGAATGCTGTGCTTTCGCAAAGGCTTTGGCTTGGAGCGAACAGCACTTCACTGCTGCTTCCTCAGCAAGGCTTCAGTCGCGTCAGGGAAGCAGAGCTGCGGGAGAGCTGGTGCCTCTTGGACCTTGCTTTCCCAGGCTCCAGTTCGTGTCCTGGGTTCACCCTGCCAAGCCGAACTAAGCAGACACAGCTACAACCCTCCAGTAGCGTGCATAGCCTAGGTTGGCACTCAATACACACTACCATCTTCCAGTGTAGGCATCCCTTGGCCTTTTACTCTGGCATTTAAGCGGACTGCAAACTAGACCAGTGCTTTCTTCACAGGAAAGGAGAGCTGACAGGAACCCTGCACATGGCCCTTGCACTGAATAGGGAGCTTTGGGGGACTGTCCCCACTCCTTCCCCTTAAACCCCGTGAATCCTCCAAGCTTCCACATCCTGGAGGAAGTCGGCGTCTGACTCGCTGTTAGTTCAGGGAGCTGTTTCTACGAGTACACCGTAGGCCCCTGGTGACTAGAGCATGTCTGCCCCAGGGACAGGTGGACAAGGAGCTGCTATCTCCTTGGCCCACAGACTCAGGACAGGCATGCTTTCTACCCAGACTCCTTCCTAAGAGTGGAGCCTGCACCCTGCCATACACATCCCCTCCTGTCTCCTTAGCAACCAGGCTTCTGACTGTCTGAACTGGGAGCGGGTGACACTTGTATTACCACTGAACGCTGTGCCTGCCAGGGTCGTCCCTCCTGCTCTGCAACCGTTTCCCGACAAGAAGGCCAATGGCTGCTGCTCTTCTCCCCGGGCAGAGTGTTGAACGTTCCACAGATATGCTCCTGGGGTGCGCAGTGAAAAACGTGTCCCTTTCCTTAAGGCTCTTTCCATAGGCGCAAGCGCGCTTCTCTCACAGGCAGAAGGGATGCCCAGGCAAAGAGGATTTCTCTCCATGCGGGTTTAGTACACTGTGCTGAAGAGACCAGCTCAGGCAACAGGAGAATCCCTCAGACCCGACTCTGATTTCCCAAAGAATGCTGCGCTTTCCCAGAGGGGATGCCAGGGCAAAGAGGCTTTCGCTCTATGCGGTATTCTCCCATAGTGCTGCGAATACTAGGCTAAGGCAAGCAGCAACAGCAGCCCACAGAACCGACTCTGATTTCCCAGCGACTGCTATGCTTTCGCAGAGCTTTACAGCTTGGCAGGAACCGCACTTCGCTGCTGCTTCCTCAGAAAGGCTTTGGGTGTTTAGTCTGTCCCGGCAGGGAAGAAGAGCCGCGGGAGAGCTGGTGCCTCTTGGGACTTGCTTTCTCGGGCTCCTCGTTCACGCCCGGGGTTACCTTGCTATGCCGAACTAAGCAGACACAGTCCCAACCCAGCAGCAGCGTCCGTTCTTAACATGGCACTCAATGCCTATTACAATCTCGTGGGGAAGGTAAGGCTTTTTCTTTGGCTCTGGCGCTCCGGGAGGCTCAAGGTCTAGGCCATTGCCTACACCACAGGAGAGAGCTGGCGACAGGATCACTGCACATGGCCCGTGCACTGGGATGGGGAACTGTGGGGGACTGTCCACACTCTTTCCCCAGCACACCCCCTGCCACCCACATCGCTGCCACATCTTGGTGGAAGATGGCATCTGAATGCCAGTTCCATTTGTGTTGTTTCCGCGAGTTGCAGCTATGTCGCCTGGTGGGAAGCCCAAGTCTGTTCTTGGGACAGATGGCCAAGGAGATGCTGCCCCCTTTTGACCAGAGGCAAAGGACTGGCCTGCCTTCTGCCCAGACTCCTTCCTCAGCGTGGAGTACGCGCCTCTGCCCTAGTCATGCCCTCATGTCTCCCTAGCAGCCTGGCTTCCATCTCTCTGCACAGGTAGCGGGTGACACTTGTCTTGCCACCGGCCTGTGGTTCGTGCCATGGCAGGCTATCCTGCATCCCGAGGGTTTCCAGACCCCAAGGCCAACGGCTCCTTCTCTTCTCCAGGGGCGGCAGCTGCGCTTTCCCACACTTGGTTTCTCTCTCAGGCAGAGGGGATGCTAGGACTAAGCGTATTTCGCTCCATGCGGGTATCGTCCACCAAGCTGTGGAGACTAGCTCAGGCAAGCAGCAGCAGCATCCCCTAACAAAACTCTGATTTCCCAAGGAAAGCTGCGCTTTCCCAGGCGAGATGCCCAGGCAAAGAGGCTTTTGCTGAATGCGGGTTTCTCCCACCGCGAGACTGGGATCAGGCAAGCAGCCCCAGCCCGCAGAACATTTCTTAGCGAATGCTGTGCTTTCGCAAAGGCTTTGGCTTGGAGCGAACAGCACTTCACTGCTGCTTCCTCAGCAAGGCTTCAGTCGCGTCAGGGAAGCAGAGCTGCGGGAGAGCTGGTGCCTCTTGGACCTTGCTTTCCCAGGCTCCAGTTCGTGTCCTGGGTTCACCCTGCCAAGCCGAACTAAGCAGACACAGCTACAACCCTCCAGTAGCGTGCATAGCCTAGGTTGGCACTCAATACACACTACCATCTTCCAGTGTAGGCATCCCTTGGCCTTTTACTCTGGCACTTAAGCGGACTGCAAACTAGACCAGTGCTTTCCCCACAGGAAAGGAGAGCTGACAGGAACCCTGCACATGGCCCGTGCACTGAATAGGGAGCTTTGGGGGACTGCCCCACTCCTTCCCCTTAATCCCCGTGAATCCTCCAAGCTTCCACATCCTGGAGGAAGTCGGCGTCTGACTCGCTGTTAGTTCAAAGAGCTGTTTCTGTGAGTACACCGTAGGCCCCTGGTGACTAGAGCATGTCTGCCCCAGGGACAGGTGGCCAAGGAGCTGCTATCTCCTTGGCCCACAGACTCAGGACAGGCATGCTTTCTACCCAGACTCCTTCCTAAGAGTGGAGCCTGCACCCTGCCATACACATCCCCTGCTGTCTCCTTAGCAACCAGGCTTCTGACTGTCTGAACTGGGAGCGGGTGACACTTGTATTACCACTGAACGCTGTGCCTGCCAGGGTCGTCCCTCCTGCTTTGCAACCGTTTCCAGACAAGAAGGCCAATGGCTGCTGCTCTTCTCCCCGGGCAGAGTGTTGAACCTTCCACAGATATGCTCCTGGGGTGCGCAGTGAAAAACGTGTCCCTTTCCTTAAGGCTCTTTCCATAGGCGCAAGCGCGCTTCTCTCACAGGCAGAAGGGATGCCCAGGCAAAGAGGATTTCTCTCCATGCGGGTTTAGTACACTGTGCTGAAGAGACCAGCTCAGGCAACAGGAGAATCCCTCAGACCCGACTCTGATTTCCCAAAGAATGCTGCGCTTTCCCAGAGGGGATGCCAGGGCAAAGAGGCTTTCGCTCTATGCGGTATTCTCCCATAGTGCTGCGAATACTAGGCTAAGGCAAGCAGCAACAGCAGCCCACAGAACCGACTCTGATTTCCCAGCGACTGCTATGCTTTCGCAGAGCTTTTCAGCTTGGCAGGAACCGCACTTCGCTGCTGCTTCCTCAGAAAGGCTTTGGGTGTTTAGTCTGTCCCGGCAGGGAAGAAGAGCCGCGGGAGAGCTGGTGCCTCTTGGGACTTGCTTTCTCGGGCTCCTCGTTCACACCCGGGGTTACCTTGCTATGCCGAACTAAGCAGACACAGTCCCAACCCAGCAGCAGCGTCCGTTCTTAACATGGCACTCAATGCCTATTACAATCTCGTGGGGAAGGTAAGGCTTTGCCTTTGGCTCTGGCGCTCCGGCAGGCTCAAGGTCTAGGCCAGTGCCTACACCACAGGAGAGAGCTGGCGACAGGATCACTGCACATGGTCCGTGCACTGGGATGGGGAACTGTGGGGGACTGTCCACATTCTTTCCCCAGCACACCCCCTGCCACCCACATCACTGCCACATCTTGGTGGAAGATGGCATCTGAATGCCAGTTCCATTTGTGTTGTTTCCGCGAGTTGCAGCTATGTCGCCTGGTGGGAAGCCCAAGTCTGTTCTTGGGACAGATGGCCAAGGAGATGCTGCCCCTTTTTGACCAGAGGCAAAGGACTGGCCTGCCTTCTGCCCAGACTCCTTCCTCAGCGTGGAGTACGCGCCTCTGCCCTAGTCATGCCCTCATGTCTCCTTAGCAGCCTGGCTTCCATCTCTCTGCACAGGTAGCGGGTGACACTTGTCTTGCCACCGGCCTGTGGTTCGTGCCATGGCAGGCTATCCTGCATCCCGAGTGTTTCCAGACCCCAAGGCCAACGGCTCCTTCTCTTCTCCAGGGGCGGCAGCTGCGCTTTCCCCACACTTGGTTTCTCTCTCAGGCAGAGGGGATGCTAGGACAAAGCGTATTTCGCTCCATGCGGGTATCGTCCACCAAGCTGTGGAGACTAGCTCAGGCAAGCAGCAGCAGCATCCCCTAACAAAACTCTGATTTCCCAAGGAAAGCTGCGCTTTCCCAGGCGAGATGCCCAGGCAAAGAGGCTTTTGCTGAATGCGGGTTTCTCCCACCGCGAGACTGGGATCAGGCAAGCAGCCCCAGCCCGCAGAACATTTCTTAGCGAATGCTGTGCTTTCGCAAAGGCTTTGGCTTGGAGCGAACAGCACTTCACTGCTGCTTCCTCAGCAAGGCTTCAGTCGCGTCAGGGAAGCAGAGCTGCGGGAGAGCTGGTGACTCTTGGACCTTGCTTTCCCAGGCTCCAGTTCGTGTTCTGGGTTCACCCTGCCAAGCCGATCTAAGCAGACACAGCTACAACCCTCCAGTAGCGTGCATAGCCTAGGTTGGCACTCAATACACACTACCATCTTCCAGTGTAGGCATCCCTTGGCCTTTTACTCTGGCACTTAAGCGGACTGCAAACTAGACCAGTGCTTTCCCCACAGGAAAGGAGAGCTGACAGGAACCCTGCACATGGCCCGTGCACTGAATAGGGAGCTTTGGGGGACTGTCCCCACTCCTTCCGCTTAAACCCCGTGAATACTCCAAGCTTCCACATCCTGGAGGAAGTCAACGTCTGACTCGCTGTTAGTTCAGGGAGCTGTTTCTGCGAGTACACCGTAGGCCCCTGGTGACTAGAGCATGTCTGCCCCAGGGACAGGTGGCCAAGGAGCTGCTATCTCCTTGTCCCACAGACTCAGGACAGGCATGCTTTCTACCCAGACTCCTTCCTAAGAGTGGAGCCTGCACCCTGCCATACACATCCCCTGCTGTCTCCTTAGCAACCAGGCTTCTGACTGTCTGAACTGGGAGCGGGTGACACTTGTATTACCACTGAACGCTGTGCCTGCCAGGGTCGTCCCTCCTGCTTTGCAACCGTTTCCAGACAAGAAGGCCAATGGCTGCTGCTCTTCTCCCCGGGCAGAGTGTTGAACCTTCCACAGATATGCTCCTGGGGTGCGCAGTGAAAAACGTGTCCCTTTCCTTAAGGCTCTTTCCATAGGCGCAAGCGCGCTTCTCTCACAGGCAGAAGGGATGCCCAGGCAAAGAGGATTTCTCTCCATGCGGGTTTAGTACACTGTGCTGAAGAGACCAGCTCAGGCAACAGGAGAATCCCTCAGACCCGACTCTGATTTCCCAAAGAATGCTGCGCTTTCCCAGAGGGGATGCCAGGGCAAAGAGGCTTTCGCTCTATGCGGTATTCTCCCATAGTGCTGCGAATACTAGGCTAAGGCAAGCAGCAACAGCAGCCCACAGAACTGACTCTGATTTCCCAGCGACTGCTATGCTTTCGCAGAGCTTTACAGCTTGGCAGGAACCGCACTTCGCTGCTGCTTCCTCAGAAAGGCTTTGGGTGTTTAGTCTGTCCCGACAGGGAAGAAGAGCCGCGAGAGAGCTGGTGCCTCTTGGGACTTGCTTTCTCGGGCTCCTCGTTCACACCCGGGGTTACCTTGCTATGCCGAACTAAGCAGACACAGTCCCAACCCAGCAGCAGCGTCCGTTCTTAACATGGCACTCAATGCCTATTACAATCTCGTGGGGAAGGTAAGGCTTTGCCTTTGGCTCTGGCGCTCCGGCAGGCTCAAGGTCTAGGCCATTGCCTACACCACAGGAGAGAGCTGGCGACAGGATCACTGCACATGGCCCGTGCACTGGGATGGGGAACTGTGGGGGACTGTCCACACTCTTTCCCCAGCACACCCCCTGCCACCCACATCGCTGCCACATCTTGGTGGAAGATGGCATCTGAATGCCAGTTCCATTTGTGTTGTTTCCGCGAGTTGCAGCTATGTCGCCTGGTGGGAAGCCCAAGTCTGTTCTTGGGACAGATGGCCAAGGAGATGCTGCACCTTTTTGACCAGAGGCAAAGGACTGGCCTGCCTTCTGCCCAGACACCTTCCTCAGCGTGGAGTACGCGCCTCTGCCCTAGTCATGCCCTCATGTCTCCTTAGCAGGCTGGCTTCCATCTCTCTGCACAGGTAGCGGGTGACACTTGTCTTGCCACCGGCCTGTGGTTCGTGCCATGGCAGGCTATCCTGCATCCCGAGTGTTTCCAGACCCCAAGGCCAACGGCTCCTTTTCTTCTCCAGGGGCGGCAGTTGCGCTTTCCCCTCACTTGGTTTCTCTCTCAGGCAGAGGGGATGCTAGGACAAAGCGTATTTCGCTCCATGCGGGTATCGTCCACCAAGCTGTGGAGACTAGCTCAGGCAAGCAGAAGCAGCATCCCCTAAAAAAACTCTGATTTCCCAAGGAAAGCTGCGCTTTCCCAGGCGAGATGCCCAGGCAAAGAGGCTTTTGCTGAATGCGGGTTTCTCCCACCGCGAGGCTGGGATCAGGCAAGCAGCCCCAGCCCGCAGAACATTTCTTAGCGAATGCTGTGCTTTCGCAAAGGCTTTGGCTTGGAGCGAACAGCACTTCACTGCTGCTTCCTCAGCAAGGCTTCAGTCGCGTTAGGGAAGCAGAGCTGCGGGAGAGCTGGTGCCTCTTGGACCTTGCTTTCCCAGGCTCCAGTTCGTGTCCTGGGTTCACCCTGCCAAGCCGAACTAAGCAGACACAGCTACAACCCTCCAGTAGCGTGCATAGCCTAGGTTGGCACTCAATACACACTACCATCTTCCAGTGTAGGCATCCCTTGGCCTTTTACTCTGGCATTTAAGCGGACTGCAAACTAGACCAGTGCTTTCCCCACAGGAAAGGAGAGCTGACAGGAACCCTGCACATGGCCCGTGCACTGAATAGGGAGCTTTGGGGGACTGTCCCCACTCCTTCCCCTTAAACCCCGTGAATCCTCCAAGCTTCCACATCCTGGAGGAAGTCGGCGTCTGACTCGCTGTTAGTTCAGGGAGCTGTTTCTACGAGTACACCGTAGGCCCCTGGTGACTAGAGCATGTCTGCCCCAGGGACAGGTGGCCAAGGAGCTGCTATCTCCTTGGCCCACAGACTCAGGACAGGCATGCTTTCTACCCAGACTCCTTCCTAAGAGTGGAGCCTGCACCCTGCCATACACATCCCCTGCTGTCTCCTTAGCAACCAGGCTTCTGACTGTCTGAACTGGGAGCGGGTGACACTTGTATTACCACTGAACGCTGTGCCTGCCAGGGTTTCCCTCCTGCTCTGCAACCGTTTCCCGACAAGAAGGCCAATGGCTGCTGCTCTTCTCCCCGGGCAGAGTGTTGAACGTTCCACAGATATGCTCCTGGGGTGCGCAGTGAAAAACGTGTCCCTTTCCTTAAGGCTCTTTCCATAGGCGCAAGCGCGCTTCTCTCACAGGCAGAAGGGATGCCCAGGCAAAGAGGATTTCTCTCCATGCGGGTTTAGTACACTGTGCTGAAGAGACCAGCTCAGGCAACAGGAGAATCCCTCAGACCCGACTCTGATTTCCCAAAGAATGCTGCGCTTTCCCAGAGGGGATGCCAGGGCAAAGAGGCTTTCGCTCTATGCGGTATTCTCCCATAGTGCTGCGAATACTAGGCTAAGGCAAGCAGCAACAGCAGCCCACAGAACCGACTCTGATTTCCCAGCGACTGCTATGCTTTCGCAGAGCTTTACAGCTTGGCAGGAACCGCACTTCGCTGCTGCTTCCTCAGAAAGGCTTTGGGTGTTTAGTCTGTCCCGGCAGGGAAGAAGAGCCGCGGGAGAGCTGGTGCCTCTTGGGACTTGCTTTCTCGGGCTCCTCGTTCACGCCCGGGGTTACCTTGCTATGCCGAACTAAGCAGACACAGTCCCAACCCAGCAGCAGCGTCCGTTCTTAACATGGCACTCAATGCCTATTACAATCTCGTGGGGAAGGTAAGGCTTTGTCTTTGGCTCTGGCGCTCCGGGAGGCTCAAGGTCTAGGCCATTGCCTACACCACAGGAGAGAGCTGGCGACAGGATCACTGCACATGGCCCGTGCACTGGGATGGGGAACTGTGGGGGACTGTCCACACTCTTTCCCCAGCACACCCCCTGCCACCCACATCACTGCCACATCTTGGTGGAAGATGGCATCTGAATGCCAGTTCCATTTGTGTTGTTTCCGCGAGTTGCAGCTATGTCGCCTGGTGGGAAGCCCAAGTCTGTTCTTGGGACAGATGGCCAAGGAGATGCTGCCCCCTTTTGACCAGAGGCAAAGGACTGGCCTGCCTTCTGCCCAGACTCCTTCCTCAGCGTGGAGTACGCGCCTCTGCCCTAGTCATGCCCCCATGTCTCCCTAGCAGCCTGGCTCCCATCTCTCTGCACAGGTAGCGGGTGACACTTGTCTTGCCACCGGCCTGTGGTTCGTGCCATGGCAGGCTATCCTGCATCCCGAGTGTTTCCAGACCCCAAGGCCAACGGCTCCTTCTCTTCTCCAGGGGCGGCAGCTGCGCTTTCCCCACACTTGGTTTCTCTCTCAGGCAGAGGGGATGCTAGGACAAAGCGTATTTCGCTCCATGCGGGTATCGTCCACCAAGCTGTGGAGACTAGCTCAGGCAAGCAGCAGCAGCATCCCCTAACAAAACTGATTTCCCAAGGAAAGCTGCGCTTTCCCAGGCGAGATGCCCAGGCAAAGAGGCTTTTGCTGAATGCGGGTTTCTCCCACCGCGAGACTGGGATCAGGCAAGCAGCCCCAGCCCGCAGAACATTTCTTAGCGAATGCTGTGCTTTCGCAAAGGCTTTGGCTTGGAGCGAACAGCACTTCACTGCTGCTTCCTCAGCAAGGCTTCAGTCGCGTCAGGGAAGCAGAGCTGCAGGAGAGCTGGTGCCTCTTGGACCTTGCTTTCCCAGGCTCCAGTTCGTGTCCTGGGTTCACCCTGCCAAGCCGAACTAAGCAGACACAGCTACAACCCTCCAGTAGCGTGCATAGCCTAGGTTGGCACTCAATACACACTACCATCTTCCAGTGTAGGCATCCCTTGGCCTTTTACTCTGGCACTTAAGCGGACTGCAAACTAGACCAGTGCTTTCCCCACAGGAAAGGAGAGCTGACAGGAACCCTGCACATGGCCCGTGCACTGAATAGGGAGCTTTGGGGGACTGTCCCCACTCCTTCCCCTTAAACCCCGTGAATCCTCCAAGCTTCCACATCCTGGAGGAAGTCGGTGTCTGACTCGCTGTTAGTTCAGGGAGCTGTTTCTGCGAGTACACCGTAGGCCCCTGGTGACTAGAGCATGTCTGCCCCAGGGACAGGTGGCCAAGGAGCTGCTATCTCCTTGGCCCACAGACTCAGGACAGGCATGCTTTCTACCCAGACTCCTTCCTAAGAGTGGAGCCTGCACCCTGCCATACACATCCCCTGCTGTCTCCTTAGCAACCAGGCTTCTGACTGTCTGAACTGGGAGCGGGTGACACTTGTATTACCACTGAACGCTGTGCCTGCCAGGGTCGTCCCTCCTGCTTTGCAACCGTTTCCAGACAAGAAGGCCAATGGCTGCTGCTCTTCTCCCCGGGCAGAGTGTTGAACCTTCCACAGATATGCTCCTGGGGTGCGCCGTGAAAAACGTGTCCCTTTCCTTAAGGCTCTTTCCATAGGCGCAAGCGCGCTTCTCTCACAGGCAGAAGGGATGCCCAGGCAAAGAGGATTTCTCTCCATGCGGGTTTAGTACACTGTGCTGAAGAGACCAGCTCAGGCAACAGGAGAATCCCTCAGACCCGACTCTGATTTCCCAAAGAATGCTGCGCTTTCCCAGAGGGGATGCCAGGGCAAAGAGGCTTTCGCTCTATGCGGTATTCTCCCATAGTGCTGCGAATACTAGGCTAAGGCAAGCAGCAACAGCAGCCCACAGAACTGACTCTGATTTCCCAGCGACTGCTATGCTTTCGCAGAGCTTTACAGCTTGGCAGGAACCGCACTTCGCTGCTGCTTCCTCAGAAAGGCTTTGGGTGTTTAGTCTGTCCCGACAGGGAAGAAGAGCCGCGAGAGAGCTGGTGCCTCTTGGGACTTGCTTTCTCGGGCTCCTCGTTCACACCCGGGGTTACCTTGCTATGCCGAACTAAGCAGACACAGTCCCAACCCAGCAGCAGCGTCCGTTCTTAACATGGCACTCAATGCCTATTACAATCTCGTGGGGAAGGTAAGGCTTTGCCTTTGGCTCTGGCGCTCCGGCAGGCTCAAGGTCTAGGCCATTGCCTACACCACAGGAGAGAGCTGGCGACAGGATCACTGCACATGGCCCGTGCACTGGGATGGGGAACTGTGGGGGACTGTCCACACTCTTTCCCCAGCACACCCCCTGCCACCCACATCGCTGCCACATCTTGGTGGAAGATGGCATCTGAATGCCAGTTCCATTTGTGTTGTTTCCGCGAGTTGCAGCTATGTCGCCTGGTGGGAAGCCCAAGTCTGTTCTTGGGACAGATGGCCAAGGAGATGCTGCACCTTTTTGACCAGAGGCAAAGGACTGGCCTGCCTTCTGCCCAGACACCTTCCTCAGCGTGGAGTACGCGCCTCTGCCCTAGTCATGCCCTCATGTCTCCTTAGCAGGCTGGCTTCCATCTCTCTGCACAGGTAGCGGGTGACACTTGTCTTGCCACCGGCCTGTGGTTCGTGCCATGGCAGGCTATCCTGCATCCCGAGTGTTTCCAGACCCCAAGGCCAACGGCTCCTTTTCTTCTCCAGGGGCGGCAGTTGCGCTTTCCCCTCACTTGGTTTCTCTCTCAGGCAGAGGGGATGCTAGGACAAAGCGTATTTCGCTCCATGCGGGTATCGTCCACCAAGCTGTGGAGACTAGCTCAGGCAAGCAGAAGCAGCATCCCCTAAAAAAACTCTGATTTCCCAAGGAAAGCTGCGCTTTCCCAGGCGAGATGCCCAGGCAAAGAGGCTTTTGCTGAATGCGGGTTTCTCCCACCGCGAGGCTGGGATCAGGCAAGCAGCCCCAGCCCGCAGAACATTTCTTAGCGAATGCTGTGCTTTCGCAAAGGCTTTGGCTTGGAGCGAACAGCACTTCACTGCTGCTTCCTCAGCAAGGCTTCAGTCGCGTTAGGGAAGCAGAGCTGCGGGAGAGCTGGTGCCTCTTGGACCTTGCTTTCCCAGGCTCCAGTTCGTGTCCTGGGTTCACCCTGCCAAGCCGAACTAAGCAGACACAGCTACAACCCTCCAGTAGCGTGCATAGCCTAGGTTGGCACTCAATACACACTACCATCTTCCAGTGTAGGCATCCCTTGGCCTTTTACTCTGGCATTTAAGCGGACTGCAAACTAGACCAGTGCTTTCCCCACAGGAAAGGAGAGCTGACAGGAACCCTGCACATGGCCCGTGCACTGAATAGGGAGCTTTGGGGGACTGTCCCCACTCCTTCCCCTTAAACCCCGTGAATCCTCCAAGCTTCCACATCCTGGAGGAAGTCGGCGTCTGACTCGCTGTTAGTTCAGGGAGCTGTTTCTACGAGTACACCGTAGGCCCCTGGTGACTAGAGCATGTCTGCCCCAGGGACAGGTGGCCAAGGAGCTGCTATCTCCTTGGCCCACAGACTCAGGACAGGCATGCTTTCTACCCAGACTCCTTCCTAAGAGTGGAGCCTGCACCCTGCCATACACATCCCCTCCTGTCTCCTTAGCAACCAGGCTTCTGACTGTCTGAACTGGGAGCGGGTGACACTTGTATTACCACTGAACGCTGTGCCTGCCAGGGTTTCCCTCCTGCTCTGCAACCGTTTCCCGACAAGAAGGCCAATGGCTGCTGCTCTTCTCCCCGGGCAGAGTGTTGAACGTTCCACAGATATGCTCCTGGGGTGCGCAGTGAAAAACGTGTCCCTTTCCTTAAGGCTCTTTCCATAGGCGCAAGCGCGCTTCTCTCACAGGCAGAAGGGATGCCCAGGCAAAGAGGATTTCTCTCCATGCGGGTTTAGTACACTGTGCTGAAGAGACCAGCTCAGGCAACAGGAGAATCCCTCAGACCCGACTCTGATTTCCCAAAGAATGCTGCGCTTTCCCAGAGGGGATGCCAGGGCAAAGAGGCTTTCGCTCTATGCGGTATTCTCCCATAGTGCTGCGAATACTAGGCTAAGGCAAGCAGCAACAGCAGCCCACAGAACCGACTCTGATTTCCCAGCGACTGCTATGCTTTCGCAGAGCTTTACAGCTTGGCAGGAACCGCACTTCGCTGCTGCTTCCTCAGAAAGGCTTTGGGTGTTTAGTCTGTCCCGGCAGGGAAGAAGAGCCGCGGGAGAGCTGGTGCCTCTTGGGACTTGCTTTCTCGGGCTCCTCGTTCACGCCCGGGGTTACCTTGCTATGCCGAACTAAGCAGACACAGTCCCAACCCAGCAGCAGCGTCCGTTCTTAACATGGCACTCAATGCCTATTACAATCTCGTGGGGAAGGTAAGGCTTTGTCTTTGGCTCTGGCGCTCCGGGAGGCTCAAGGTCTAGGCCATTGCCTACACCACAGGAGAGAGCTGGCGACAGGATCACTGCACATGGCCCGTGCACTGGGATGGGGAACTGTGGGGGACTGTCCACACTCTTTCCCCAGCACACCCCCTGCCACCCACATCGCTGCCACATCTTGGTGGAAGATGGCATCTGAATGCCAGTTCCATTTGTGTTGTTTCCGCGAGTTGCAGCTATGTCGCCTGGTGGGAAGCCCAAGTCTGTTCTTGGGACAGATGGCCAAGGAGATGCTGCCCCCTTTTGACCAGAGGCAAAGGACTGGCCTGCCTTCTGCCCAGACTCCTTCCTCAGCGTGGAGTACGCGCCTCTGCCCTAGTCATGCCCCCATGTCTCCCTAGCAGCCTGGCTCCCATCTCTCTGCACAGGTAGCGGGTGACACTTGTCTTGCCACCGGCCTGTGGTTCGTGCCATGGCAGGCTATCCTGCATCCCGAGTGTTTCCAGACCCCAAGGCCAACGGCTCCTTCTCTTCTCCAGGGGCGGCAGCTGCGCTTTCCCCACACTTGGTTTCTCTCTCAGGCAGAGGGGATGCTAGGACAAAGCGTATTTCGCTCCATGCGGGTATCGTCCACCAAGCTGTGGAGACTAGCTCAGGCAAGCAGCAGCAGCATCCCCTAACAAAACTGATTTCCCAAGGAAAGCTGCGCTTTCCCAGGCGAGATGCCCAGGCAAAGAGGCTTTTGCTGAATGCGGGTTTCTCCCACCGCGAGACTGGGATCAGGCAAGCAGCCCCAGCCCGCAGAACATTTCTTAGCGAATGCTGTGCTTTCGCAAAGGCTTTGGCTTGGAGCGAACAGCACTTCACTGCTGCTTCCTCAGCAAGGCTTCAGTCGCGTCAGGGAAGCAGAGCTGCGGGAGAGCTGGTGCCTCTTGGACCTTGCTTTCCCAGGCTCCAGTTCGTGTCCTGGGTTCACCCTGCCAAGCCGAACTAAGCAGACACAGCTACAACCCTCCAGTAGCGTGCATAGCCTAGGTTGGCACTCAATACACACTACCATCTTCCAGTGTAGGCATCCCTTGGCCTTTTACTCTGGCACTTAAGCGGACTGCAAACTAGACCAGTGCTTTCCCCACAGGAAAGGAGAGCTGACAGGAACCCTGCACATGGCCCGTGCACTGAATAGGGAGCTTTGGGGGACTGTCCCCACTCCTTCCCCTTAAACCCCGTGAATCCTCCAAGCTTCCACATCCTGGAGGAAGTCGGCGTCTGACTCGCTGTTAGTTCAGGGAGCTGTTTCTACGAGTACACCGTAGGCCCCTGGTGACTAGAGCATGTCTGCCCCAGGGACAGGTGGCCAAGGAGCTGCTATCTCCTTGGCCCACAGACTCAGGACAGGCATGCTTTCTACCCAGACTCCTTCCTAAGAGTGGAGCCTGCACCCTGCCATACACATCCCCTCCTGTCTCCTTAGCAACCAGGCTTCTGACTGTCTGAACTGGGAGCGGGTGACACTTGTATTACCACTGAACGCTGTGCCTGCCAGGGTCGTCCCTCCTGCTCTGCCACCGTTTCCCGACAAGAAGGCCAATGGCTGCTGCTCTTCTCCCCGGGCAGAGTGTTGAACGTTCCACAGATATGCTCCTGGGGTGCGCAGTGAAAAACGTGTCCCTTTCCTTAAGGCTCTTTCCATAGGCGCAAGCGCGCTTCTCTCACAGGCAGAAGGGATGCCCAGGCAAAGAGGATTTCTCTCCATGCGGGTTTAGTACACTGTGCTGAAGAGACCAGCTCAGGCAACAGGAGAATCCCTCAGACCCGACTCTGATTTCCCAAAGAATGCTGCGCTTTCCCAGAGGGGATGCCAGGGCAAAGAGGCTTTCGCTCTATGCGGTATTCTCCCATAGTGCTGCGAATACTAGGCTAAGGCAAGCAGCAACAGCAGCCCACAGAACCGACTCTGATTTCCCAGCGACTGCTATGCTTTCGCAGAGCTTTACAGCTTGGCAGGAACCGCACTTCGCTGCTGCTTCCTCAGAAAGGCTTTGGGTGTTTAGTCTGTCCCGACAGGGAAGAAGAGCCGCGGGAGAGCTGGTGCCTCTTGGGACTTGCTTTCTCGGGCTCCTCGTTCACACCCGGGGTTACCTTGCTATGCCGAACTAAGCAGACACAGTCCCAACCCAGCAGCAGCGTCCGTTCTTAACATGGCACTCAATGCCTATTACAATCTCGTGGGGAAGGTAAGGCTTTGTCTTTGGCTCTGGCGCTCCGGCAGGCTCAAGGTCTAGGCCAGTGCCTACACCAGAGGAGAGAGCTGGCGACAGGATCACTGCACATGGCCCGTGCACTGGGATGGGGAACTGTGGGGGACTGTCCACACTCTTTCCCCAGCACACCCCCTGCCACCCACATCGCTGCCACATCTTGGTGGAAGATGGCATCTGAATGCCAGTTCCATTTGTGTTGTTTCCGCGAGTTGCAGCTATGTCGCCTGGTGGGAAGCCCAAGTCTGTTCTTGGGACAGATGGCCAAGGAGATGCTGCCCCCTTTTGACCAGAGGCAAAGGACTGGCCTGCCTTCTGCCCAGACACCTTCCTCAGCGTGGAGTACGCGCCTCTGCCCTAGTCATGCCCTCATGTCTCCTTAGCAGCCTGGCTTCCATCTCTCTGCACAGGTAGCGGGTGACACTTGTCTTGCCACCGGCCTGTGGTTCGTGCCATGGCAGGCTATCCTGCATCCCGAGTGTTTCCAGACCCCAAGGCCAACGGCTCCTTTTCTTCTCCAGGGGCGGCAGTTGCGCTTTCCCCTCACTTGGTTTCTCTCTCAGGCAGAGGGGATGCTAGGACAAAGCGTATTTCGCTCCATGCGGGTATCGTCCACCAAGCTGTGGAGACTAGCTCAGGCAAGCAGAAGCAGCATCCCCTAAAAAAACTCTGATTTCCCAAGGAAAGCTGCGCTTTCCCAGGCGAGATGCCCAGGCAAAGAGGCTTTTGCTGAATGCGGGTTTCTCCCACCGCGAGGCTGGGATCAGGCAAGCAGCCCCAGCCCGCAGAACATTTCTTAGCGAATGCTGTGCTTTCGCAAAGGCTTTGGCTTGGAGCGAACAGCACTTCACTGCTGCTTCCTCAGCAAGGCTTCAGTCGCGTTAGGGAAGCAGAGCTGCGGGAGAGCTGGTGCCTCTTGGACCTTGCTTTCCCAGGCTCCAGTTCGTGTCCTGGGTTCACCCTGCCAAGCCGAACTAAGCAGACACAGCTACAACCCTCCAGTAGCGTGCATAGCCTAGGTTGGCACTCAATACACACTACCATCTTCCAGTGTAGGCATCCCTTGGCCTTTTACTCTGGCATTTAAGCGGACTGCAAACTAGACCAGTGCTTTCCCCACAGGAAAGGAGAGCTGACAGGAACCCTGCACATGGCCCGTGCACTGAATAGGGAGCTTTGGGGGACTGTCCCCACTCCTTCCCCTTAAACCCCGTGAATCCTCCAAGCTTCCACATCCTGGAGGAAGTCGGCGTCTGACTCGCTGTTAGTTCAGGGAGCTGTTTCTACGAGTACACCGTAGGCCCCTGGTGACTAGAGCATGTCTGCCCCAGGGACAGGTGGCCAAGGAGCTGCTATCTCCTTGGCCCACAGACTCAGGACAGGCATGCTTTCTACCCAGACTCCTTCCTAAGAGTGGAGCCTGCACCCTGCCATACACATCCCCTGCTGTCTCCTTAGCAACCAGGCTTCTGACTGTCTGAACTGGGAGCGGGTGACACTTGTATTACCACTGAACGCTGTGCCTGCCAGGGTTTCCCTCCTGCTCTGCAACCGTTTCCCGACAAGAAGGCCAATGGCTGCTGCTCTTCTCCCCGGGCAGAGTGTTGAACGTTCCACAGATATGCTCCTGGGGTGCGCAGTGAAAAACGTGTCCCTTTCCTTAAGGCTCTTTCCATAGGCGCAAGCGCGCTTCTCTCACAGGCAGAAGGGATGCCCAGGCAAAGAGGATTTCTCTCCATGCGGGTTTAGTACACTGTGCTGAAGAGACCAGCTCAGGCAACAGGAGAATCCCTCAGACCCGACTCTGATTTCCCAAAGAATGCTGCGCTTTCCCAGAGGGGATGCCAGGGCAAAGAGGCTTTCGCTCTATGCGGTATTCTCCCATAGTGCTGCGAATACTAGGCTAAGGCAAGCAGCAACAGCAGCCCACAGAACCGACTCTGATTTCCCAGCGACTGCTATGCTTTCGCAGAGCTTTACAGCTTGGCAGGAACCGCACTTCGCTGCTGCTTCCTCAGAAAGGCTTTGGGTGTTTAGTCTGTCCCGGCAGGGAAGAAGAGCCGCGGGAGAGCTGGTGCCTCTTGGGACTTGCTTTCTCGGGCTCCTCGTTCACGCCCGGGGTTACCTTGCTATGCCGAACTAAGCAGACACAGTCCCAACCCAGCAGCAGCGTCCGTTCTTAACATGGCACTCAATGCCTATTACAATCTCGTGGGGAAGGTAAGGCTTTGTCTTTGGCTCTGGCGCTCCGGGAGGCTCAAGGTCTAGGCCATTGCCTACACCACAGGAGAGAGCTGGCGACAGGATCACTGCACATGGCCCGTGCACTGGGATGGGGAACTGTGGGGGACTGTCCACACTCTTTCCCCAGCACACCCCCTGCCACCCACATCGCTGCCACATCTTGGTGGAAGATGGCATCTGAATGCCAGTTCCATTTGTGTTGTTTCCGCGAGTTGCAGCTATGTCGCCTGGTGGGAAGCCCAAGTCTGTTCTTGGGACAGATGGCCAAGGAGATGCTGCCCCCTTTTGACCAGAGGCAAAGGACTGGCCTGCCTTCTGCCCAGACTCCTTCCTCAGCGTGGAGTACGCGCCTCTGCCCTAGTCATGCCCCCATGTCTCCCTAGCAGCCTGGCTCCCATCTCTCTGCACAGGTAGCGGGTGACACTTGTCTTGCCACCGGCCTGTGGTTCGTGCCATGGCAGGCTATCCTGCATCCCGAGTGTTTCCAGACCCCAAGGCCAACGGCTCCTTCTCTTCTCCAGGGGCGGCAGCTGCGCTTTCCCCACACTTGGTTTCTCTCTCAGGCAGAGGGGATGCTAGGACAAAGCGTATTTCGCTCCATGCGGGTATCGTCCACCAAGCTGTGGAGACTAGCTCAGGCAAGCAGCAGCAGCATCCCCTAACAAAACTGATTTCCCAAGGAAAGCTGCGCTTTCCCAGGCGAGATGCCCAGGCAAAGAGGCTTTTGCTGAATGCGGGTTTCTCCCACCGCGAGACTGGGATCAGGCAAGCAGCCCCAGCCCGCAGAACATTTCTTAGCGAATGCTGTGCTTTCGCAAAGGCTTTGGCTTGGAGCGAACAGCACTTCACTGCTGCTTCCTCAGCAAGGCTTCAGTCGCGTCAGGGAAGCAGAGCTGCGGGAGAGCTGGTGCCTCTTGGACCTTGCTTTCCCAGGCTCCAGTTCGTGTCCTGGGTTCACCCTGCCAAGCCGAACTAAGCAGACACAGCTACAACCCTCCAGTAGCGTGCATAGCCTAGGTTGGCACTCAATACACACTACCATCTTCCAGTGTAGGCATCCCTTGGCCTTTTACTCTGGCACTTAAGCGGACTGCAAACTAGACCAGTGCTTTCCCCACAGGAAAGGAGAGCTGACAGGAACCCGGCACATGGCCCGTGCACTGAATAGGGAGCTTTGGGGGACTGTCCCCACTCCTTCTTCTTAAACCCCGTGAATACTCCAAGCTTCCACATCCTGGAGGAAGTCGGTGTCTGACTCGCTGTTAGTTCAGGGAGCTGTTTCTGCGAGTACACCGTAGGCCCCTGGTGACTAGAGCATGTCTGCCCCAGGGACAGGTGGCCAAGGAGCTGCTATCTCCTTGGCCCACAGACTCAGGACAGGCATGCTTTCTACCCAGACTCCTTCCTAAGAGTGGAGCCTGCACCCTGCCATACACATCCCCTGCTGTCTCCTTAGCAACCAGGCTTCTGACTGTCTGAACTGGGAGCGGGTGACACTTGTATTACCACTGAACGCTGTGCCTGCCAGGGTCGTCCCTCCTGCTTTGCAACCGTTTCCAGACAAGAAGGCCAATGGCTGCTGCTCTTCTCCCCGGGCAGAGTGTTGAACCTTCCACAGATATGCTCCTGGGGTGCGCAGTGAAAAACGTGTCCCTTTCCTTAAGGCTCTTTCCATAGGCGCAAGCGCGCTTCTCTCACAGGCAGAAGGGATGCCCAGGCAAAGAGGATTTCTCTCCATGCGGGTTTAGTACACTGTGCTGAAGAGACCAGCTCAGGCAACAGGAGAATCCCTCAGACCCGACTCTGATTTCCCAAAGAATGCTGCGCTTTCCCAGAGGGGATGCCAGGGCAAAGAGGCTTTCGCTCTATGCGGTATTCTCCCATAGTGCTGCGAATACTAGGCTAAGGCAAGCAGCAACAGCAGCCCACAGAACTGACTCTGATTTCCCAGCGACTGCTATGCTTTCGCAGAGCTTTACAGCTTGGCAGGAACCGCACTTCGCTGCTGCTTCCTCAGAAAGGCTTTGGGTGTTTAGTCTGTCCCGACAGGGAAGAAGAGCCGCGAGAGAGCTGGTGCCTCTTGGGACTTGCTTTCTCGGGCTCCTCGTTCACACCCGGGGTTACCTTGCTATGCCGAACTAAGCAGACACAGTCCCAACCCAGCAGCAGCGTCCGTTCTTAACATGGCACTCAATGCCTATTACAATCTCGTGGGGAAGGTAAGGCTTTGCCTTTGGCTCTGGCGCTCCGGCAGGCTCAAGGTCTAGGCCATTGCCTACACCACAGGAGAGAGCTGGCGACAGGATCACTGCACATGGCCCGTGCACTGGGATGGGGAACTATGGGGGACTGTCCACACTCTTTCCCCAGCACACCCCCTGCCACCCACATCGCTGCCACATCTTGGTGGAAGATGGCATCTGAATGCCAGTTCCATTTGTGTTGTTTCCGCGAGTTGCAGCTATGTCGCCTGGTGGGAAGCCCAAGTCTGTTCTTGGGACAGATGGCCAAGGAGATGCTGCACCTTTTTGACCAGAGGCAAAGGACTGGCCTGCCTTCTGCCCAGACACCTTCCTCAGCGTGGAGTACGCGCCTCTGCCCTAGTCATGCCCTCATGTCTCCTTAGCAGCCTGGCTTCCATCTCTCTGCACAGGTAGCGGGTGACACTTGTCTTGCCACCGGCCTGTGGTTCGTGCCATGGCAGGCTATCCTGCATCCCGAGTGTTTCCAGACCCCAAGGCCAACGGCTCCTTTTCTTCTCCAGGGGCGGCAGTTGCGCTTTCCCCTCACTTGGTTTCTCTCTCAGGCAGAGGGGATGCTAGGACAAAGCGTATTTCGCTCCATGCGGGTATCGTCCACCAAGCTGTGGAGACTAGCTCAGGCAAGCAGAAGCAGCATCCCCTAAAAAAACTCTGATTTCCCAAGGAAAGCTGCGCTTTCCCAGGCGAGATGCCCAGGCAAAGAGGCTTTTCTGAATGCGGGTTTCTCCCACCGCGAGGCTGGGATCAGGCAAGCAGCCCCAGCCCGCAGAACATTTCTTAGCGAATGCTGTGCTTTCGCAAAGGCTTTGGCTTGGAGCGAACAGCACTTCACTGCTGCTTCCTCAGCAAGGCTTCAGTCGCGTTAGGGAAGCAGAGCTGCGGGAGAGCTGGTGCCTCTTGGACCTTGCTTTCCCAGGCTCCAGTTCGTGTCCTGGGTTCACCCTGCCAAGCCGAACTAAGCAGACACAGCTACAACCCTCCAGTAGCGTGCATAGCCTAGGTTGGCACTCAATACACACTACCATCTTCCAGTGTAGGCATCCCTTGGCCTTTTACTCTGGCATTTAAGCGGACTGCAAACTAGACCAGTGCTTTCCCCACAGGAAAGGAGAGCTGACAGGAACCCTGCACATGGCCCGTGCACTGAATAGGGAGCTTTGGGGGACTGTCCCCACTCCTTCCCCTTAAACCCCGTGAATCCTCCAAGCTTCCACATCCTGGAGGAAGTCGGCGTCTGACTCGCTGTTAGTTCAGGGAGCTGTTTCTACGAGTACACCGTAGGCCCCTGGTGACTAGAGCATGTCTGCCCCAGGGACAGGTGGCCAAGGAGCTGCTATCTCCTTGGCCCACAGACTCAGGACAGGCATGCTTTCTACCCAGACTCCTTCCTAAGAGTGGAGCCTGCACCCTGCCATACACATCCCCTGCTGTCTCCTTAGCAACCAGGCTTCTGACTGTCTGAACTGGGAGCGGGTGACACTTGTATTACCACTGAACGCTGTGCCTGCCAGGGTTTCCCTCCTGCTCTGCAACCGTTTCCCGACAAGAAGGCCAATGGCTGCTGCTCTTCTCCCCGGGCAGAGTGTTGAACGTTCCACAGATATGCTCCTGGGGTGCGCAGTGAAAAACGTGTCCCTTTCCTTAAGGCTCTTTCCATAGGCGCAAGCGCGCTTCTCTCACAGGCAGAAGGGATGCCCAGGCAAAGAGGATTTCTCTCCATGCGGGTTTAGTACACTGTGCTGAAGAGACCAGCTCAGGCAACAGGAGAATCCCTCAGACCCGACTCTGATTTCCCAAAGAATGCTGCGCTTTCCCAGAGGGGATGCCAGGGCAAAGAGGCTTTCGCTCTATGCGGTATTCTCCCATAGTGCTGCGAATACTAGGCTAAGGCAAGCAGCAACAGCAGCCCACAGAACCGACTCTGATTTCCCAGCGACTGCTATGCTTTCGCAGAGCTTTACAGCTTGGCAGGAACCGCACTTCGCTGCTGCTTCCTCAGAAAGGCTTTGGGTGTTTAGTCTGTCCCGGCAGGGAAGAAGAGCCGCGGGAGAGCTGGTGCCTCTTGGGACTTGCTTTCTCGGGCTCCTCGTTCACGCCCGGGGTTACCTTGCTATGCCGAACTAAGCAGACACAGTCCCAACCCAGCAGCAGCGTCCGTTCTTAACATGGCACTCAATGCCTATTACAATCTCGTGGGGAAGGTAAGGCTTTGTCTTTGGCTCTGGCGCTCCGGGAGTCTCAAGGTCTAGGCCATTGCCTACACCACAGGAGAGAGCTGGCGACAGGATCACTGCACATGGCCCGTGCACTGGGATGGGGAACTGTGGGGGACTGTCCACACTCTTTCCCCAGCACACCCCCTGCCACCCACATCGCTGCCACATCTTGGTGGAAGATGGCATCTGAATGCCAGTTCCATTTGTGTTGTTTCCGCGAGTTGCAGCTATGTCGCCTGGTGGGAAGCCCAAGTCTGTTCTTGGGACAGATGGCCAAGGAGATGCTGCCCCCTTTTGACCAGAGGCAAAGGACTGGCCTGCCTTCTGCCCAGACTCCTTCCTCAGCGTGGAGTACGCGCCTCTGCCCTAGTCATGCCCCCATGTCTCCCTAGCAGCCTGGCTCCCATCTCTCTGCACAGGTAGCGGGTGACACTTGTCTTGCCACCGGCCTGTGGTTCGTGCCATGGCAGGCTATCCTGCATCCCGAGTGTTTCCAGACCCCAAGGCCAACGGCTCCTTCTCTTCTCCAGGGGCGGCAGCTGCGCTTTCCCCACACTTGGTTTCTCTCTCAGGCAGAGGGGATGCTAGGACAAAGCGTATTTCGCTCCATGCGGGTATCGTCCACCAAGCTGTGGAGACTAGCTCAGGCAAGCAGCAGCAGCATCCCCTAACAAAACTGATTTCCCAAGGAAAGCTGCGCTTTCCCAGGCGAGATGCCCAGGCAAAGAGGCTTTTGCTGAATGCGGGTTTCTCCCACCGCGAGACTGGGATCAGGCAAGCAGCCCCAGCCCGCAGAACATTTCTTAGCGAATGCTGTGCTTTCGCAAAGGCTTTGGCTTGGAGCGAACAGCACTTCACTGCTGCTTCCTCAGCAAGGCTTCAGTCGCGTCAGGGAAGCAGAGCTGCGGGAGAGCTGGTGCCTCTTGGACCTTGCTTTCCCAGGCTCCAGTTCGTGTCCTGGGTTCACCCTGCCAAGCCGAACTAAGCAGACACAGCTACAACCCTCCAGTAGCGTGCATAGCCTAGGTTGGCACTCAATACACACTACCATCTTCCAGTGTAGGCATCCCTTGGCCTTTTACTCTGGCACTTAAGCGGACTGCAAACTAGACCAGTGCTTTCCCCACAGGAAAGGAGAGCTGACAGGAACCCTGCACATGGCCCGTGCACTGAATAGGGAGCTTTGGGGGACTGTCCCCACTCCTTCCCCTTAAACCCCGTGAATACTCCAAGCTTCCACATCCTGGAGGAAGTCGGCGTCTGACTCGCTGTTAGTTCAGGGAGCTGTTTCTACGAGTACACCGTAGGCCCCTGGTGACTAGAGCATGTCTGCCCCAGGGACAGGTGGCCAAGGAGCTGCTATCTCCTTGGCCCACAGACTCAGGACAGGCATGCTTTCTACCCAGACTCCTTCCTAAGAGTGGAGCCTGCACCCTGCCATACACATCCCCTCCTGTCTCCTTAGCAACCAGGCTTCTGACTGTCTGAACTGGGAGCGGGTGACACTTGTATTACCACTGAACGCTGTGCCTGCCAGGGTCGTCCCTCCTGCTCTGCAACCGTTTCCCGACAAGAAGGCCAATGGCTGCTGCTCTTCTCCCCGGGCAGAGTGTTGAACGTTCCACAGATATGCTCCTGGGGTGCGCAGTGAAAAACGTGTCCCTTTCCTTAAGGCTCTTTCCATAGGCGCAAGCGCGCTTCTCTCACAGGCAGAAGGGATGCCCAGGCAAAGAGGATTTCTCTCCATGCGGGTTTAGTACACTGTGCTGAAGAGACCAGCTCAGGCAACAGGAGAATCCCTCAGACCCGACTCTGATTTCCCAAAGAATGCTGCGCTTTCCCAGAGGGGATGCCAGGGCAAAGAGGCTTTCGCTCTATGCGGTATTCTCCCATAGTGCTGCGAATACTAGGCTAAGGCAAGCAGCAACAGCAGCCCACAGAACCGACTCTGATTTCCCAGCGACTGCTATGCTTTCGCAGAGCTTTACAGCTTGGCAGGAACCGCACTTCGCTGCTGCTTCCTCAGAAAGGCTTTGGGTGTTTAGTCTGTCCCGACAGGGAAGAAGAGCCGCGGGAGAGCTGGTGCCTCTTGGGACTTGCTTTCTCGGGCTCCTCGTTCACACCCGGGGTTACCTTGCTATGCCGAACTAAGCAGACACAGTCCCAACCCAGCAGCAGCGTCCGTTCTTAACATGGCACTCAATGCCTATTACAATCTCGTGGGGAAGGTAAGGCTTTGTCTTTGGCTCTGGCGCTCCGGCAGGCTCAAGGTCTAGGCCAGTGCCTACACCAGAGGAGAGAGCTGGCGACAGGATCACTGCACATGGCCCGTGCACTGGGATGGGGAACTGTGGGGGACTGTCCACACTCTTTCCCCAGCACACCCCCTGCCACCCACATCGCTGCCACATCTTGGTGGAAGATGGCATCTGAATGCCAGTTCCATTTGTGTTGTTTCCGCGAGTTGCAGCTATGTCGCCTGGTGGGAAGCCCAAGTCTGTTCTTGGGACAGATGGCCAAGGAGATGCTGCCCCTTTTTGACCAGAGGCAAAGGACTGGCCTGCCTTCTGCCCAGACACCTTCCTCAGCGTGGAGTACGCGCCTCTGCCCTAGTCATGCCCTCATGTCTCCTTAGCAGCCTGGCTTCCATCTCTCTGCACAGGTAGCGGGTGACACTTGTCTTGCCACCGGCCTGTGGTTCGTGCCATGGCAGGCTATCCTGCATCCCGAGTGTTTCCAGACCCCAAGGCCAACGGCTCCTTTTCTTCTCCAGGGGCGGCAGTTGCGCTTTCCCCTCACTTGGTTTCTCTCTCAGGCAGAGGGGATGCTAGGACAAAGCGTATTTCGCTCCATGCGGGTATCGTCCACCAAGCTGTGGAGACTAGCTCAGGCAAGCAGAAGCAGCATCCCCTAAAAAAACTCTGATTTCCCAAGGAAAGCTGCGCTTTCCCAGGCGAGATGCCCAGGCAAAGAGGCTTTTGCTGAATGCGGGTTTCTCCCACCGCGAGGCTGGGATCAGGCAAGCAGCCCCAGCCCGCAGAACATTTCTTAGCGAATGCTGTGCTTTCGCAAAGGCTTTGGCTTGGAGCGAACAGCACTTCACTGCTGCTTCCTCAGCAAGGCTTCAGTCGCGTTAGGGAAGCAGAGCTGCGGGAGAGCTGGTGCCTCTTGGACCTTGCTTTCCCAGGCTCCAGTTCGTGTCCTGGGTTCACCCTGCCAAGCCGAACTAAGCAGACACAGCTACAACCCTCCAGTAGCGTGCATAGCCTAGGTTGGCACTCAATACACACTACCATCTTCCAGTGTAGGCATCCCTTGGCCTTTTACTCTGGCATTTAAGCGGACTGCAAACTAGACCAGTGCTTTCCCCACAGGAAAGGAGAGCTGACAGGAACCCTGCACATGGCCCGTGCACTGAATAGGGAGCTTTGGGGGACTGTCCCCACTCCTTCCCCTTAAACCCCGTGAATCCTCCAAGCTTCCACATCCTGGAGGAAGTCGGCGTCTGACTCGCTGTTAGTTCAGGGAGCTGTTTCTACGAGTACACCGTAGGCCCCTGGTGACTAGAGCATGTCTGCCCCAGGGACAGGTGGCCAAGGAGCTGCTATCTCCTTGGCCCACAGACTCAGGACAGGCATGCTTTCTACCCAGACTCCTTCCTAAGAGTGGAGCCTGCACCCTGCCATACACATCCCCTGCTGTCTCCTTAGCAACCAGGCTTCTGACTGTCTGAACTGGGAGCGGGTGACACTTGTATTACCACTGAACGCTGTGCCTGCCAGGGTTTCCCTCCTGCTCTGCAACCGTTTCCCGACAAGAAGGCCAATGGCTGCTGCTCTTCTCCCCGGGCAGAGTGTTGAACGTTCCACAGATATGCTCCTGGGGTGCGCAGTGAAAAACGTGTCCCTTTCCTTAAGGCTCTTTCCATAGGCGCAAGCGCGCTTCTCTCACAGGCAGAAGGGATGCCCAGGCAAAGAGGATTTCTCTCCATGCGGGTTTAGTACACTGTGCTGAAGAGACCAGCTCAGGCAACAGGAGAATCCCTCAGACCCGACTCTGATTTCCCAAAGAATGCTGCGCTTTCCCAGAGGGGATGCCAGGGCAAAGAGGCTTTCGCTCTATGCGGTATTCTCCCATAGTGCTGCGAATACTAGGCTAAGGCAAGCAGCAACAGCAGCCCACAGAACCGACTCTGATTTCCCAGCGACTGCTATGCTTTCGCAGAGCTTTACAGCTTGGCAGGAACCGCACTTCGCTGCTGCTTCCTCAGAAAGGCTTTGGGTGTTTAGTCTGTCCCGGCAGGGAAGAAGAGCCGCGGGAGAGCTGGTGCCTCTTGGGACTTGCTTTCTCGGGCTCCTCGTTCACGCCCGGGGTTACCTTGCTATGCCGAACTAAGCAGACACAGTCCCAACCCAGCAGCAGCGTCCGTTCTTAACATGGCACTCAATGCCTATTACAATCTCGTGGGGAAGGTAAGGCTTTGTCTTTGGCTCTGGCGCTCCGGGAGGCTCAAGGTCTAGGCCATTGCCTACACCACAGGAGAGAGCTGGCGACAGGATCACTGCACATGGCCCGTGCACTGGGATGGGGAACTGTGGGGGACTGTCCACACTCTTTCCCCAGCACACCCCCTGCCACCCACATCGCTGCCACATCTTGGTGGAAGATGGCATCTGAATGCCAGTTCCATTTGTGTTGTTTCCGCGAGTTGCAGCTATGTCGCCTGGTGGGAAGCCCAAGTCTGTTCTTGGGACAGATGGCCAAGGAGATGCTGCCCCCTTTTGACCAGAGGCAAAGGACTGGCCTGCCTTCTGCCCAGACTCCTTCCTCAGCGTGGAGTACGCGCCTCTGCCCTAGTCATGCCCCCATGTCTCCCTAGCAGCCTGGCTCCCATCTCTCTGCACAGGTAGCGGGTGACACTTGTCTTGCCACCGGCCTGTGGTTCGTGCCATGGCAGGCTATCCTGCATCCCGAGTGTTTCCAGACCCCAAGGCCAACGGCTCCTTCTCTTCTCCAGGGGCGGCAGCTGCGCTTTCCCCACACTTGGTTTCTCTCTCAGGCAGAGGGGATGCTAGGACAAAGCGTATTTCGCTCCATGCGGGTATCGTCCACCAAGCTGTGGAGACTAGCTCAGGCAAGCAGCAGCAGCATCCCCTAACAAAACTGATTTCCCAAGGAAAGCTGCGCTTTCCCAGGCGAGATGCCCAGGCAAAGAGGCTTTTGCTGAATGCGGGTTTCTCCCACCGCGAGACTGGGATCAGGCAAGCAGCCCCAGCCCGCAGAACATTTCTTAGCGAATGCTGTGCTTTCGCAAAGGCTTTGGCTTGGAGCGAACAGCACTTCACTGCTGCTTCCTCAGCAAGGCTTCAGTCGCGTCAGGGAAGCAGAGCTGCGGGAGAGCTGGTGCCTCTTGGACCTTGCTTTCCCAGGCTCCAGTTCGTGTCCTGGGTTCACCCTGCCAAGCCGAACTAAGCAGACACAGCTACAACCCTCCAGTAGCGTGCATAGCCTAGGTTGGCACTCAATACACACTACCATCTTCCAGTGTAGGCATCCCTTGGCCTTTTACTCTGGCACTTAAGCGGACTGCAAACTAGACCAGTGCTTTCCCCACAGGAAAGGAGAGCTGACAGGAACCCTGCACATGGCCCGTGCACTGAATAGGGAGCTTTGGGGGACTGTCCCCACTCCTTCTTCTTAAACCCCGTGAATACTCCAAGCTTCCACATCCTGGAGGAAGTCGGTGTCTGACTCGCTGTTAGTTCAGGGAGCTGTTTCTGCGAGTACACCGTAGGCCCCTGGTGACTAGAGCATGTCTGCCCCAGGGACAGGTGGCCAAGGAGCTGCTATCTCCTTGGCCCACAGACTCAGGACAGGCATGCTTTCTACCCAGACTCCTTCCTAAGAGTGGAGCCTGCACCCTGCCATACACATCCCCTGCTGTCTCCTTAGCAACCAGGCTTCTGACTGTCTGAACTGGGAGCGGGTGACACTTGTATTACCACTGAACGCTGTGCCTGCCAGGGTCGTCCCTCCTGCTTTGCAACCGTTTCCAGACAAGAAGGCCAATGGCTGCTGCTCTTCTCCCCGGGCAGAGTGTTGAACCTTCCACAGATATGCTCCTGGGGTGCGCAGTGAAAAACGTGTCCCTTTCCTTAAGGCTCTTTCCATAGGCGCAAGCGCGCTTCTCTCACAGGCAGAAGGGATGCCCAGGCAAAGAGGATTTCTCTCCATGCGGGTTTAGTACACTGTGCTGAAGAGACCAGCTCAGGCAACAGGAGAATCCCTCAGACCCGACTCTGATTTCCCAAAGAATGCTGCGCTTTCCCAGAGGGGATGCCAGGGCAAAGAGGCTTTCGCTCTATGCGGTATTCTCCCATAGTGCTGCGAATACTAGGCTAAGGCAAGCAGCAACAGCAGCCCACAGAACTGACTCTGATTTCCCAGCGACTGCTATGCTTTCGCAGAGCTTTACAGCTTGGCAGGAACCGCACTTCGCTGCTGCTTCCTCAGAAAGGCTTTGGGTGTTTAGTCTGTCCCGACAGGGAAGAAGAGCCGCGAGAGAGCTGGTGCCTCTTGGGACTTGCTTTCTCGGGCTCCTCGTTCACACCCGGGGTTACCTTGCTATGCCGAACTAAGCAGACACAGTCCCAACCCAGCAGCAGCGTCCGTTCTTAACATGGCACTCAATGCCTATTACAATCTCGTGGGGAAGGTAAGGCTTTGCCTTTGGCTCTGGCGCTCCGGCAGGCTCAAGATCTAGGCCATTGCCTACACCACAGGAGAGAGCTGGCGACAGGATCACTGCACATGGCCCGTGCACTGGGATGGGGAACTGTGGGGGACTGTCCACACTCTTTCCCCAGCACACCCCCTGCCACCCACATCGCTGCCACATCTTGGTGGAAGATGGCATCTGAATGCCAGTTCCATTTGTGTTGTTTCCGCGAGTTGCAGCTATGTCGCCTGGTGGGAAGCCCAAGTCTGTTCTTGGGACAGATGGCCAAGGAGATGCTGCACCTTTTTGACCAGAGGCAAAGGACTGGCCTGCCTTCTGCCCAGACACCTTCCTCAGCGTGGAGTACGCGCCTCTGCCCTAGTCATGCCCTCATGTCTCCTTAGCAGCCTGGCTTCCATCTCTCTGCACAGGTAGCGGGTGACACTTGTCTTGCCACCGGCCTGTGGTTCGTGCCATGGCAGGCTATCCTGCATCCCGAGTGTTTCCAGACCCCAAGGCCAACGGCTCCTTTTCTTCTCCAGGGGCGGCAGTTGCGCTTTCCCCTCACTTGGTTTCTCTCTCAGGCAGAGGGGATGCTAGGACAAAGCGTATTTCGCTCCATGCGGGTATCGTCCACCAAGCTGTGGAGACTAGCTCAGGCAAGCAGAAGCAGCATCCCCTAAAAAAACTCTGATTTCCCAAGGAAAGCTGCGCTTTCCCAGGCCAGATGCCCAGGCAAAGAGGCTTTTGCTGAATGCGGGTTTCTCCCACCGCGAGGCTGGGATCAGGCAAGCAGCCCCAGCCCGCAGAACATTTCTTAGCGAATGCTGTGCTTTCGCAAAGGCTTTGGCTTGGAGCGAACAGCACTTCACTGCTGCTTCCTCAGCAAGGCTTCAGTCGCGTTAGGGAAGCAGAGCTGCGGGAGAGCTGGTGCCTCTTGGACCTTGCTTTCCCAGGCTCCAGTTCGTGTCCTGGGTTCACCCTGCCAAGCCGAACTAAGCAGACACAGCTACAACCCTCCAGTAGCGTGCATAGCCTAGGTTGGCACTCAATACACACTACCATCTTCCAGTGTAGGCATCCCTTGGCCTTTTACTCTGGCATTTAAGCGGACTGCAAACTATACCAGTGCTTTCCCCACAGGAAAGGAGAGCTGACAGGAACCCTGCACATGGCCCGTGCACTGAATAGGGAGCTTTGGGGGACTGTCCCCACTCCTTCCCCTTAAACCCCGTGAATCCTCCAAGCTTCCACATCCTGGAGGAAGTCGGCGTCTGACTCGCTGTTAGTTCAGGGAGCTGTTTCTACGAGTACACCGTAGGCCCCTGGTGACTAGAGCATGTCTGCCCCAGGGACAGGTGGCCAAGGAGCTGCTATCTCCTTGGCCCACAGACTCAGGACAGGCATGCTTTCTACCCAGACTCCTTCCTAAGAGTGGAGCCTGCACCCTGCCATACACATCCCCTCCTGTCTCCTTAGCAACCAGGCTTCTGACTGTCTGAACTGGGAGCGGGTGACACTTGTATTACCACTGAACGCTGTGCCTGCCAGGGTCGTCCCTCCTGCTCTGCAACCGTTTCCCGACAAGAAGGCCAATGGCTGCTGCTCTTCTCCCCGGGCAGAGTGTTGAACGTTCCACAGATATGCTCCTGGGGTGCGCAGTGAAAAACGTGTCCCTTTCCTTAAGGCTCTTTCCATAGGCGCAAGCGCGCTTCTCTCACAGGCAGAAGGGATGCCCAGGCAAAGAGGATTTCTCTCCATGCGGGTTTAGTACACTGTGCTGAAGAGACCAGCTCAGGCAACAGGAGAATCCCTCAGACCCGACTCTGATTTCCCAAAGAATGCTGCGCTTTCCCAGAGGGGATGCCAGGGCAAAGAGGCTTTCGCTCTATGCGGTATTCTCCCATAGTGCTGCGAATACTAGGCTAAGGCAAGCAGCAACAGCAGCCCACAGAACCGACTCTGATTTCCCAGCGACTGCTATGCTTTCGCAGAGCTTTACAGCTTGGCAGGAACCGCACTTCGCTGCTGCTTCCTCAGAAAGGCTTTGGGTGTTTAGTCTGTCCCGGCAGGGAAGAAGAGCCGCGGGAGAGCTGGTGCCTCTTGGGACTTGCTTTCTCGGGCTCCTCGTTCACGCCCGGGGTTACCTTGCTATGCCGAACTAAGCAGACACAGTCCCAACCCAGCAGCAGCGTCCGTTCTTAACATGGCACTCAATGCCTATTACAATCTCGTGGGGAAGGTAAGGCTTTGTCTTTGGCTCTGGCGCTCCGGGAGGCTCAAGGTCTAGGCCATTGCCTACACCACAGGAGAGAGCTGGCGACAGGATCACTGCACATGGCCCGTGCACTGGGATGGGGAACTGTGGGGGACTGTCCACACTCTTTCCCCAGCACACCCCCTGCCACCCACATCGCTGCCACATCTTGGTGGAAGATGGCATCTGAATGCCAGTTCCATTTGTGTTGTTTCCGCGAGTTGCAGCTATGTCGCCTGGTGGGAAGCCCAAGTCTGTTCTTGGGACAGATGGCCAAGGAGATGCTGCCCCCTTTTGACCAGAGGCAAAGGACTGGCCTGCCTTCTGCCCAGACTCCTTCCTCAGCGTGGAGTACGCGCCTCTGCCCTAGTCATGCCCTCATGTCTCCCTAGCAGCCTGGCTTCCATCTCTCTGCACAGGTAGCGGGTGACACTTGTCTTGCCACCGGCCTGTGGTTCGTGCCATGGCAGGCTATCCTGCATCCCGAGGGTTTCCAGACCCCAAGGCCAACGGCTCCTTCTCTTCTCCAGGGGCGGCAGCTGCGCTTTCCCCACACTTGGTTTCTCTCTCAGGCAGAGGGGATGCTAGGACAAAGCGTATTTCGCTCCATGCGGGTATCGTCCACCAAGCTGTGGAGACTAGCTCAGGCAAGCAGCAGCAGCATCCCCTAACAAAACTCTGATTTCCCAAGGAAAGCTGCGCTTTCCCAGGCGAGATGCCCAGGCAAAGAGGCTTTTGCTGAATGCGGGTTTCTCCCACCGCGAGACTGGGATCAGGCAAGCAGCCCCAGCCCGCAGAACATTTCTTAGCGAATGCTGTGCTTTCGCAAAGGCTTTGGCTTGGAGCGAACAGCACTTCACTGCTGCTTCCTCAGCAAGGCTTCAGTCGCGTCAGGGAAGCAGAGCTGCGGGAGAGCTGGTGCCTCTTGGACCTTGCTTTCCCAGGCTCCAGTTCGTGTCCTGGGTTCACCCTGCCAAGCCGAACTAAGCAGACACAGCTACAACCCTCCAGTAGCGTGCATAGCCTAGGTTGGCACTCAATACACACTACCATCTTCCAGTGTAGGCATCCCTTGGACTTTTACTCTGGCACTTAAGCGGACTGCAAACTAGACCAGTGCTTTCCCCACAGGAAAGGAGAGCTGACAGGAACCCTGCACATGGCCCGTGCACTGAATAGGGAGCTTTGGGGGACTGCCCCACTCCTTCCCCTTAATCCCCGTGAATAATCCAAGCTTCCACATCCTGGAGGAAGTCGGCGTCTGACTCGCTGTTAGTTCAAAGAGCTGTTTCTGTGAGTACACCGTAGGCCCCTGGTGACTAGAGCATGTCTGCCCCAGGGACTGGTGGCCAAGGAGCTGCTATCTCCTTGGCCCACAGACTCAGGACAGGCATGCTTTCTACCCAGACTCCTTCCTAAGAGTGGAGCCTGCACCCTGCCATACACATCCCCTGCTGTCTCCTTAGCAACCAGGCTTCTGACTGTCTGAACTGGGAGCGGGTGACACTTGTATTACCACTGAACGCTGTGCCTGCCAGGGTCGTCCCTCCTGCTTTGCAACCGTTTCCAGACAAGAAGGCCAATGGCTGCTGCTCTTCTCCCCGGGCAGAGTGTTGAACCTTCCACAGATATGCTCCTGGGGTGCGCAGTGAAAAACGTGTCCCTTTCCTTAAGGCTCTTTCCATAGGCGCAAGCGCGCTTCTCTCACAGGCAGAAGGGATGCCCAGGCAAAGAGGATTTCTCTCCATGCGGGTTTAGTACACTGTGCTGAAGAGACCAGCTCAGGCAACAGGAGAATCCCTCAGACCCGACTCTGATTTCCCAAAGAATGCTGCGCTTTCCCAGAGGGGATGCCAGGGCAAAGAGGCTTTCGCTCTATGCGGTATTCTCCCATAGTGCTGCGAATACTAGGCTAAGGCAAGCAGCAACAGCAGCCCACAGAACTGACTCTGATTTCCCAGCGACTGCTATGCTTTCGCAGAGCTTTACAGCTTGGCAGGAACCGCACTTCGCTGCTGCTTCCTCAGAAAGGCTTTGGGTGTTTAGTCTGTCCCGACAGGGAAGAAGAGCCGCGAGAGAGCTGGTGCCTCTTGGGACTTGCTTTCTCGGGCTCCTCGTTCACACCCGGGGTTACCTTGCTATGCCGAACTAAGCAGACACAGTCCCAACCCAGCAGCAGCGTCCGTTCTTAACATGGCACTCAATGCCTATTACAATCTCGTGGGGAAGGTAAGGCTTTGCCTTTGGCTCTGGCGCTCCGGCAGGCTCAAGATCTAGGCCATTGCCTACACCACAGGAGAGAGCTGGCGACAGGATCACTGCACATGGCCCGTGCACTGGGATGGGGAACTGTGGGGGACTGTCCACACTCTTTCCCCAGCACACCCCCTGCCACCCACATCGCTGCCACATCTTGGTGGAAGATGGCATCTGAATGCCAGTTCCATTTGTGTTGTTTCCGCGAGTTGCAGCTATGTCGCCTGGTGGGAAGCCCAAGTCTGTTCTTGGGACAGATGGCCAAGGAGATGCTGCACCTTTTTGACCAGAGGCAAAGGACTGGCCTGCCTTCTGCCCAGACACCTTCCTCAGCGTGGAGTACGCGCCTCTGCCCTAGTCATGCCCTCATGTCTCCTTAGCAGCCTGGCTTCCATCTCTCTGCACAGGTAGCGGGTGACACTTGTCTTGCCACCGGCCTGTGGTTCGTGCCATGGCAGGCTATCCTGCATCCCGAGTGTTTCCAGACCCCAAGGCCAACGGCTCCTTTTCTTCTCCAGGGGCGGCAGTTGCGCTTTCCCCTCACTTGGTTTCTCTCTCAGGCAGAGGGGATGCTAGGACAAAGCGTATTTCGCTCCATGCGGGTATCGTCCACCAAGCTGTGGAGACTAGCTCAGGCAAGCAGAAGCAGCATCCCCTAAAAAAACTCTGATTTCCCAAGGAAAGCTGCGCTTTCCCAGGCCAGATGCCCAGGCAAAGAGGCTTTTGCTGAATGCGGGTTTCTCCCACCGCGAGGCTGGGATCAGGCAAGCAGCCCCAGCCCGCAGAACATTTCTTAGCGAATGCTGTGCTTTCGCAAAGGCTTTGGCTTGGAGCGAACAGCACTTCACTGCTGCTTCCTCAGCAAGGCTTCAGTCGCGTTAGGGAAGCAGAGCTGCGGGAGAGCTGGTGCCTCTTGGACCTTGCTTTCCCAGGCTCCAGTTCGTGTCCTGGGTTCACCCTGCCAAGCCGAACTAAGCAGACACAGCTACAACCCTCCAGTAGCGTGCATAGCCTAGGTTGGCACTCAATACACACTACCATCTTCCAGTGTAGGCATCCCTTGGCCTTTTACTCTGGCATTTAAGCGGACTGCAAACTATACCAGTGCTTTCCCCACAGGAAAGGAGAGCTGACAGGAACCCTGCACATGGCCCGTGCACTGAATAGGGAGCTTTGGGGGACTGTCCCCACTCCTTCCCCTTAAACCCCGTGAATCCTCCAAGCTTCCACATCCTGGAGGAAGTCGGCGTCTGACTCGCTGTTAGTTCAGGGAGCTGTTTCTACGAGTACACCGTAGGCCCCTGGTGACTAGAGCATGTCTGCCCCAGGGACAGGTGGCCAAGGAGCTGCTATCTCCTTGGCCCACAGACTCAGGACAGGCATGCTTTCTACCCAGACTCCTTCCTAAGAGTGGAGCCTGCACCCTGCCATACACATCCCCTCCTGTCTCCTTAGCAACCAGGCTTCTGACTGTCTGAACTGGGAGCGGGTGACACTTGTATTACCACTGAACGCTGTGCCTGCCAGGGTCGTCCCTCCTGCTCTGCAACCGTTTCCCGACAAGAAGGCCAATGGCTGCTGCTCTTCTCCCCGGGCAGAGTGTTGAACGTTCCACAGATATGCTCCTGGGGTGCGCAGTGAAAAACGTGTCCCTTTCCTTAAGGCTCTTTCCATAGGCGCAAGCGCGCTTCTCTCACAGGCAGAAGGGATGCCCAGGCAAAGAGGATTTCTCTCCATGCGGGTTTAGTACACTGTGCTGAAGAGACCAGCTCAGGCAACAGGAGAATCCCTCAGACCCGACTCTGATTTCCCAAAGAATGCTGCGCTTTCCCAGAGGGGATGCCAGGGCAAAGAGGCTTTCGCTCTATGCGGTATTCTCCCATAGTGCTGCGAATACTAGGCTAAGGCAAGCAGCAACAGCAGCCCACAGAACCGACTCTGATTTCCCAGCGACTGCTATGCTTTCGCAGAGCTTTACAGCTTGGCAGGAACCGCACTTCGCTGCTGCTTCCTCAGAAAGGCTTTGGGTGTTTAGTCTGTCCCGGCAGGGAAGAAGAGCCGCGGGAGAGCTGGTGCCTCTTGGGACTTGCTTTCTCGGGCTCCTCGTTCACGCCCGGGGTTACCTTGCTATGCCGAACTAAGCAGACACAGTCCCAACCCAGCAGCAGCGTCCGTTCTTAACATGGCACTCAATGCCTATTACAATCTCGTGGGGAAGGTAAGGCTTTGTCTTTGGCTCTGGCGCTCCGGGAGGCTCAAGGTCTAGGCCATTGCCTACACCACAGGAGAGAGCTGGCGACAGGATCACTGCACATGGCCCGTGCACTGGGATGGGGAACTGTGGGGGACTGTCCACACTCTTTCCCCAGCACACCCCCTGCCACCCACATCGCTGCCACATCTTGGTGGAAGATGGCATCTGAATGCCAGTTCCATTTGTGTTGTTTCCGCGAGTTGCAGCTATGTCGCCTGGTGGGAAGCCCAAGTCTGTTCTTGGGACAGATGGCCAAGGAGATGCTGCCCCCTTTTGACCAGAGGCAAAGGACTGGCCTGCCTTCTGCCCAGACTCCTTCCTCAGCGTGGAGTACGCGCCTCTGCCCTAGTCATGCCCTCATGTCTCCCTAGCAGCCTGGCTTCCATCTCTCTGCACAGGTAGCGGGTGACACTTGTCTTGCCACCGGCCTGTGGTTCGTGCCATGGCAGGCTATCCTGCATCCCGAGGGTTTCCAGACCCCAAGGCCAACGGCTCCTTCTCTTCTCCAGGGGCGGCAGCTGCGCTTTCCCCACACTTGGTTTCTCTCTCAGGCAGAGGGGATGCTAGGACAAAGCGTATTTCGCTCCATGCGGGTATCGTCCACCAAGCTGTGGAGACTAGCTCAGGCAAGCAGCAGCAGCATCCCCTAACAAAACTCTGATTTCCCAAGGAAAGCTGCGCTTTCCCAGGCGAGATGCCCAGGCAAAGAGGCTTTTGCTGAATGCGGGTTTCTCCCACCGCGAGACTGGGATCAGGCAAGCAGCCCCAGCCCGCAGAACATTTCTTAGCGAATGCTGTGCTTTCGCAAAGGCTTTGGCTTGGAGCGAACAGCACTTCACTGCTGCTTCCTCAGCAAGGCTTCAGTCGCGTCAGGGAAGCAGAGCTGCGGGAGAGCTGGTGCCTCTTGGACCTTGCTTTCCCAGGCTCCAGTTCGTGTCCTGGGTTCACCCTGCCAAGCCGAACTAAGCAGACACAGCTACAACCCTCCAGTAGCGTGCATAGCCTAGGTTGGCACTCAATACACACTACCATCTTCCAGTGTAGGCATCCCTTGGACTTTTACTCTGGCACTTAAGCGGACTGCAAACTAGACCAGTGCTTTCCCCACAGGAAAGGAGAGCTGACAGGAACCCTGCACATGGCCCGTGCACTGAATAGGGAGCTTTGGGGGACTGCCCCACTCCTTCCCCTTAATCCCCGTGAATAATCCAAGCTTCCACATCCTGGAGGAAGTCGGCGTCTGACTCGCTGTTAGTTCAAAGAGCTGTTTCTGTGAGTACACCGTAGGCCCCTGGTGACTAGAGCATGTCTGCCCCAGGGACTGGTGGCCAAGGAGCTGCTATCTCCTTGGCCCACAGACTCAGGACAGGCATGCTTTCTACCCAGACTCCTTCCTAAGAGTGGAGCCTGCACCCTGCCATACACATCCCCTGCTGTCTCCTTAGCAACCAGGCTTCTGACTGTCTGAACTGGGAGCGGGTGACACTTGTATTACCACTGAACGCTGTGCCTGCCAGGGTCGTCCCTCCTGCTTTGCAACCGTTTCCAGACAAGAAGGCCAATGGCTGCTGCTCTTCTCCCCGGGCAGAGTGTTGAACCTTCCACAGATATGCTCCTGGGGTGCGCAGTGAAAAACGTGTCCCTTTCCTTAAGGCTCTTTCCATAGGCGCAAGCGCGCTTCTCTCACAGGCAGAAGGGATGCCCAGGCAAAGAGGATTTCTCTCCATGCGGGTTTAGTACACTGTGCTGAAGAGACCAGCTCAGGCAACAGGAGAATCCCTCAGACCCGACTCTGATTTCCCAAAGAATGCTGCGCTTTCCCAGAGGGGATGCCAGGGCAAAGAGGCTTTCGCTCTATGCGGTATTCTCCCATAGTGCTGCGAATACTAGGCTAAGGCAAGCAGCAACAGCAGCCCACAGAACCGACTCTGATTTCCCAGTGACTGCTATGCTTTCGCAGAGCTTTTCAGCTTGGCAGGAACCGCACTTCGCTGCTGCTTCCTCAGAAAGGCTTTGGGTGTTTAGTCTGTCCCGGCAGGGAAGAAGAGCCGCGGGAGAGCTGGTGCCTCTTGGGACTTGCTTTCTCGGGCTCCTCGTTCACACCCGGGGTTACCTTGCTATGCCGAACTAAGCAGACACAGTCCCAACCCAGCAGCAGCGTCCGTTCTTAACATGGCACTCAATGCCTATTACAATCTCGTGGGGAAGGTAAGGCTTTGCCTTTGGCTCTGGCGCTCCGGCAGGCTCAAGGTCTAGGCCAGTGCCTACACCAGAGGAGAGAGCTGGCGACAGGATCACTGCACATGGTCCGTGCACTGGGATGGGGAACTGTGGGGGACTGTCCACATTCTTTCCCCAGCACACCCCCTGCCACCCACATCACTGCCACATCTTGGTGGAAGATGGCATCTGAATGCCAGTTCCATTTGTGTTGTTTCCGCGAGTTGCAGCTATGTCGCCTGGTGGGAAGCCCAAGTCTGTTCTTGGGACAGATGGCCAAGGAGATGCTGCCCCTTTTTGACCAGAGGCAAAGGACTGGCCTGCCTTCTGCCCAGACTCCTTCCTCAGCGTGGAGTACGCGCCTCTGCCCTAGTCATGCCCTCATGTCTCCTTAGCAGCCTGGCTTCCATCTCTCTGCACAGGTAGCGGGTGACACTTGTCTTGCCACCGGCCTGTGGTTCGTGCCATGGCAGGCTATCCTGCATCCCGAGTGTTTCCAGACCCCAAGGCCAACGGCTCCTTCTCTTCTCCAGGGGCGGCAGCTGCGCTTTCCCCACACTTGGTTTCTCTCTCAGGCAGAGGGGATGCTAGGACAAAGCGTATTTCGCTCCATGCGGGTATCGTCCACCAAGCTGTGGAGACTAGCTCAGGCAAGCAGCAGCAGCATCCCCTAACAAAACTCTGATTTCCCAAGGAAAGCTGCGCTTTCCCAGGCGAGATGCCCAGGCAAAGAGGCTTTTGCTGAATGCGGGTTTCTCCCACCGCGAGACTGGGATCAGGCAAGCAGCCCCAGCCCGCAGAACATTTCTTAGCGAATGCTGTGCTTTCGCAAAGGCTTTGGCTTGGAGCGAACAGCACTTCACTGCTGCTTCCTCAGCAAGGCTTCAGTCGCGTCAGGGAAGCAGAGCTGCGGGAGAGCTGGTGACTCTTGGACCTTGCTTTCCCAGGCTCCAGTTCGTGTTCTGGGTTCACCCTGCCAAGCCGATCTAAGCAGACACAGCTACAACCCTCCAGTAGCGTGCATAGCCTAGGTTGGCACTCAATACACACTACCATCTTCCAGTGTAGGCATCCCTTGGCCTTTTACTCTGGCACTTAAGCGGACTGCAAACTAGACCAGTGCTTTCCCCACAGGAAAGGAGAGCTGACAGGAACCCTGCACATGGCCCGTGCACTGAATAGGGAGCTTTGGGGGACTGTCCCCACTCCTTCCGCTTAAACCCCGTGAATACTCCAAGCTTCCACATCCTGGAGGAAGTCGGCGTCTGACTCGCTGTTAGTTCAGGGAGCTGTTTCTGCGAGTACACCGTAGGCCCCTGGTGACTAGAGCATGTCTGCCCCAGGGACAGGTGGCCAAGGAGCTGCTATCTCCTTGGCCCACAGACTCAGGACAGGCATGCTTTCTACCCAGACTCCTTCCTAAGAGTGGAGCCTGCACCCTGCCATACACATCCCCTGCTGTCTCCTTAGCAACCAGGCTTCTGACTGTCTGAACTGGGAGCGGGTGACACTTGTATTACCACTGAACGCTGTGCCTGCCAGGGTCGTCCCTCCTGCTTTGCAACCGTTTCCAGACAAGAAGGCCAATGGCTGCTGCTCTTCTCCCCGGGCAGAGTGTTGAACGTTCCACAGATATGCTCCTGGGGTGCGCAGTGAAAAACGTGTCCCTTTCCTTAAGGCTCTTTCCATAGGCGCAAGCGCGCTTCTCTCACAGGCAGAAGGGATGCCCAGGCAAAGAGGATTTCTCTCCATGCGGGTTTAGTACACTGTGCTGAAGAGACCAGCTCAGGCAACAGGAGAATCCCTCAGACCCGACTCTGATTTCCCAAAGAATGCTGCGCTTTCCCAGAGGGGATGCCAGGGCAAAGAGGCTTTCGCTCTATGCGGTATTCTCCCATAGTGCTGCGAATACTAGGCTAAGGCAAGCAGCAACAGCAGCCCACAGAACCGACTCTGATTTCCCAGCGACTGCTATGCTTTCGCAGAGCTTTACAGCTTGGCAGGAACCGCACTTCGCTGCTGCTTCCTCAGAAAGGCTTTGGGTGTTTAGTCTGTCCCGACAGGGAAGAAGAGCCGCGGGAGAGCTGGTGCCTCTTGGGACTTGCTTTCTCGGGCTCCTCGTTCACACCCGGGGTTACCTTGCTATGCCGAACTAAGCAGACACAGTCCCAACCCAGCAGCAGCGTCCGTTCTTAACATGGCACTCAATGCCTATTACAATCTCGTGGGGAAGGTAAGGCTTTGCCTTTGGCTCTGGCGCTCCGGCAGGCTCAAGGTCTAGGCCATTGCCTACACCACAGGAGAGAGCTGGCGACAGGATCACTGCACATGGCCCGTGCACTGGGATGGGGAACTGTGGGGGACTGTCCACACTCTTTCCCCAGCACACCCCCTGCCACCCACATCGCTGCCACATCTTGGTGGAAGATGGCATCTGAATGCCAGTTCCATTTGTGTTGTTTCCGCGAGTTGCAGCTATGTCGCCTGGTGGGAAGCCCAAGTCTGTTCTTGGGACAGATGGCCAAGGAGATGCTGCACCTTTTTGACCAGAGGCAAAGGACTGGCCTGCCTTCTGCCCAGACACCTTCCTCAGCGTGTAGTACGCGCCTCTGCCCTAGTCATGCCCTCATGTCTCCTTAGCAGGCTGGCTTCCATCTCTCTGCACAGGTAGCGGGTGACACTTGTCTTGCCACCGGCCTGTGGTTCGTGCCATGGCAGGCTATCCTGCATCCCGAGTGTTTCCAGACCCCAAGGCCAACGGCTCCTTTTCTTCTCCAGGGGCGGCAGTTGCGCTTTCCCCTCACTTGGTTTCTCTCTCAGGCAGAGGGGATGCTAGGACAAAGCGTATTTCGCTCCATGCGGGTATCGTCCACCAAGCTGTGGAGACTAGCTCAGGCAAGCAGAAGCAGCATCCCCTAAAAAAACTCTGATTTCCCAAGGAAAGCTGCGCTTTCCCAGGCGAGATGCCCAGGCAAAGAGGCTTTTGCTGAATGCGGGTTTCTCCCACCGCGAGGCTGGGATCAGGCAAGCAGCCCCAGCCCGCAGAACATTTCTTAGCGAATGCTGTGCTTTCGCAAAGGCTTTGGCTTGGAGCGAACAGCACTTCACTGCTGCTTCCTCAGCAAGGCTTCAGTCGCGTTAGGGAAGCAGAGCTGCGGGAGAGCTGGTGCCTCTTGGACCTTGCTTTCCCAGGCTCCAGTTCGTGTCCTGGGTTCACCCTGCCAAGCCGAACTAAGCAGACACAGCTACAACCCTCCAGTAGCGTGCATAGCCTAGGTTGGCACTCAATACACACTACCATCTTCCAGTGTAGGCATCCCTTGGCCTTTTACTCTGGCATTTAAGCGGACTGCAAACTAGACCAGTGCTTTCCCCACAGGAAAGGAGAGCTGACAGGAACCCTGCACATGGCCCGTGCACTGAATAGGGAGCTTTGGGGGACTGTCCCCACTCCTTCCCCTTAAACCCCGTGAATCCTCCAAGCTTCCACATCCTGGAGGAAGTCGGCGTCTGACTCGCTGTTAGTTCAGGGAGCTGTTTCTACGAGTACACCGTAGGCCCCTGGTGACTAGAGCATGTCTGCCCCAGGGACAGGTGGCCAAGGAGCTGCTATCTCCTTGGCCCACAGACTCAGGACAGGCATGCTTTCTACCCAGACTCCTTCCTAAGAGTGGAGCCTGCACCCTGCCATACACATCCCCTCCTGTCTCCTTAGCAACCAGGCTTCTGACTGTCTGAACTTGGAGCGGGTGACACTTGTATTACCACTGAACGCTGTGCCTGCCAGGGTTTCCCTCCTGCTCTGCAACCGTTTCCCGACAAGAAGGCCAATGGCTGCTGCTCTTCTCCCCGGGCAGAGTGTTGAACGTTCCACAGATATGCTCCTGGGGTGCGCAGTGAAAAACGTGTCCCTTTCCTTAAGGCTCTTTCCATAGGCGCAAGCGCGCTTCTCTCACAGGCAGAAGGGATGCCCAGGCAAAGAGGATTTCTCTCCATGCGGGTTTAGTACACTGTGCTGAAGAGACCAGCTCAGGCAACAGGAGAATCCCTCAGACCCGACTCTGATTTCCCAAAGAATGCTGCGCTTTCCCAGAGGGGATGCCAGGGCAAAGAGGCTTTCGCTCTATGCGGTATTCTCCCATAGTGCTGCGAATACTAGGCTAAGGCAAGCAGCAACAGCAGCCCACAGAACCGACTCTGATTTCCCAGCGACTGCTATGCTTTCGCAGAGCTTTACAGCTTGGCAGGAACCGCACTTCGCTGCTGCTTCCTCAGAAAGGCTTTGGGTGTTTAGTCTGTCCCGGCAGGGAAGAAGAGCCGCGGGAGAGCTGGTGCCTCTTGGGACTTGCTTTCTCGGGCTCCTCGTTCACGCCCGGGGTTACCTTGCTATGCCGAACTAAGCAGACACAGTCCCAACCCAGCAGCAGCGTCCGTTCTTAACATGGCACTCAATGCCTATTACAATCTCGTGGGGAAGGTAAGGCTTTGTCTTTGGCTCTGGCGCTCCGGGAGGCTCAAGGTCTAGGCCATTGCCTACACCACAGGAGAGAGCTGGCGACAGGATCACTGCACATGGCCCGTGCACTGGGATGGGGAACTGTGGGGGACTGTCCACACTCTTTCCCCAGCACACCCCCTGCCACCCACATCGCTGCCACATCTTGGTGGAAGATGGCATCTGAATGCCAGTTCCATTTGTGTTGTTTCCGCGAGTTGCAGCTATGTCGCCTGGTGGGAAGCCCAAGTCTGTTCTTGGGACAGATGGCCAAGGAGATGCTGCCCCCTTTTGACCAGAGGCAAAGGACTGGCCTGCCTTCTGCCCAGACTCCTTCCTCAGCGTGGAGTACGCGCCTCTGCCCTAGTCATGCCCCCATGTCTCCCTAGCAGCCTGGCTCCCATCTCTCTGCACAGGTAGCGGGTGACACTTGTCTTCCACCGGCCTGTGGTTCGTGCCATGGCAGGCTATCCTGCATCCCGAGGGTTTCCAGACCCCAAGGCCAACGGCTCCTTCTCTTCTCCAGGGGCGGCAGCTGCGCTTTCCCCACACTTGGTTTCTCTCTCAGGCAGAGGGGATGCTAGGACAAAGCGTATTTCGCTCCATGCGGGTATCGTCCACCAAGCTGTGGAGACTAGCTCAGGCAAGCAGCAGCAGCATCCCCTAACAAAACTGATTTCCCAAGGAAAGCTGCGCTTTCCCAGGCGAGATGCCCAGGCAAAGAGGCTTTTGCTGAATGCGGGTTTCTCCCACCGCGAGACTGGGATCAGGCAAGCAGCCCCAGCCCGCAGAACATTTCTTAGCGAATGCTGTGCTTTCGCAAAGGCTTTGGCTTGGAGCGAACAGCACTTCACTGCTGCTTCCTCAGCAAGGCTTCAGTCGCGTCAGGGAAGCAGAGCTGCGGGAGAGCTGGTGCCTCTTGGACCTTGCTTTCCCAGGCTCCAGTTCGTGTCCTGGGTTCACCCTGCCAAGCCGAACTAAGCAGACACAGCTACAACCCTCCAGTAGCGTGCATAGCCTAGGTTGGCACTCAATACACACTACCATCTTCCAGTGTAGGCATCCCTTGGCCTTTTACTCTGGCACTTAAGCGGACTGCAAACTAGACCAGTGCTTTCCCCACAGGAAAGGAGAGCTGACAGGAACCCTGCACATGGCCCGTGCACTGAATAGGGAGCTTTGGGGGACTGTCCCCACTCCTTCCCCTTAAACCCCGTGAATCCTCCAAGCTTCCACATCCTGGAGGAAGTCGGCGTCTGACTCGCTGTTAGTTCAGGGAGCTGTTTCTACGAGTACACCGTAGGCCCCTGGTGACTAGAGCATGTCTGCCCCAGGGACAGGTGGACAAGGAGCTGCTATCTCCTTGGCCCACAGACTCAGGACAGGCATGCTTTCTAACCAGACTCCTTCCTAAGAGTGGAGCCTGCACCCTGCCATACACATACCCTCCTGTCTCCTTAGCAACCAGGCTTCTGACTGTCTGAACTGGGAGCGGGTGACACTTGTATTACCACTGAACGCTGTGCCTGCCAGGGTCGTCCCTCCTGCTCTGCAACCGTTTCCCGACAAGAAGGCCAATGGCTGCTGCTCTTCTCCCCGGGCAGAGTGTTGAACCTTCCACAGATATGCTCCTGGGGTGCGCAGTGAAAAACGTGTCCCTTTCCTTAAGGCTCTTTCCATAGGCGCAAGCGCGCTTCTCTCACAGGCAGAAGTGATGCCCAGGCAAAGAGGATTTCTCTCCATGCGGGTTTAGTACACTGTGCTGAAGAGACCAGCTCAGGCAACAGGAGAATCCCTCAGACCCGACTCTGATTTCCCAAAGAATGCTGCGCTTTCCCAGAGGGGATGCCAGGGCAAAGAGGCTTTCGCTCTATGCGGTATTCTCCCATAGTGCTGCGAATACTAGGCTAAGGCAAGCAGCAACAGCAGCCCACAGAACCGACTCTGATTTCCCAGCGACTGCTATGCTTTCGCAGAGCTTTACAGCTTGGCAGGAACCGCACTTCGCTGCTGCTTCCTCAGAAAGGCTTTGGGTGTTTAGTCTGTCCCGACAGGGAAGAAGAGCCGCGGGAGAGCTGGTGCCTCTTGGGACTTGCTTTCTCGGGCTCCTCGTTCACACCCGGGGTTACCTTGCTATGCCGAACTAAGCAGACACAGTCCCAACCCAGCAGCAGCGTCCGTTCTTAACATGGCACTCAATGCCTATTACAATCTCGTGGGGAAGGTAAGGCTTTGTCTTTGGCTCTGGCGCTCCGGCAGGCTCAAGGTCTAGGCCAGTGCCTACACCAGAGGAGAGAGCTGGCGACAGGATCACTGCACATGGCCCGTGCACTGGGATGGGGAACTGTGGGGGACTGTCCACACTCTTTCCCCAGCACACCCCCTGCCACCCACATCGCTGCCACATCTTGGTGGAAGATGGCATCTGAATGCCAGTTCCATTTGTGTTGTTTCCGCGAGTTGCAGCTATGTCGCCTGGTGGGAAGACCAAGTCTGTTCTTGGGACAGATGGCCAAGGAGATGCTGCCCCTTTTTGACCAGAGGCAAAGGACTGGCCTGCCTTCTGCCCAGACACCTTCCTCAGCGTGGAGTACGCGCCTCTGCCCTAGTCATGCCCTCATGTCTCCTTAGCAGCCTGGCTTCCATCTCTCTGCACAGGTAGCGGGTGACACTTGTCTTGCCACCGGCCTGTGGTTCGTGCCATGGCAGGCTATCCTGCATCCCGAGTGTTTCCAGACCCCAAGGCCAACGGCTCCTTTTCTTCTCCAGGGGCGGCAGCTGCGCTTTCCCCTCACTTGGTTTCTCTCTCAGGCAGAGGGGATGCTAGGACAAAGCGTATTTCGCTCCATGCGGGTATCGTCCACCAAGCTGTGGAGACTAGCTCAGGCAAGCAGCAGCAGCATCCCCTAACAAAACTCTGATTTCCCAAGGAAAGCTGCGCTTTCCCAGGCGAGATGCCCAGGCAAAGAGGCTTTTGCTGAATGCGGGTTTCTCCCACCGCGAGGCTGGGATCAGGCAAGCAGCCCCAGCCCGCAGAACATTTCTTAGCGAATGCTGTGCTTTCGCAAAGGCTTTGGCTTGGAGCGAACAGCACTTCACTGCTGCTTCCTCAGCAAGGCTTCAGTCGCGTCAGGGAAGCAGAGCTGCGGGAGAGCTGGTGCCTCTTGGACCTTGCTTTCCCAGGCTCCAGTTCGTGTCCTGGGTTCACCCTGCCAAGCCGAACTAAGCAGACACAGCTACAACCCTCCAGTAGCGTGCATAGCCTAGGTTGGCACTCAATACACACTACCATCTTCCAGTGTAGGCATCCCTTGGCCTTTTACTCTGGCATTTAAGCGGACTGCAAACTAGACCAGTGCTTTCTTCACAGGAAAGGAGAGCTGACAGGAACCCTGCACATGGCCCTTGCACTGAATAGGGAGCTTTGGGGGACTGTCCCCACTCCTTCCCCTTAAACCCCGTGAATCCTCCAAGCTTCCACATCCTGGAGGAAGTCGGCGTCTGACTCGCTGTTAGTTCAGGGAGCTGTTTCTACGAGTACACCGTAGGCCCCTGGTGACTAGAGCATGTCTGCCCCAGGGACAGGTGGACAAGGAGCTGCTATCTCCTTGGCCCACAGACTCAGGACAGGCATGCTTTCTACCCAGACTCCTTCCTAAGAGTGGAGCCTGCACCCTGCCATACACATCCCCTCCTGTCTCCTTAGCAACCAGGCTTCTGACTGTCTGAACTGGGAGCGGGTGACACTTGTATTACCACTGAACGCTGTGCCTGCCAGGGTCGTCCCTCCTGCTCTGCAACCGTTTCCCGACAAGAAGGCCAATGGCTGCTGCTCTTCTCCCCGGGCAGAGTGTTGAACGTTCCACAGATATGCTCCTGGGGTGCGCAGTGAAAAACGTGTCCCTTTCCTTAAGGCTCTTTCCATAGGCGCAAGCGCGCTTCTCTCACAGGCAGAAGGGATGCCCAGGCAAAGAGGATTTCTCTCCATGCGGGTTTAGTACACTGTGCTGAAGAGACCAGCTCAGGCAACAGGAGAATCCCTCAGACCCGACTCTGATTTCCCAAAGAATGCTGCGCTTTCCCAGAGGGGATGCCAGGGCAAAGAGGCTTTCGCTCTATGCGGTATTCTCCCATAGTGCTGCGAATACTAGGCTAAGGCAAGCAGCAACAGCAGCCCACAGAACCGACTCTGATTTCCCAGCGACTGCTATGCTTTCGCAGAGCTTTACAGCTTGGCAGGAACCGCACTTCGCTGCTGCTTCCTCAGAAAGGCTTTGGGTGTTTAGTCTGTCCCGGCAGGGAAGAAGAGCCGCGGGAGAGCTGGTGCCTCTTGGGACTTGCTTTCTCGGGCTCCTCGTTCACGCCCGGGGTTACCTTGCTATGCCGAACTAAGCAGACACAGTCCCAACCCAGCAGCAGCGTCCGTTCTTAACATGGCACTCAATGCCTATTACAATCTCGTGGGGAAGGTAAGGCTTTGTCTTTGGCTCTGGCGCTCCGGGAGGCTCAAGGTCTAGGCCATTGCCTACACCACAGGAGAGAGCTGGCGACAGGATCACTGCACATGGCCCGTGCACTGGGATGGGGAACTGTGGGGGACTGTCCACACTCTTTCCCCAGCACACCCCCTGCCACCCACATCGCTGCCACATCTTGGTGGAAGATGGCATCTGAATGCCAGTTCCATTTGTGTTGTTTCCGCGAGTTGCAGCTATGTCGCCTGGTGGGAAGCCCAAGTCTGTTCTTGGGACAGATGGCCAAGGAGATGCTGCCCCCTTTTGACCAGAGGCAAAGGACTGGCCTGCCTTCTGCCCAGACTCCTTCCTCAGCGTGGAGTACGCGCCTCTGCCCTAGTCATGCCCTCATGTCTCCCTAGCAGCCTGGCTTCCATCTCTCTGCACAGGTAGCGGGTGACACTTGTCTTGCCACCGGCCTGTGGTTCGTGCCATGGCAGGCTATCCTGCATCCCGAGGGTTTCCAGACCCCAAGGCCAACGGCTCCTTCTCTTCTCCAGGGGCGGCAGCTGCGCTTTCCCACACTTGGTTTCTCTCTCAGGCAGAGGGGATGCTAGGACTAAGCGTATTTCGCTCCATGCGGGTATCGTCCACCAAGCTGTGGAGACTAGCTCAGGCAAGCAGCAGCAGCATCCCCTAACAAAACTCTGATTTCCCAAGGAAAGCTGCGCTTTCCCAGGCGAGATGCCCAGGCAAAGAGGCTTTTGCTGAATGCGGGTTTCTCCCACCGCGAGACTGGGATCAGGCAAGCAGCCCCAGCCCGCAGAACATTTCTTAGCGAATGCTGTGCTTTCGCAAAGGCTTTGGCTTGGAGCGAACAGCACTTCACTGCTGCTTCCTCAGCAAGGCTTCAGTCGCGTCAGGGAAGCAGAGCTGCGGGAGAGCTGGTGCCTCTTGGACCTTGCTTTCCCAGGCTCCAGTTCGTGTCCTGGGTTCACCCTGCCAAGCCGAACTAAGCAGACACAGCTACAACCCTCCAGTAGCGTGCATAGCCTAGGTTGGCACTCAATACACACTACCATCTTCCAGTGTAGGCATCCCTTGGCCTTTTACTCTGGCACTTAAGCGGACTGCAAACTAGACCAGTGCTTTCCCCACAGGAAAGGAGAGCTGACAGGAACCCTGCACATGGCCCGTGCACTGAATAGGGAGCTTTGGGGGACTGCCCCACTCCTTCCCCTTAATCCCCGTGAATACTCCAAGCTTCCACATCCTGGAGGAAGTCGGCGTCTGACTCGCTGTTAGTTCAAAGAGCTGTTTCTGTGAGTACACCGTAGGCCCCTGGTGACTAGAGCATGTCTGCCCCAGGGACAGGTGGCCAAGGAGCTGCTATCTCCTTGGCCCACAGACTCAGGACAGGCATGCTTTCTACCCAGACTCCTTCCTAAGAGTGGAGCCTGCACCCTGCCATACACATCCCCTGCTGTCTCCTTAGCAACCAGGCTTCTGACTGTCTGAACTGGGAGCGGGTGACACTTGTATTACCACTGAACGCTGTGCCTGCCAGGGTCGTCCCTCCTGCTTTGCAACCGTTTCCAGACAAGAAGGCCAATGGCTGCTGCTCTTCTCCCCGGGCAGAGTGTTGAACCTTCCACAGATATGCTCCTGGGGTGCGCAGTGAAAAACGTGTCCCTTTCCTTAAGGCTCTTTCCATAGGCGCAAGCGCGCTTCTCTCACAGGCAGAAGGGATGCCCAGGCAAAGAGGATTTCTCTCCATGCGGGTTTAGTACACTGTGCTGAAGAGACCAGCTCAGGCAACAGGAGAATCCCTCAGACCCGACTCTGATTTCCCAAAGAATGCTGCGCTTTCCCAGAGGGGATGCCAGGGCAAAGAGGCTTTCGCTCTATGCGGTATTCTCCCATAGTGCTGCGAATACTAGGCTAAGGCAAGCAGCAACAGCAGCCCACAGAACTGACTCTGATTTCCCAGCGACTGCTATGCTTTCGCAGAGCTTTACAGCTTGGCAGGAACCGCACTTCGCTGCTGCTTCCTCAGAAAGGCTTTGGGTGTTTAGTCTGTCCCGACAGGGAAGAAGAGCCGCGAGAGAGCTGGTGCCTCTTGGGACTTGCTTTCTCGGGCTCCTCGTTCACACCCGGGGTTACCTTGCTATGCCGAACTAAGCAGACACAGTCCCAACCCAGCAGCAGCGTCCGTTCTTAACATGGCACTCAATGCCTATTACAATCTCGTGGGGAAGGTAAGGCTTTGCCTTTGGCTCTGGCGCTCCGGCAGGCTCAAGGTCTAGGCCATTGCCTACACCACAGGAGAGAGCTGGCGACAGGATCACTGCACATGGCCCGTGCACTGGGATGGGGAACTGTGGGGGACTGTCCACACTCTTTCCCCAGCACACCCCCTGCCACCCACATCGCTGCCACATCTTGGTGGAAGATGGCATCTGAATGCCAGTTCCATTTGTGTTGTTTCCGCGAGTTGCAGCTATGTCGCCTGGTGGGAAGCCCAAGTCTGTTCTTGGGACAGATGGCCAAGGAGATGCTGCACCTTTTTGACCAGAGGCAAAGGACTGGCCTGCCTTCTGCCCAGACACCTTCCTCAGCGTGGAGTACGCGCCTCTGCCCTAGTCATGCCCTCATGTCTCCTTAGCAGGCTGGCTTCCATCTCTCTGCACAGGTAGCGGGTGACACTTGTCTTGCCACCGGCCTGTGGTTCGTGCCATGGCAGGCTATCCTGCATCCCGAGTGTTTCCAGACCCCAAGGCCAACGGCTCCTTTTCTTCTCCAGGGGCGGCAGTTGCGCTTTCCCCTCACTTGGTTTCTCTCTCAGGCAGAGGGGATGCTAGGACAAAGCGTATTTCGCTCCATGCGGGTATCGTCCACCAAGCTGTGGAGACTAGCTCAGGCAAGCAGAAGCAGCATCCCCTAAAAAAACTCTGATTTCCCAAGGAAAGCTGCGCTTTCCCAGGCGAGATGCCCAGGCAAAGAGGCTTTTGCTGAATGCGGGTTTCTCCCACCGCGAGGCTGGGATCAGGCAAGCAGCCCCAGCCCGCAGAACATTTCTTAGCGAATGCTGTGCTTTCGCAAAGGCTTTGGCTTGGAGCGAACAGCACTTCACTGCTGCTTCCTCAGCAAGGCTTCAGTCGCGTTAGGGAAGCAGAGCTGCGGGAGAGCTGGTGCCTCTTGGACCTTGCTTTCCCAGGCTCCAGTTCGTGTCCTGGGTTCACCCTGCCAAGCCGAACTAAGCAGACACAGCTACAACCCTCCAGTAGCGTGCATAGCCTAGGTTGGCACTCAATACACACTACCATCTTCCAGTGTAGGCATCCCTTGGCCTTTTACTCTGGCATTTAAGCGGACTGCAAACTAGACCAGTGCTTTCCCCACAGGAAAGGAGAGCTGACAGGAACCCTGCACATGGCCCGTGCACTGAATAGGGAGCTTTGGGGGACTGTCCCCACTCCTTCCCCTTAAACCCCGTGAATCCTCCAAGCTTCCACATCCTGGAGGAAGTCGGCGTCTGACTCGCTGTTAGTTCAGGGAGCTGTTTCTACGAGTACACCGTAGGCCCCTGGTGACTAGAGCATGTCTGCCCCAGGGACAGGTGGCCAAGGAGCTGCTATCTCCTTGGCCCACAGACTCAGGACAGGCATGCTTTCTACCCAGACTCCTTCCTAAGAGTGGAGCCTGCACCCTGCCATACACATCCCCTGCTGTCTCCTTAGCAACCAGGCTTCTGACTGTCTGAACTGGGAGCGGGTGACACTTGTATTACCACTGAACGCTGTGCCTGCCAGGGTTTCCCTCCTGCTCTGCAACCGTTTCCCGACAAGAAGGCCAATGGCTGCTGCTCTTCTCCCCGGGCAGAGTGTTGAACGTTCCACAGATATGCTCCTGGGGTGCGCAGTGAAAAACGTGTCCCTTTCCTTAAGGCTCTTTCCATAGGCGCAAGCGCGCTTCTCTCACAGGCAGAAGGGATGCCCAGGCAAAGAGGATTTCTCTCCATGCGGGTTTAGTACACTGTGCTGAAGAGACCAGCTCAGGCAACAGGAGAATCCCTCAGACCCGACTCTGATTTCCCAAAGAATGCTGCGCTTTCCCAGAGGGGATGCCAGGGCAAAGAGGCTTTCGCTCTATGCGGTATTCTCCCATAGTGCTGCGAATACTAGGCTAAGGCAAGCAGCAACAGCAGCCCACAGAACCGACTCTGATTTCCCAGCGACTGCTATGCTTTCGCAGAGCTTTACAGCTTGGCAGGAACCGCACTTCGCTGCTGCTTCCTCAGAAAGGCTTTGGGTGTTTAGTCTGTCCCGGCAGGGAAGAAGAGCCGCGGGAGAGCTGGTGCCTCTTGGGACTTGCTTTCTCGGGCTCCTCGTTCACGCCCGGGGTTACCTTGCTATGCCGAACTAAGCAGACACAGTCCCAACCCAGCAGCAGCGTCCGTTCTTAACATGGCACTCAATGCCTATTACAATCTCGTGGGGAAGGTAAGGCTTTGTCTTTGGCTCTGGCGCTCCGGCAGGCTCAAGGTCTAGGCCATTGCCTACACCACAGGAGAGAGCTGGCGACAGGATCACTGCACATGGCCCGTGCACTGGGATGGGGAACTGTGGGGGACTGTCCACACTCTTTCCCCAGCACACCCCCTGCCACCCACATCGCTGCCACATCTTGGTGGAAGATGGCATCTGAATGCCAGTTCCATTTGTGTTGTTTCCGCGAGTTGCAGCTATGTCGCCTGGTGGGAAGCCCAAGTCTGTTCTTGGGACAGATGGCCAAGGAGATGCTGCCCCCTTTTGACCAGAGGCAAAGGACTGGCCTGCCTTCTGCCCAGACTCCTTCCTCAGCGTGGAGTACGCGCCTCTGCACTAGTCATGCCCCCATGTCTCCCTAGCAGCCTGGCTCCCATCTCTCTGCACAGGTAGCGGGTGACACTTGTCTTGCCACCGGCCTGTGGTTCGTGCCATGGCAGGCTATCCTGCATCCCGAGTGTTTCCAGACCCCAAGGCCAACGGCTCCTTCTCTTCTCCAGGGGCGGCAGCTGCGCTTTCCCCACACTTGGTTTCTCTCTCAGGCAGAGGGGATGCTAGGACAAAGCGTATTTCGCTCCATGCGGGTATCGTCCACCAAGCTGTGGAGACTAGCTCAGGCAAGCAGCAGCAGCATCCCCTAACAAAACTGATTTCCCAAGGAAAGCTGCGCTTTCCCAGGCGAGATGCCCAGGCAAAGAGGCTTTTGCTGAATGCGGGTTTCTCCCACCGCGAGACTGGGATCAGGCAAGCAGCCCCAGCCCGCAGAACATTTCTTAGCGAATGCTGTGCTTTCGCAAAGGCTTTGGCTTGGAGCGAACAGCACTTCACTGCTGCTTCCTCAGCAAGGCTTCAGTCGCGTCAGGGAAGCAGAGCTGCGGGAGAGCTGGTGCCTCTTGGACCTTGCTTTCCCAGGCTCCAGTTCGTGTCCTGGGTTCACCCTGCCAAGCCGAACTAAGCAGACACAGCTACAACCCTCCAGTAGCGTGCATAGCCTAGGTTGGCACTCAATACACACTACCATCTTCCAGTGTAGGCATCCCTTGGCCTTTTACTCTGGCACTTAAGCGGACTGCAAACTAGACCAGTGCTTTCCCCACAGGAAAGGAGAGCTGACAGGAACCCTGCACATGGCCCGTGCACTGAATAGGGAGCTTTGGGGGACTGTCCCCACTCCTTCCCCTTAAACCCCGTGAATCCTCCAAGCTTCCACATCCTGGAGGAAGTCGGTGTCTGACTCGCTGTTAGTTCAGGGAGCTGTTTCTGCGAGTACACCGTAGGCCCCTGGTGACTAGAGCATGTCTGCCCCAGGGACAGGTGGCCAAGGAGCTGCTATCTCCTTGGCCCACAGACTCAGGACAGGCATGCTTTCTACCCAGACTCCTTCCTAAGAGTGGAGCCTGCACCCTGCCATACACATCCCCTGCTGTCTCCTTAGCAACCAGGCTTCTGACTGTCTGAACTGGGAGCGGGTGACACTTGTATTACCACTGAACGCTGTGCCTGCCAGGGTCGTCCCTCCTGCTTTGCAACCGTTTCCAGACAAGAAGGCCAATGGCTGCTGCTCTTCTCCCCGGGCAGAGTGTTGAACCTTCCACAGATATGCTCCTGGGGTGCGCAGTGAAAAACGTGTCCCTTTCCTTAAGGCTCTTTCCATAGGCGCAAGCGCGCTTCTCTCACAGGCAGAAGGGATGCCCAGGCAAAGAGGATTTCTCTCCATGCGGGTTTAGTACACTGTGCTGAAGAGACCAGCTCAGGCAACAGGAGAATCCCTCAGACCCGACTCTGATTTCCCAAAGAATGCTGCGCTTTCCCAGAGGGGATGCCAGGGCAAAGAGGCTTTCGCTCTATGCGGTATTCTCCCATAGTGCTGCGAATACTAGGCTAAGGCAAGCAGCAACAGCAGCCCACAGAACTGACTCTGATTTCCCAGCGACTGCTATGCTTTCGCAGAGCTTTACAGCTTGGCAGGAACCGCACTTCGCTGCTGCTTCCTCAGAAAGGCTTTGGGTGTTTAGTCTGTCCCGACAGGGAAGAAGAGCCGCGAGAGAGCTGGTGCCTCTTGGGACTTGCTTTCTCGGGCTCCTCGTTCACACCCGGGGTTACCTTGCTATGCCGAACTAAGCAGACACAGTCCCAACCCAGCAGCAGCGTCCGTTCTTAACATGGCACTCAATGCCTATTACAATCTCGTGGGGAAGGTAAGGCTTTGCCTTTGGCTCTGGCGCTCCGGCAGGCTCAAGGTCTAGGCCATTGCCTACACCACAGGAGAGAGCTGGCGACAGGATCACTGCACATGGCCCGTGCACTGGGATGGGGAACTGTGGGGGACTGTCCACACTCTTTCCCCAGCACACCCCCTGCCACCCACATCGCTGCCACATCTTGGTGGAAGATGGCATCTGAATGCCAGTTCCATTTGTGTTGTTTCCGCGAGTTGCAGCTATGTCGCCTGGTGGGAAGCCCAAGTCTGTTCTTGGGACAGATGGCCAAGGAGATGCTGCACCTTTTTGACCAGAGGCAAAGGACTGGCCTGCCTTCTGCCCAGACACCTTCCTCAGCGTGGAGTACGCGCCTCTGCCCTAGTCATGCCCTCATGTCTCCTTAGCAGCCTGGCTTCCATCTCTCTGCACAGGTAGCGGGTGACACTTGTCTTGCCACCGGCCTGTGGTTCGTGCCATGGCAGGCTATCCTGCATCCCGAGTGTTTCCAGACCCCAAGGCCAACGGCTCCTTTTCTTCTCCAGGGGCGGCAGTTGCGCTTTCCCCTCACTTGGTTTCTCTCTCAGGCAGAGGGGATGCTAGGACAAAGCGTATTTCGCTCCATGCGGGTATCGTCCACCAAGCTGTGGAGACTAGCTCAGGCAAGCAGAAGCAGCATCCCCTAAAAAAACTCTGATTTCCCAAGGAAAGCTGCGCTTTCCCAGGCCAGATGCCCAGGCAAAGAGGCTTTTGCTGAATGCGGGTTTCTCCCACCGCGAGGCTGGGATCAGGCAAGCAGCCCCTGCCCGCAGAACATTTCTTAGCGAATGCTGTGCTTTCGCAAAGGCTTTGGCTTGGAGCGAACAGCACTTCACTGCTGCTTCCTCAGCAAGGCTTCAGTCGCGTTAGGGAAGCAGAGCTGCGGGAGAGCTGGTGCCTCTTGGACCTTGCTTTCCCAGGCTCCAGTTCGTGTCCTGGGTTCACCCTGCCAAGCCGAACTAAGCAGACACAGCTACAACCCTCCAGTAGCGTGCATAGCCTAGGTTGGCACTCAATACACACTACCATCTTCCAGTGTAGGCATCCCTTGGCCTTTTACTCTGGCATTTAAGCGGACTGCAAACTAGACCAGTGCTTTCCCCACAGGAAAGGAGAGCTGACAGGAACCCTGCACATGGCCCGTGCACTGAATAGGGAGCTTTGGGGGACTGTCCCCACTCCTTCCCCTTAAACCCCGTGAATCCTCCAAGCTTCCACATCCTGGAGGAAGTCGGCGTCTGACTCGCTGTTAGTTCAGGGAGCTGTTTCTACGAGTACACCGTAGGCCCCTGGTGACTAGAGCATGTCTGCCCCAGGGACAGGTGGCCAAGGAGCTGCTATCTCCTTGGCCCACAGACTCAGGACAGGCATGCTTTCTACCCAGACTCCTTCCTAAGAGTGGAGCCTGCACCCTGCCATACACATCCCCTCCTGTCTCCTTAGCAACCAGGCTTCTGACTGTCTGAACTGGGAGCGGGTGACACTTGTATTACCACTGAACGCTGTGCCTGCCAGGGTTTCCCTCCTGCTCTGCAACCGTTTCCCGACAAGAAGGCCAATGGCTGCTGCTCTTCTCCCCGGGCAGAGTGTTGAACGTTCCACAGATATGCTCCTGGGGTGCGCAGTGAAAAACGTGTCCCTTTCCTTAAGGCTCTTTCCATAGGCGCAAGCGCGCTTCTCTCACAGGCAGAAGGGATGCCCAGGCAAAGAGGATTTCTCTCCATGCGGGTTTAGTACACTGTGCTGAAGAGACCAGCTCAGGCAACAGGAGAATCCCTCAGACCCGACTCTGATTTCCCAAAGAATGCTGCGCTTTCCCAGAGGGGATGCCAGGGCAAAGAGGCTTTCGCTCTATGCGGTATTCTCCCATAGTGCTGCGAATACTAGGCTAAGGCAAGCAGCAACAGCAGCCCACAGAACCGACTCTGATTTCCCAGCGACTGCTATGCTTTCGCAGAGCTTTACAGCTTGGCAGGAACCGCACTTCGCTGCTGCTTCCTCAGAAAGGCTTTGGGTGTTTAGTCTGTCCCGGCAGGGAAGAAGAGCCGCGGGAGAGCTGGTGCCTCTTGGGACTTGCTTTCTCGGGCTCCTCGTTCACGCCCGGGGTTACCTTGCTATGCCGAACTAAGCAGACACAGTCCCAACCCAGCAGCAGCGTCCGTTCTTAACATGGCACTCAATGCCTATTACAATCTCGTGGGGAAGGTAAGGCTTTGTCTTTGGCTCTGGCGCTCCGGGAGGCTCAAGGTCTAGGCCATTGCCTACACCACAGGAGAGAGCTGGCGACAGGATCACTGCACATGGCCCGTGCACTGGGATGGGGAACTGTGGGGGACTGTCCACACTCTTTCCCCAGCACACCCCCTGCCACCCACATCGCTGCCACATCTTGGTGGAAGATGGCATCTGAATGCCAGTTCCATTTGTGTTGTTTCCGCGAGTTGCAGCTATGTCGCCTGGTGGGAAGCCCAAGTCTGTTCTTGGGACAGATGGCCAAGGAGATGCTGCCCCCTTTTGACCAGAGGCAAAGGACTGGCCTGCCTTCTGCCCAGACTCCTTCCTCAGCGTGGAGTACGCGCCTCTGCCCTAGTCATGCCCCCATGTCTCCCTAGCAGCCTGGCTCCCATCTCTCTGCACAGGTAGCGGGTGACACTTGTCTTGCCACCGGCCTGTGGTTCGTGCCATGGCAGGCTATCCTGCATCCCGAGTGTTTCCAGACCCCAAGGCCAACGGCTCCTTCTCTTCTCCAGGGGCGGCAGCTGCGCTTTCCCCACACTTGGTTTCTCTCTCAGGCAGAGGGGATGCTAGGACAAAGCGTATTTCGCTCCATGCGGGTATCGTCCACCAAGCTGTGGAGACTAGCTCAGGCAAGCAGCAGCAGCATCCCCTAACAAAACTCTGATTTCCCAAGGAAAGCTGCGCTTTCCCAGGCGAGATGCCCAGGCAAAGAGGCTTTTGCTGAATGCGGGTTTCTCCCACCGCGAGACTGGGATCAGGCAAGCAGCCCCAGCCCGCAGAACATTTCTTAGCGAATGCTGTGCTTTCGCAAAGGCTTTGGCTTGGAGCGAACAGCACTTCACTGCTGCTTCCTCAGCAAGGCTTCAGTCGCGTCAGGGAAGCAGAGCTGCGGGAGAGCTGGTGACTCTTGGACCTTGCTTTCCCAGGCTCCAGTTCGTGTTCTGGGTTCACCCTGCCAAGCCGATCTAAGCAGACACAGCTACAACCCTCCAGTAGCGTGCATAGCCTAGGTTGGCACTCAATACACACTACCATCTTCCAGTGTAGGCATCCCTTGGCCTTTTACTCTGGCATTTAAGCGGACTGCAAACTAGACCAGTGCTTTCTTCACAGGAAAGGAGAGCTGACAGGAACCCTGCACATGGCCCTTGCACTGAATAGGGAGCTTTGGGGGACTGTCCCCACTCCTTCCCCTTAAACCCCGTGAATCCTCCAAGCTTCCACATCCTGGAGGAAGTCGGCGTCTGACTCGCTGTTAGTTCAGGGAGCTGTTTCTACGAGTACACCGTAGGCCCCTGGTGACTAGAGCATGTCTGCCCCAGGGACAGGTGGACAAGGAGCTGCTATCTCCTTGGCCCACAGACTCAGGACAGGCATGCTTTCTACCCAGACTCCTTCCTAAGAGTGGAGCCTGCACCCTGCCATACACATCCCCTCCTGTCTCCTTAGCAACCAGGCTTCTGACTGTCTGAACTGGGAGCGGGTGACACTTGTATTACCACTGAACGCTGTGCCTGCCAGGGTCGTCCCTCCTGCTCTGCAACCGTTTCCCGACAAGAAGGCCAATGGCTGCTGCTCTTCTCCCCGGGCAGAGTGTTGAACGTTCCACAGATATGCTCCTGGGGTGCGCAGTGAAAAACGTGTCCCTTTCCTTAAGGCTCTTTCCATAGGCGCAAGCGCGCTTCTCTCACAGGCAGAAGGGATGCCCAGGCAAAGAGGATTTCTCTCCATGCGGGTTTAGTACACTGTGCTGAAGAGACCAGCTCAGGCAACAGGAGAATCCCTCAGACCCGACTCTGATTTCCCAAAGAATGCTGCGCTTTCCCAGAGGGGATGCCAGGGCAAAGAGGCTTTCGCTCTATGCGGTATTCTCCCATAGTGCTGCGAATACTAGGCTAAGGCAAGCAGCAACAGCAGCCCACAGAACCGACTCTGATTTCCCAGCGACTGCTATGCTTTCGCAGAGCTTTACAGCTTGGCAGGAACCGCACTTCGCTGCTGCTTCCTCAGAAAGGCTTTGGGTGTTTAGTCTGTCCCGGCAGGGAAGAAGAGCCGCGGGAGAGCTGGTGCCTCTTGGGACTTGCTTTCTCGGGCTCCTCGTTCACGCCCGGGGTTACCTTGCTATGCCGAACTAAGCAGACACAGTCCCAACCCAGCAGCAGCGTCCGTTCTTAACATGGCACTCAATGCCTATTACAATCTCGTGGGGAAGGTAAGGCTTTGTCTTTGGCTCTGGCGCTCCGGGAGGCTCAAGGTCTAGGCCATTGCCTACACCACAGGAGAGAGCTGGCGACAGGATCACTGCACATGGCCCGTGCACTGGGATGGGGAACTGTGGGGGACTGTCCACACTCTTTCCCCAGCACACCCCCTGCCACCCACATCGCTGCCACATCTTGGTGGAAGATGGCATCTGAATGCCAGTTCCATTTGTGTTGTTTCCGCGAGTTGCAGCTATGTCGCCTGGTGGGAAGCCCAAGTCTGTTCTTGGGACAGATGGCCAAGGAGATGCTGCCCCCTTTTGACCAGAGGCAAAGGACTGGCCTGCCTTCTGCCCAGACTCCTTCCTCAGCGTGGAGTACGCGCCTCTGCCCTAGTCATGCCCTCATGTCTCCCTAGCAGCCTGGCTTCCATCTCTCTGCACAGGTAGCGGGTGACACTTGTCTTGCCACCGGCCTGTGGTTCGTGCCATGGCAGGCTATCCTGCATCCCGAGGGTTTCCAGACCCCAAGGCCAACGGCTCCTTCTCTTCTCCAGGGGCGGCAGCTGCGCTTTCCCACACTTGGTTTCTCTCTCAGGCAGAGGGGATGCTAGGACTAAGCGTATTTCGCTCCATGCGGGTATCGTCCACCAAGCTGTGGAGACTAGCTCAGGCAAGCAGCAGCAGCATCCCCTAACAAAACTCTGATTTCCCAAGGAAAGCTGCGCTTTCCCAGGCGAGATGCCCAGGCAAAGAGGCTTTTGCTGAATGCGGGTTTCTCCCACCGCGAGACTGGGATCAGGCAAGCAGCCCCAGCCCGCAGAACATTTCTTAGCGAATGCTGTGCTTTCGCAAAGGCTTTGGCTTGGAGCGAACAGCACTTCACTGCTGCTTCCTCAGCAAGGCTTCAGTCGCGTCAGGGAAGCAGAGCTGCGGGAGAGCTGGTGCCTCTTGGACCTTGCTTTCCCAGGCTCCAGTTCGTGTCCTGGGTTCACCCTGCCAAGCCGAACTAAGCAGACACAGCTACAACCCTCCAGTAGCGTGCATAGCCTAGGTTGGCACTCAATACACACTACCATCTTCCAGTGTAGGCATCCCTTGGCCTTTTACTCTGGCACTTAAGCGGACTGCAAACTAGACCAGTGCTTTCCCCACAGGAAAGGAGAGCTGACAGGAACCCTGCACATGGCCCGTGCACTGAATAGGGAGCTTTGGGGGACTGCCCCACTCCTTCCCCTTAATCCCCGTGAATACTCCAAGCTTCCACATCCTGGAGGAAGTCGGCGTCTGACTCGCTGTTAGTTCAAAGAGCTGTTTCTGTGAGTACACCGTAGGCCCCTGGTGACTAGAGCATGTCTGCCCCAGGGACAGGTGGCCAAGGAGCTGCTATCTCCTTGGCCCACAGACTCAGGACAGGCATGCTTTCTACCCAGACTCCTTCCTAAGAGTGGAGCCTGCACCCTGCCATACACATCCCCTGCTGTCTCCTTAGCAACCAGGCTTCTGACTGTCTGAACTGGGAGCGGGTGACACTTGTATTACCACTGAACGCTGTGCCTGCCAGGGTCGTCCCTCCTGCTTTGCAACCGTTTCCAGACAAGAAGGCCAATGGCTGCTGCTCTTCTCCCCGGGCAGAGTGTTGAACCTTCCACAGATATGCTCCTGGGGTGCGCAGTGAAAAACGTGTCCCTTTCCTTAAGGCTCTTTCCATAGGCGCAAGCGCGCTTCTCTCACAGGCAGAAGGGATGCCCAGGCAAAGAGGATTTCTCTCCATGCGGGTTTAGTACACTGTGCTGAAGAGACCAGCTCAGGCAACAGGAGAATCCCTCAGACCCGACTCTGATTTCCCAAAGAATGCTGCGCTTTCCCAGAGGGGATGCCAGGGCAAAGAGGCTTTCGCTCTATGCGGTATTCTCCCATAGTGCTGCGAATACTAGGCTAAGGCAAGCAGCAACAGCAGCCCACAGAACCGACTCTGATTTCCCAGCGACTGCTATGCTTTCGCAGAGCTTTACAGCTTGGCAGGAACCGCACTTCGCTGCTGCTTCCTCAGAAAGGCTTTGGGTGTTTAGTCTGTCCCGGCAGGGAAGAAGAGCCGCGGGAGAGCTGGTGCCTCTTGGGACTTGCTTTCTCGGGCTCCTCGTTCACACCCGGGGTTACCTTGCTATGCCGAACTAAGCAGACACAGTCCCAACCCAGCAGCAGCGTCCGTTCTTAACATGGCACTCAATGCCTATTACAATCTCGTGGGGAAGGTAAGGCTTTGCCTTTGGCTCTGGCGCTCCGGCAGGCTCAAGGTCTAGGCCAGTGCCTACACCACAGGAGAGAGCTGGCGACAGGATCACTGCACATGGTCCGTGCACTGGGATGGGGAACTGTGGGGGACTGTCCACATTCTTTCCCCAGCACACCCCCTGCCACCCACATCACTGCCACATCTTGGTGGAAGATGGCATCTGAATGCCAGTTCCATTTGTGTTGTTTCCGCGAGTTGCAGCTATGTCGCCTGGTGGGAAGCCCAAGTCTGTTCTTGGGACAGATGGCCAAGGAGATGCTGCCCCTTTTTGACCAGAGGCAAAGGACTGGCCTGCCTTCTGCCCAGACTCCTTCCTCAGCGTGGAGTACGCGCCTCTGCCCTAGTCATGCCCTCATGTCTCCTTAGCAGCCTGGCTTCCATCTCTCTGCACAGGTAGCGGGTGACACTTGTCTTGCCACCGGCCTGTGGTTCGTGCCATGGCAGGCTATCCTGCATCCCGAGTGTTTCCAGACCCCAAGGCCAACGGCTCCTTCTCTTCTCCAGGGGCGGCAGCTGCGCTTTCCCCACACTTGGTTTCTCTCTCAGGCAGAGGGGATGCTAGGACAAAGCGTATTTCGCTCCATGCGGGTATCGTCCACCAAGCTGTGGAGACTAGCTCAGGCAAGCAGCAGCAGCATCCCCTAACAAAACTCTGATTTCCCAAGGAAAGCTGCGCTTTCCCAGGCGAGATGCCCAGGCAAAGAGGCTTTTGCTGAATGCGGGTTTCTCCCACCGCGAGACTGGGATCAGGCAAGCAGCCCCAGCCCGCAGAACATTTCTTAGCGAATGCTGTGCTTTCGCAAAGGCTTTGGCTTGGAGCGAACAGCACTTCACTGCTGCTTCCTCAGCAAGGCTTCAGTCGCGTCAGGGAAGCAGAGCTGCGGGAGAGCTGGTGACTCTTGGACCTTGCTTTCCCAGGCTCCAGTTCGTGTTCTGGGTTCACCCTGCCAAGCCGATCTAAGCAGACACAGCTACAACCCTCCAGTAGCGTGCATAGCCTAGGTTGGCACTCAATACACACTACCATCTTCCAGTGTAGGCATCCCTTGGCCTTTTACTCTGGCACTTAAGCGGACTGCAAACTAGACCAGTGCTTTCCCCACAGGAAAGGAGAGCTGACAGGAACCCTGCACATGGCCCGTGCACTGAATAGGGAGCTTTGGGGGACTGTCCCCACTCCTTCCGCTTAAACCCCGTGAATACTCCAAGCTTCCACATCCTGGAGGAAGTCAACGTCTGACTCGCTGTTAGTTCAGGGAGCTGTTTCTGCGAGTACACCGTAGGCCCCTGGTGACTAGAGCATGTCTGCCCCAGGGACAGGTGGCCAAGGAGCTGCTATCTCCTTGGCCCACAGACTCAGGACAGGCATGCTTTCTACCCAGACTCCTTCCTAAGAGTGGAGCCTGCACCCTGCCATACACATCCCCTGCTGTCTCCTTAGCAACCAGGCTTCTGACTGTCTGAACTGGGAGCGGGTGACACTTGTATTACCACTGAACGCTGTGCCTGCCAGGGTCGTCCCTCCTGCTTTGCAACCGTTTCCAGACAAGAAGGCCAATGGCTGCTGCTCTTCTCCCCGGGCAGAGTGTTGAACCTTCCACAGATATGCTCCTGGGGTGCGCAGTGAAAAACGTGTCCCTTTCCTTAAGGCTCTTTCCATAGGCGCAAGCGCGCTTCTCTCACAGGCAGAAGGGATGCCCAGGCAAAGAGGATTTCTCTCCATGCGGGTTTAGTACACTGTGCTGAAGAGACCAGCTCAGGCAACAGGAGAATCCCTCAGACCCGACTCTGATTTCCCAAAGAATGCTGCGCTTTCCCAGAGGGGATGCCAGGGCAAAGAGGCTTTCGCTCTATGCGGTATTCTCCCATAGTGCTGCGAATACTAGGCTAAGGCAAGCAGCAACAGCAGCCCACAGAACTGACTCTGATTTCCCAGCGACTGCTATGCTTTCGCAGAGCTTTACAGCTTGGCAGGAACCGCACTTCGCTGCTGCTTCCTCAGAAAGGCTTTGGGTGTTTAGTCTGTCCCGACAGGGAAGAAGAGCCGCGAGAGAGCTGGTGCCTCTTGGGACTTGCTTTCTCGGGCTCCTCGTTCACACCCGGGGTTACCTTGCTATGCCGAACTAAGCAGACACAGTCCCAACCCAGCAGCAGCGTCCGTTCTTAACATGGCACTCAATGCCTATTACAATCTCGTGGGGAAGGTAAGGCTTTGCCTTTGGCTCTGGCGCTCCGGCAGGCTCAAGGTCTAGGCCATTGCCTACACCACAGGAGAGAGCTGGCGACAGGATCACTGCACATGGCCCGTGCACTGGGATGGGGAACTGTGGGGGACTGTCCACACTCTTTCCCCAGCACACCCCCTGCCACCCACATCGCTGCCACATCTTGGTGGAAGATGGCATCTGAATGCCAGTTCCATTTGTGTTGTTTCCGCGAGTTGCAGCTATGTCGCCTGGTGGGAAGCCCAAGTCTGTTCTTGGGACAGATGGCCAAGGAGATGCTGCACCTTTTTGACCAGAGGCAAAGGACTGGCCTGCCTTCTGCCCAGACACCTTCCTCAGCGTGGAGTACGCGCCTCTGCCCTAGTCATGCCCTCATGTCTCCTTAGCAGGCTGGCTTCCATCTCTCTGCACAGGTAGCGGGTGACACTTGTCTTGCCACCGGCCTGTGGTTCGTGCCATGGCAGGCTATCCTGCATCCCGAGTGTTTCCAGACCCCAAGGCCAACGGCTCCTTTTCTTCTCCAGGGGCGGCAGTTGCGCTTTCCCCTCACTTGGTTTCTCTCTCAGGCAGAGGGGATGCTAGGACAAAGCGTATTTCGCTCCATGCGGGTATCGTCCACCAAGCTGTGGAGACTAGCTCAGGCAAGCAGAAGCAGCATCCCCTAAAAAAACTCTGATTTCCCAAGGAAAGCTGCGCTTTCCCAGGCCAGATGCCCAGGCAAAGAGGCTTTTGCTGAATGCGGGTTTCTCCCACCGCGAGGCTGGGATCAGGCAAGCAGCCCCAGCCCGCAGAACATTTCTTAGCGAATGCTGTGCTTTCGCAAAGGCTTTGGCTTGGAGCGAACAGCACTTCACTGCTGCTTCCTCAGCAAGGCTTCAGTCGCGTTAGGGAAGCAGAGCTGCGGGAGAGCTGGTGCCTCTTGGACCTTGCTTTCCCAGGCTCCAGTTCGTGTCCTGGGTTCACCCTGCCAAGCCGAACTAAGCAGACACAGCTACAACCCTCCAGTAGCGTGCATAGCCTAGGTTGGCACTCAATACACACTACCATCTTCCAGTGTAGGCATCCCTTGGCCTTTTACTCTGGCATTTAAGCGGACTGCAAACTAGACCAGTGCTTTCCCCACAGGAAAGGAGAGCTGACAGGAACCCTGCACATGGCCCGTGCACTGAATAGGGAGCTTTGGGGGACTGTCCCCACTCCTTCCCCTTAAACCCCGTGAATCCTCCAAGCTTCCACATCCTGGAGGAAGTCGGCGTCTGACTCGCTGTTAGTTCAGGGAGCTGTTTCTACGAGTACACCGTAGGCCCCTGGTGACTAGAGCATGTCTGCCCCAGGGACAGGTGGCCAAGGAGCTGCTATCTCCTTGGCCCACAGACTCAGGACAGGCATGCTTTCTACCCAGACTCCTTCCTAAGAGTGGAGCCTGCACCCTGCCATACACATCCCCTGCTGTCTCCTTAGCAACCAGGCTTCTGACTGTCTGAACTGGGAGCGGGTGACACTTGTATTACCACTGAACGCTGTGCCTGCCAGGGTTTCCCTCCTGCTCTGCAACCGTTTCCCGACAAGAAGGCCAATGGCTGCTGCTCTTCTCCCCGGGCAGAGTGTTGAACGTTCCACAGATATGCTCCTGGGGTGCGCAGTGAAAAACGTGTCCCTTTCCTTAAGGCTCTTTCCATAGGCGCAAGCGCGCTTCTCTCACAGGCAGAAGGGATGCCCAGGCAAAGAGGATTTCTCTCCATGCGGGTTTAGTACACTGTGCTGAAGAGACCAGCTCAGGCAACAGGAGAATCCCTCAGACCCGACTCTGATTTCCCAAAGAATGCTGCGCTTTCCCAGAGGGGATGCCAGGGCAAAGAGGCTTTCGCTCTATGCGGTATTCTCCCATAGTGCTGCGAATACTAGGCTAAGGCAAGCAGCAACAGCAGCCCACAGAACCGACTCTGATTTCCCAGCGACTGCTATGCTTTCGCAGAGCTTTACAGCTTGGCAGGAACCGCACTTCGCTGCTGCTTCCTCAGAAAGGCTTTGGGTGTTTAGTCTGTCCCGGCAGGGAAGAAGAGCCGCGGGAGAGCTGGTGCCTCTTGGGACTTGCTTTCTCGGGCTCCTCGTTCACGCCCGGGGTTACCTTGCTATGCCGAACTAAGCAGACACAGTCCCAACCCAGCAGCAGCGTCCGTTCTTAACATGGCACTCAATGCCTATTACAATCTCGTGGGGAAGGTAAGGCTTTGTCTTTGGCTCTGGCGCTCCGGGAGGCTCAAGGTCTAGGCCATTGCCTACACCACAGGAGAGAGCTGGCGACAGGATCACTGCACATGGCCCGTGCACTGGGATGGGGAACTGTGGGGGACTGTCCACACTCTTTCCCCAGCACACCCCCTGCCACCCACATCGCTGCCACATCTTGGTGGAAGATGGCATCTGAATGCCAGTTCCATTTGTGTTGTTTCCGCGAGTTGCAGCTATGTCGCCTGGTGGGAAGCCCAAGTCTGTTCTTGGGACAGATGGCCAAGGAGATGCTGCCCCCTTTTGACCAGAGGCAAAGGACTGGCCTGCCTTCTGCCCAGACTCCTTCCTCAGCGTGGAGTACGCGCCTCTGCCCTAGTCATGCCCCCATGTCTCCCTAGCAGCCTGGCTCCCATCTCTCTGCACAGGTAGCGGGTGACACTTGTCTTGCCACCGGCCTGTGGTTCGTGCCATGGCAGGCTATCCTGCATCCCGAGGGTTTCCAGACCCCAAGGCCAACGGCTCCTTCTCTTCTCCAGGGGCGGCAGCTGCGCTTTCCCCACACTTGGTTTCTCTCTCAGGCAGAGGGGATGCTAGGACAAAGCGTATTTCGCTCCATGCGGGTATCGTCCACCAAGCTGTGGAGACTAGCTCAGGCAAGCAGCAGCAGCATCCCCTAACAAAACTGATTTCCCAAGGAAAGCTGCGCTTTCCCAGGCGAGATGCCCAGGCAAAGAGGCTTTTGCTGAATGCGGGTTTCTCCCACCGCGAGACTGGGATCAGGCAAGCAGCCCCAGCCCGCAGAACATTTCTTAGCGAATGCTGTGCTTTCGCAAAGGCTTTGGCTTGGAGCGAACAGCACTTCACTGCTGCTTCCTCAGCAAGGCTTCAGTCGCGTCAGGGAAGCAGAGCTGCGGGAGAGCTGGTGCCTCTTGGACCTTGCTTTCCCAGGCTCCAGTTCGTGTCCTGGGTTCACCCTGCCAAGCCGAACTAAGCAGACACAGCTACAACCCTCCAGTAGCGTGCATAGCCTAGGTTGGCACTCAATACACACTACCATCTTCCAGTGTAGGCATCCCTTGGCCTTTTACTCTGGCACTTAAGCGGACTGCAAACTAGACCAGTGCTTTCCCCACAGGAAAGGAGAGCTGACAGGAACCCTGCACATGGCCCGTGCACTGAATAGGGAGCTTTGGGGGACTGTCCCCACTCCTTCCCCTTAAACCCCGTGAATCCTCCAAGCTTCCACATCCTGGAGGAAGTCGGTGTCTGACTCGCTGTTAGTTCAGGGAGCTGTTTCTGCGAGTACACCGTAGGCCCCTGGTGACTAGAGCATGTCTGCCCCAGGGACAGGTGGCCAAGGAGCTGCTATCTCCTTGGCCCACAGACTCAGGACAGGCATGCTTTCTACCCAGACTCCTTCCTAAGAGTGGAGCCTGCACCCTGCCATACACATCCCCTGCTGTCTCCTTAGCAACCAGGCTTCTGACTGTCTGAACTGGGAGCGGGTGACACTTGTATTACCACTGAACGCTGTGCCTGCCAGGGTCGTCCCTCCTGCTTTGCAACCGTTTCCAGACAAGAAGGCCAATGGCTGCTGCTCTTCTCCCCGGGCAGAGTGTTGAACCTTCCACAGATATGCTCCTGGGGTGCGCAGTGAAAAACGTGTCCCTTTCCTTAAGGCTCTTTCCATAGGCGCAAGCGCGCTTCTCTCACAGGCAGAAGGGATGCCCAGGCAAAGAGGATTTCTCTCCATGCGGGTTTAGTACACTGTGCTGAAGAGACCAGCTCAGGCAACAGGAGAATCCCTCAGACCCGACTCTGATTTCCCAAAGAATGCTGCGCTTTCCCAGAGGGGATGCCAGGGCAAAGAGGCTTTCGCTCTATGCGGTATTCTCCCATAGTGCTGCGAATACTAGGCTAAGGCAAGCAGCAACAGCAGCCCACAGAACTGACTCTGATTTCCCAGCGACTGCTATGCTTTCGCAGAGCTTTACAGCTTGGCAGGAACCGCACTTCGCTGCTGCTTCCTCAGAAAGGCTTTGGGTGTTTAGTCTGTCCCGACAGGGAAGAAGAGCCGCGAGAGAGCTGGTGCCTCTTGGGACTTGCTTTCTCGGGCTCCTCGTTCACACCCGGGGTTACCTTGCTATGCCGAACTAAGCAGACACAGTCCCAACCCAGCAGCAGCGTCCGTTCTTAACATGGCACTCAATGCCTATTACAATCTCGTGGGGAAGGTAAGGCTTTGCCTTTGGCTCTGGCGCTCCGGCAGGCTCAAGGTCTAGGCCATTGCCTACACCACAGGAGAGAGCTGGCGACAGGATCACTGCACATGGCCCGTGCACTGGGATGGGGAACTGTGGGGGACTGTCCACACTCTTTCCCCAGCACACCCCCTGCCACCCACATCGCTGCCACATCTTGGTGGAAGATGGCATCTGAATGCCAGTTCCATTTGTGTTGTTTCCGCGAGTTGCAGCTATGTCGCCTGGTGGGAAGCCCAAGTCTGTTCTTGGGACAGATGGCCAAGGAGATGCTGCACCTTTTTGACCAGAGGCAAAGGACTGGCCTGCCTTCTGCCCAGACACCTTCCTCAGCGTGGAGTACGCGCCTCTGCCCTAGTCATGCCCTCATGTCTCCTTAGCAGCCTGGCTTCCATCTCTCTGCACAGGTAGCGGGTGACACTTGTCTTGCCACCGGCCTGTGGTTCGTGCCATGGCAGGCTATCCTGCATCCCGAGTGTTTCCAGACCCCAAGGCCAACGGCTCCTTTTCTTCTCCAGGGGCGGCAGTTGCGCTTTCCCCTCACTTGGTTTCTCTCTCAGGCAGAGGGGATGCTAGGACAAAGCGTATTTCGCTCCATGCGGGTATCGTCCACCAAGCTGTGGAGACTAGCTCAGGCAAGCAGAAGCAGCATCCCCTAAAAAAACTCTGATTTCCCAAGGAAAGCTGCGCTTTCCCAGGCCAGATGCCCAGGCAAAGAGGCTTTTGCTGAATGCGGGTTTCTCCCACCGCGAGGCTGGGATCAGGCAAGCAGCCCCTGCCCGCAGAACATTTCTTAGCGAATGCTGTGCTTTCGCAAAGGCTTTGGCTTGGAGCGAACAGCACTTCACTGCTGCTTCCTCAGCAAGGCTTCAGTCGCGTTAGGGAAGCAGAGCTGCGGGAGAGCTGGTGCCTCTTGGACCTTGCTTTCCCAGGCTCCAGTTCGTGTCCTGGGTTCACCCTGCCAAGCCGAACTAAGCAGACACAGCTACAACCCTCCAGTAGCGTGCATAGCCTAGGTTGGCACTCAATACACACTACCATCTTCCAGTGTAGGCATCCCTTGGCCTTTTACTCTGGCATTTAAGCGGACTGCAAACTAGACCAGTGCTTTCTTCACAGGAAAGGAGAGCTGACAGGAACCCTGCACATGGCCCTTGCACTGAATAGGGAGCTTTGGGGGACTGTCCCCACTCCTTCCCCTTAAACCCCGTGAATCCTCCAAGCTTCCACATCCTGGAGGAAGTCGGCGTCTGACTCGCTGTTAGTTCAGGGAGCTGTTTCTACGAGTACACCGTAGGCCCCTGGTGACTAGAGCATGTCTGCCCCAGGGACAGGTGGACAAGGAGCTGCTATCTCCTTGGCCCACAGACTCAGGACAGGCATGCTTTCTACCCAGACTCCTTCCTAAGAGTGGAGCCTGCACCCTGCCATACACATCCCCTCCTGTCTCCTTAGCAACCAGGCTTCTGACTGTCTGAACTGGGAGCGGGTGACACTTGTATTACCACTGAACGCTGTGCCTGCCAGGGTCGTCCCTCCTGCTCTGCAACCGTTTCCCGACAAGAAGGCCAATGGCTGCTGCTCTTCTCCCCGGGCAGAGTGTTGAACGTTCCACAGATATGCTCCTGGGGTGCGCAGTGAAAAACGTGTCCCTTTCCTTAAGGCTCTTTCCATAGGCGCAAGCGCGCTTCTCTCACAGGCAGAAGGGATGCCCAGGCAAAGAGGATTTCTCTCCATGCGGGTTTAGTACACTGTGCTGAAGAGACCAGCTCAGGCAACAGGAGAATCCCTCAGACCCGACTCTGATTTCCCAAAGAATGCTGCGCTTTCCCAGAGGGGATGCCAGGGCAAAGAGGCTTTCGCTCTATGCGGTATTCTCCCATAGTGCTGCGAATACTAGGCTAAGGCAAGCAGCAACAGCAGCCCACAGAACCGACTCTGATTTCCCAGCGACTGCTATGCTTTCGCAGAGCTTTACAGCTTGGCAGGAACCGCACTTCGCTGCTGCTTCCTCAGAAAGGCTTTGGGTGTTTAGTCTGTCCCGGCAGGGAAGAAGAGCCGCGGGAGAGCTGGTGCCTCTTGGGACTTGCTTTCTCGGGCTCCTCGTTCACGCCCGGGGTTACCTTGCTATGCCGAACTAAGCAGACACAGTCCCAACCCAGCAGCAGCGTCCGTTCTTAACATGGCACTCAATGCCTATTACAATCTCGTGGGGAAGGTAAGGCTTTGTCTTTGGCTCTGGCGCTCCGGGAGGCTCAAGGTCTAGGCCATTGCCTACACCACAGGAGAGAGCTGGCGACAGGATCACTGCACATGGCCCGTGCACTGGGATGGGGAACTGTGGGGGACTGTCCACACTCTTTCCCCAGCACACCCCCTGCCACCCACATCGCTGCCACATCTTGGTGGAAGATGGCATCTGAATGCCAGTTCCATTTGTGTTGTTTCCGCGAGTTGCAGCTATGTCGCCTGGTGGGAAGCCCAAGTCTGTTCTTGGGACAGATGGCCAAGGAGATGCTGCCCCCTTTTGACCAGAGGCAAAGGACTGGCCTGCCTTCTGCCCAGACTCCTTCCTCAGCGTGGAGTACGCGCCTCTGCCCTAGTCATGCCCTCATGTCTCCCTAGCAGCCTGGCTTCCATCTCTCTGCACAGGTAGCGGGTGACACTTGTCTTGCCACCGGCCTGTGGTTCGTGCCATGGCAGGCTATCCTGCATCCCGAGGGTTTCCAGACCCCAAGGCCAACGGCTCCTTCTCTTCTCCAGGGGCGGCAGCTGCGCTTTCCCACACTTGGTTTCTCTCTCAGGCAGAGGGGATGCTAGGACTAAGCGTATTTCGCTCCATGCGGGTATCGTCCACCAAGCTGTGGAGACTAGCTCAGGCAAGCAGCAGCAGCATCCCCTAACAAAACTCTGATTTCCCAAGGAAAGCTGCGCTTTCCCAGGCGAGATGCCCAGGCAAAGAGGCTTTTGCTGAATGCGGGTTTCTCCCACCGCGAGACTGGGATCAGGCAAGCAGCCCCAGCCCGCAGAACATTTCTTAGCGAATGCTGTGCTTTCGCAAAGGCTTTGGCTTGGAGCGAACAGCACTTCACTGCTGCTTCCTCAGCAAGGCTTCAGTCGCGTCAGGGAAGCAGAGCTGCGGGAGAGCTGGTGCCTCTTGGACCTTGCTTTCCCAGGCTCCAGTTCGTGTCCTGGGTTCACCCTGCCAAGCCGAACTAAGCAGACACAGCTACAACCCTCCAGTAGCGTGCATAGCCTAGGTTGGCACTCAATACACACTACCATCTTCCAGTGTAGGCATCCCTTGGCCTTTTACTCTGGCACTTAAGCGGACTGCAAACTAGACCAGTGCTTTCCCCACAGGAAAGGAGAGCTGACAGGAACCCTGCACATGGCCCGTGCACTGAATAGGGAGCTTTGGGGGACTGCCCCACTCCTTCCCCTTAATCCCCGTGAATACTCCAAGCTTCCACATCCTGGAGGAAGTCGGCGTCTGACTCGCTGTTAGTTCAAAGAGCTGTTTCTGTGAGTACACCGTAGGCCCCTGGTGACTAGAGCATGTCTGCCCCAGGGACAGGTGGCCAAGGAGCTGCTATCTCCTTGGCCCACAGACTCAGGACAGGCATGCTTTCTACCCAGACTCCTTCCTAAGAGTGGAGCCTGCACCCTGCCATACACATCCCCTGCTGTCTCCTTAGCAACCAGGCTTCTGACTGTCTGAACTGGGAGCGGGTGACACTTGTATTACCACTGAACGCTGTGCCTGCCAGGGTCGTCCCTCCTGCTTTGCAACCGTTTCCAGACAAGAAGGCCAATGGCTGCTGCTCTTCTCCCCGGGCAGAGTGTTGAACCTTCCACAGATATGCTCCTGGGGTGCGCAGTGAAAAACGTGTCCCTTTCCTTAAGGCTCTTTCCATAGGCGCAAGCGCGCTTCTCTCACAGGCAGAAGGGATGCCCAGGCAAAGAGGATTTCTCTCCATGCGGGTTTAGTACACTGTGCTGAAGAGACCAGCTCAGGCAACAGGAGAATCCCTCAGACCCGACTCTGATTTCCCAAAGAATGCTGCGCTTTCCCAGAGGGGATGCCAGGGCAAAGAGGCTTTCGCTCTATGCGGTATTCTCCCATAGTGCTGCGAATACTAGGCTAAGGCAAGCAGCAACAGCAGCCCACAGAACCGACTCTGATTTCCCAGCGACTGCTATGCTTTCGCAGAGCTTTACAGCTTGGCAGGAACCGCACTTCGCTGCTGCTTCCTCAGAAAGGCTTTGGGTGTTTAGTCTGTCCCGGCAGGGAAGAAGAGCCGCGGGAGAGCTGGTGCCTCTTGGGACTTGCTTTCTCGGGCTCCTCGTTCACACCCGGGGTTACCTTGCTATGCCGAACTAAGCAGACACAGTCCCAACCCAGCAGCAGCGTCCGTTCTTAACATGGCACTCAATGCCTATTACAATCTCGTGGGGAAGGTAAGGCTTTGCCTTTGGCTCTGGCGCTCCGGCAGGCTCAAGGTCTAGGCCAGTGCCTACACCACAGGAGAGAGCTGGCGACAGGATCACTGCACATGGTCCGTGCACTGGGATGGGGAACTGTGGGGGACTGTCCACATTCTTTCCCCAGCACACCCCCTGCCACCCACATCACTGCCACATCTTGGTGGAAGATGGCATCTGAATGCCAGTTCCATTTGTGTTGTTTCCGCGAGTTGCAGCTATGTCGCCTGGTGGGAAGCCCAAGTCTGTTCTTGGGACAGATGGCCAAGGAGATGCTGCCCCTTTTTGACCAGAGGCAAAGGACTGGCCTGCCTTCTGCCCAGACTCCTTCCTCAGCGTGGAGTACGCGCCTCTGCCCTAGTCATGCCCTCATGTCTCCTTAGCAGCCTGGCTTCCATCTCTCTGCACAGGTAGCGGGTGACACTTGTCTTGCCACCGGCCTGTGGTTCGTGCCATGGCAGGCTATCCTGCATCCCGAGTGTTTCCAGACCCCAAGGCCAACGGCTCCTTCTCTTCTCCAGGGGCGGCAGCTGCGCTTTCCCCACACTTGGTTTCTCTCTCAGGCAGAGGGGATGCTAGGACAAAGCGTATTTCGCTCCATGCGGGTATCGTCCACCAAGCTGTGGAGACTAGCTCAGGCAAGCAGCAGCAGCATCCCCTAACAAAACTCTGATTTCCCAAGGAAAGCTGCGCTTTCCCAGGCGAGATGCCCAGGCAAAGAGGCTTTTGCTGAATGCGGGTTTCTCCCACCGCGAGACTGGGATCAGGCAAGCAGCCCCAGCCCGCAGAACATTTCTTAGCGAATGCTGTGCTTTCGCAAAGGCTTTGGCTTGGAGCGAACAGCACTTCACTGCTGCTTCCTCAGCAAGGCTTCAGTCGCGTCAGGGAAGCAGAGCTGCGGGAGAGCTGGTGACTCTTGGACCTTGCTTTCCCAGGCTCCAGTTCGTGTTCTGGGTTCACCCTGCCAAGCCGATCTAAGCAGACACAGCTACAACCCTCCAGTAGCGTGCATAGCCTAGGTTGGCACTCAATACACACTACCATCTTCCAGTGTAGGCATCCCTTGGCCTTTTACTCTGGCACTTAAGCGGACTGCAAACTAGACCAGTGCTTTCCCCACAGGAAAGGAGAGCTGACAGGAACCCTGCACATGGCCCGTGCACTGAATAGGGAGCTTTGGGGGACTGTCCCCACTCCTTCCGCTTAAACCCCGTGAATACTCCAAGCTTCCACATCCTGGAGGAAGTCAACGTCTGACTCGCTGTTAGTTCAGGGAGCTGTTTCTGCGAGTACACCGTAGGCCCCTGGTGACTAGAGCATGTCTGCCCCAGGGACAGGTGGCCAAGGAGCTGCTATCTCCTTGGCCCACAGACTCAGGACAGGCATGCTTTCTACCCAGACTCCTTCCTAAGAGTGGAGCCTGCACCCTGCCATACACATCCCCTGCTGTCTCCTTAGCAACCAGGCTTCTGACTGTCTGAACTGGGAGCGGGTGACACTTGTATTACCACTGAACGCTGTGCCTGCCAGGGTCGTCCCTCCTGCTTTGCAACCGTTTCCAGACAAGAAGGCCAATGGCTGCTGCTCTTCTCCCCGGGCAGAGTGTTGAACCTTCCACAGATATGCTCCTGGGGTGCGCAGTGAAAAACGTGTCCCTTTCCTTAAGGCTCTTTCCATAGGCGCAAGCGCGCTTCTCTCACAGGCAGAAGGGATGCCCAGGCAAAGAGGATTTCTCTCCATGCGGGTTTAGTACACTGTGCTGAAGAGACCAGCTCAGGCAACAGGAGAATCCCTCAGACCCGACTCTGATTTCCCAAAGAATGCTGCGCTTTCCCAGAGGGGATGCCAGGGCAAAGAGGCTTTCGCTCTATGCGGTATTCTCCCATAGTGCTGCGAATACTAGGCTAAGGCAAGCAGCAACAGCAGCCCACAGAACTGACTCTGATTTCCCAGCGACTGCTATGCTTTCGCAGAGCTTTACAGCTTGGCAGGAACCGCACTTCGCTGCTGCTTCCTCAGAAAGGCTTTGGGTGTTTAGTCTGTCCCGACAGGGAAGAAGAGCCGCGAGAGAGCTGGTGCCTCTTGGGACTTGCTTTCTCGGGCTCCTCGTTCACACCCGGGGTTACCTTGCTATGCCGAACTAAGCAGACACAGTCCCAACCCAGCAGCAGCGTCCGTTCTTAACATGGCACTCAATGCCTATTACAATCTCGTGGGGAAGGTAAGGCTTTGCCTTTGGCTCTGGCGCTCCGGCAGGCTCAAGGTCTAGGCCATTGCCTACACCACAGGAGAGAGCTGGCGACAGGATCACTGCACATGGCCCGTGCACTGGGATGGGGAACTGTGGGGGACTGTCCACACTCTTTCCCCAGCACACCCCCTGCCACCCACATCGCTGCCACATCTTGGTGGAAGATGGCATCTGAATGCCAGTTCCATTTGTGTTGTTTCCGCGAGTTGCAGCTATGTCGCCTGGTGGGAAGCCCAAGTCTGTTCTTGGGACAGATGGCCAAGGAGATGCTGCACCTTTTTGACCAGAGGCAAAGGACTGGCCTGCCTTCTGCCCAGACACCTTCCTCAGCGTGGAGTACGCGCCTCTGCCCTAGTCATGCCCTCATGTCTCCTTAGCAGGCTGGCTTCCATCTCTCTGCACAGGTAGCGGGTGACACTTGTCTTGCCACCGGCCTGTGGTTCGTGCCATGGCAGGCTATCCTGCATCCCGAGTGTTTCCAGACCCCAAGGCCAACGGCTCCTTTTCTTCTCCAGGGGCGGCAGTTGCGCTTTCCCCTCACTTGGTTTCTCTCTCAGGCAGAGGGGATGCTAGGACAAAGCGTATTTCGCTCCATGCGGGTATCGTCCACCAAGCTGTGGAGACTAGCTCAGGCAAGCAGAAGCAGCATCCCCTAAAAAAACTCTGATTTCCCAAGGAAAGCTGCGCTTTCCCAGGCGAGATGCCCAGGCAAAGAGGCTTTTGCTGAATGCGGGTTTCTCCCACCGCGAGGCTGGGATCAGGCAAGCAGCCCCAGCCCGCAGAACATTTCTTAGCGAATGCTGTGCTTTCGCAAAGGCTTTGGCTTGGAGCGAACAGCACTTCACTGCTGCTTCCTCAGCAAGGCTTCAGTCGCGTTAGGGAAGCAGAGCTGCGGGAGAGCTGGTGCCTCTTGGACCTTGCTTTCCCAGGCTCCAGTTCGTGTCCTGGGTTCACCCTGCCAAGCCGAACTAAGCAGACACAGCTACAACCCTCCAGTAGCGTGCATAGCCTAGGTTGGCACTCAATACACACTACCATCTTCCAGTGTAGGCATCCCTTGGCCTTTTACTCTGGCATTTAAGCGGACTGCAAACTAGACCAGTGCTTTCCCCACAGGAAAGGAGAGCTGACAGGAACCCTGCACATGGCCCGTGCACTGAATAGGGAGCTTTGGGGGACTGTCCCCACTCCTTCCCCTTAAACCCCGTGAATCCTCCAAGCTTCCACATCCTGGAGGAAGTCGGCGTCTGACTCGCTGTTAGTTCAGGGAGCTGTTTCTACGAGTACACCGTAGGCCCCTGGTGACTAGAGCATGTCTGCCCCAGGGACAGGTGGCCAAGGAGCTGCTATCTCCTTGGCCCACAGACTCAGGACAGGCATGCTTTCTACCCAGACTCCTTCCTAAGAGTGGAGCCTGCACCCTGCCATACACATCCCCTGCTGTCTCCTTAGCAACCAGGCTTCTGACTGTCTGAACTGGGAGCGGGTGACACTTGTATTACCACTGAACGCTGTGCCTGCCAGGGTTTCCCTCCTGCTCTGCAACCGTTTCCCGACAAGAAGGCCAATGGCTGCTGCTCTTCTCCCCGGGCAGAGTGTTGAACGTTCCACAGATATGCTCCTGGGGTGCGCAGTGAAAAACGTGTCCCTTTCCTTAAGGCTCTTTCCATAGGCGCAAGCGCGCTTCTCTCACAGGCAGAAGGGATGCCCAGGCAAAGAGGATTTCTCTCCATGCGGGTTTAGTACACTGTGCTGAAGAGACCAGCTCAGGCAACAGGAGAATCCCTCAGACCCGACTCTGATTTCCCAAAGAATGCTGCGCTTTCCCAGAGGGGATGCCAGGGCAAAGAGGCTTTCGCTCTATGCGGTATTCTCCCATAGTGCTGCGAATACTAGGCTAAGGCAAGCAGCAACAGCAGCCCACAGAACCGACTCTGATTTCCCAGCGACTGCTATGCTTTCGCAGAGCTTTACAGCTTGGCAGGAACCGCACTTCGCTGCTGCTTCCTCAGAAAGGCTTTGGGTGTTTAGTCTGTCCCGGCAGGGAAGAAGAGCCGCGGGAGAGCTGGTGCCTCTTGGGACTTGCTTTCTCGGGCTCCTCGTTCACGCCCGGGGTTACCTTGCTATGCCGAACTAAGCAGACACAGTCCCAACCCAGCAGCAGCGTCCGTTCTTAACATGGCACTCAATGCCTATTACAATCTCGTGGGGAAGGTAAGGCTTTGTCTTTGGCTCTGGCGCTCCGGGAGGCTCAAGGTCTAGGCCATTGCCTACACCACAGGAGAGAGCTGGCGACAGGATCACTGCACATGGCCCGTGCACTGGGATGGGGAACTGTGGGGGACTGTCCACACTCTTTCCCCAGCACACCCCCTGCCACCCACATCGCTGCCACATCTTGGTGGAAGATGGCATCTGAATGCCAGTTCCATTTGTGTTGTTTCCGCGAGTTGCAGCTATGTCGCCTGGTGGGAAGCCCAAGTCTGTTCTTGGGACAGATGGCCAAGGAGATGCTGCCCCCTTTTGACCAGAGGCAAAGGACTGGCCTGCCTTCTGCCCAGACTCCTTCCTCAGCGTGGAGTACGCGCCTCTGCACTAGTCATGCCCCCATGTCTCCCTAGCAGCCTGGCTCCCATCTCTCTGCACAGGTAGCGGGTGACACTTGTCTTGCCACCGGCCTGTGGTTCGTGCCATGGCAGGCTATCCTGCATCCCGAGTGTTTCCAGACCCCAAGGCCAACGGCTCCTTCTCTTCTCCAGGGGCGGCAGCTGCGCTTTCCCCACACTTGGTTTCTCTCTCAGGCAGAGGGGATGCTAGGACAAAGCGTATTTCGCTCCATGCGGGTATCGTCCACCAAGCTGTGGAGACTAGCTCAGGCAAGCAGCAGCAGCATCCCCTAACAAAACTGATTTCCCAAGGAAAGCTGCGCTTTCCCAGGCGAGATGCCCAGGCAAAGAGGCTTTTGCTGAATGCGGGTTTCTCCCACCGCGAGACTGGGATCAGGCAAGCAGCCCCAGCCCGCAGAACATTTCTTAGCGAATGCTGTGCTTTCGCAAAGGCTTTGGCTTGGAGCGAACAGCACTTCACTGCTGCTTCCTCAGCAAGGCTTCAGTCGCGTCAGGGAAGCAGAGCTGCGGGAGAGCTGGTGCCTCTTGGACCTTGCTTTCCCAGGCTCCAGTTCGTGTCCTGGGTTCACCCTGCCAAGCCGAACTAAGCAGACACAGCTACAACCCTCCAGTAGCGTGCATAGCCTAGGTTGGCACTCAATACACACTACCATCTTCCAGTGTAGGCATCCCTTGGCCTTTTACTCTGGCACTTAAGCGGACTGCAAACTAGACCAGTGCTTTCCCCACAGGAAAGGAGAGCTGACAGGAACCCTGCACATGGCCCGTGCACTGAATAGGGAGCTTTGGGGGACTGTCCCCACTCCTTCCCCTTAAACCCCGTGAATCCTCCAAGCTTCCACATCCTGGAGGAAGTCGGTGTCTGACTCGCTGTTAGTTCAGGGAGCTGTTTCTGCGAGTACACCGTAGGCCCCTGGTGACTAGAGCATGTCTGCCCCAGGGACAGGTGGCCAAGGAGCTGCTATCTCCTTGGCCCACAGACTCAGGACAGGCATGCTTTCTACCCAGACTCCTTCCTAAGAGTGGAGCCTGCACCCTGCCATACACATCCCCTGCTGTCTCCTTAGCAACCAGGCTTCTGACTGTCTGAACTGGGAGCGGGTGACACTTGTATTACCACTGAACGCTGTGCCTGCCAGGGTCGTCCCTCCTGCTTTGCAACCGTTTCCAGACAAGAAGGCCAATGGCTGCTGCTCTTCTCCCCGGGCAGAGTGTTGAACCTTCCACAGATATGCTCCTGGGGTGCGCAGTGAAAAACGTGTCCCTTTCCTTAAGGCTCTTTCCATAGGCGCAAGCGCGCTTCTCTCACAGGCAGAAGGGATGCCCAGGCAAAGAGGATTTCTCTCCATGCGGGTTTAGTACACTGTGCTGAAGAGACCAGCTCAGGCAACAGGAGAATCCCTCAGACCCGACTCTGATTTCCCAAAGAATGCTGCGCTTTCCCAGAGGGGATGCCAGGGCAAAGAGGCTTTCGCTCTATGCGGTATTCTCCCATAGTGCTGCGAATACTAGGCTAAGGCAAGCAGCAACAGCAGCCCACAGAACTGACTCTGATTTCCCAGCGACTGCTATGCTTTCGCAGAGCTTTACAGCTTGGCAGGAACCGCACTTCGCTGCTGCTTCCTCAGAAAGGCTTTGGGTGTTTAGTCTGTCCCGACAGGGAAGAAGAGCCGCGAGAGAGCTGGTGCCTCTTGGGACTTGCTTTCTCGGGCTCCTCGTTCACACCCGGGGTTACCTTGCTATGCCGAACTAAGCAGACACAGTCCCAACCCAGCAGCAGCGTCCGTTCTTAACATGGCACTCAATGCCTATTACAATCTCGTGGGGAAGGTAAGGCTTTGCCTTTGGCTCTGGCGCTCCGGCAGGCTCAAGGTCTAGGCCATTGCCTACACCACAGGAGAGAGCTGGCGACAGGATCACTGCACATGGCCCGTGCACTGGGATGGGGAACTGTGGGGGACTGTCCACACTCTTTCCCCAGCACACCCCCTGCCACCCACATCGCTGCCACATCTTGGTGGAAGATGGCATCTGAATGCCAGTTCCATTTGTGTTGTTTCCGCGAGTTGCAGCTATGTCGCCTGGTGGGAAGCCCAAGTCTGTTCTTGGGACAGATGGCCAAGGAGATGCTGCACCTTTTTGACCAGAGGCAAAGGACTGGCCTGCCTTCTGCCCAGACACCTTCCTCAGCGTGGAGTACGCGCCTCTGCCCTAGTCATGCCCTCATGTCTCCTTAGCAGCCTGGCTTCCATCTCTCTGCACAGGTAGCGGGTGACACTTGTCTTGCCACCGGCCTGTGGTTCGTGCCATGGCAGGCTATCCTGCATCCCGAGTGTTTCCAGACCCCAAGGCCAACGGCTCCTTTTCTTCTCCAGGGGCGGCAGTTGCGCTTTCCCCTCACTTGGTTTCTCTCTCAGGCAGAGGGGATGCTAGGACAAAGCGTATTTCGCTCCATGCGGGTATCGTCCACCAAGCTGTGGAGACTAGCTCAGGCAAGCAGAAGCAGCATCCCCTAAAAAAACTCTGATTTCCCAAGGAAAGCTGCGCTTTCCCAGGCCAGATGCCCAGGCAAAGAGGCTTTTGCTGAATGCGGGTTTCTCCCACCGCGAGGCTGGGATCAGGCAAGCAGCCCCTGCCCGCAGAACATTTCTTAGCGAATGCTGTGCTTTCGCAAAGGCTTTGGCTTGGAGCGAACAGCACTTCACTGCTGCTTCCTCAGCAAGGCTTCAGTCGCGTTAGGGAAGCAGAGCTGCGGGAGAGCTGGTGCCTCTTGGACCTTGCTTTCCCAGGCTCCAGTTCGTGTCCTGGGTTCACCCTGCCAAGCCGAACTAAGCAGACACAGCTACAACCCTCCAGTAGCGTGCATAGCCTAGGTTGGCACTCAATACACACTACCATCTTCCAGTGTAGGCATCCCTTGGCCTTTTACTCTGGCATTTAAGCGGACTGCAAACTAGACCAGTGCTTTCCCCACAGGAAAGGAGAGCTGACAGGAACCCTGCACATGGCCCGTGCACTGAATAGGGAGCTTTGGGGGACTGTCCCCACTCCTTCCCCTTAAACCCCGTGAATCCTCCAAGCTTCCACATCCTGGAGGAAGTCGGCGTCTGACTCGCTGTTAGTTCAGGGAGCTGTTTCTACGAGTACACCGTAGGCCCCTGGTGACTAGAGCATGTCTGCCCCAGGGACAGGTGGCCAAGGAGCTGCTATCTCCTTGGCCCACAGACTCAGGACAGGCATGCTTTCTACCCAGACTCCTTCCTAAGAGTGGAGCCTGCACCCTGCCATACACATCCCCTCCTGTCTCCTTAGCAACCAGGCTTCTGACTGTCTGAACTGGGAGCGGGTGACACTTGTATTACCACTGAACGCTGTGCCTGCCAGGGTTTCCCTCCTGCTCTGCAACCGTTTCCCGACAAGAAGGCCAATGGCTGCTGCTCTTCTCCCCGGGCAGAGTGTTGAACGTTCCACAGATATGCTCCTGGGGTGCGCAGTGAAAAACGTGTCCCTTTCCTTAAGGCTCTTTCCATAGGCGCAAGCGCGCTTCTCTCACAGGCAGAAGGGATGCCCAGGCAAAGAGGATTTCTCTCCATGCGGGTTTAGTACACTGTGCTGAAGAGACCAGCTCAGGCAACAGGAGAATCCCTCAGACCCGACTCTGATTTCCCAAAGAATGCTGCGCTTTCCCAGAGGGGATGCCAGGGCAAAGAGGCTTTCGCTCTATGCGGTATTCTCCCATAGTGCTGCGAATACTAGGCTAAGGCAAGCAGCAACAGCAGCCCACAGAACCGACTCTGATTTCCCAGCGACTGCTATGCTTTCGCAGAGCTTTACAGCTTGGCAGGAACCGCACTTCGCTGCTGCTTCCTCAGAAAGGCTTTGGGTGTTTAGTCTGTCCCGGCAGGGAAGAAGAGCCGCGGGAGAGCTGGTGCCTCTTGGGACTTGCTTTCTCGGGCTCCTCGTTCACGCCCGGGGTTACCTTGCTATGCCGAACTAAGCAGACACAGTCCCAACCCAGCAGCAGCGTCCGTTCTTAACATGGCACTCAATGCCTATTACAATCTCGTGGGGAAGGTAAGGCTTTGTCTTTGGCTCTGGCGCTCCGGGAGGCTCAAGGTCTAGGCCATTGCCTACACCACAGGAGAGAGCTGGCGACAGGATCACTGCACATGGCCCGTGCACTGGGATGGGGAACTGTGGGGGACTGTCCACACTCTTTCCCCAGCACACCCCCTGCCACCCACATCGCTGCCACATCTTGGTGGAAGATGGCATCTGAATGCCAGTTCCATTTGTGTTGTTTCCGCGAGTTGCAGCTATGTCGCCTGGTGGGAAGCCCAAGTCTGTTCTTGGGACAGATGGCCAAGGAGATGCTGCCCCCTTTTGACCAGAGGCAAAGGACTGGCCTGCCTTCTGCCCAGACTCCTTCCTCAGCGTGGAGTACGCGCCTCTGCCCTAGTCATGCCCCCATGTCTCCCTAGCAGCCTGGCTCCCATCTCTCTGCACAGGTAGCGGGTGACACTTGTCTTGCCACCGGCCTGTGGTTCGTGCCATGGCAGGCTATCCTGCATCCCGAGTGTTTCCAGACCCCAAGGCCAACGGCTCCTTCTCTTCTCCAGGGGCGGCAGCTGCGCTTTCCCCACACTTGGTTTCTCTCTCAGGCAGAGGGGATGCTAGGACAAAGCGTATTTCGCTCCATGCGGGTATCGTCCACCAAGCTGTGGAGACTAGCTCAGGCAAGCAGCAGCAGCATCCCCTAACAAAACTCTGATTTCCCAAGGAAAGCTGCGCTTTCCCAGGCGAGATGCCCAGGCAAAGAGGCTTTTGCTGAATGCGGGTTTCTCCCACCGCGAGACTGGGATCAGGCAAGCAGCCCCAGCCCGCAGAACATTTCTTAGCGAATGCTGTGCTTTCGCAAAGGCTTTGGCTTGGAGCGAACAGCACTTCACTGCTGCTTCCTCAGCAAGGCTTCAGTCGCGTCAGGGAAGCAGAGCTGCGGGAGAGCTGGTGACTCTTGGACCTTGCTTTCCCAGGCTCCAGTTCGTGTTCTGGGTTCACCCTGCCAAGCCGATCTAAGCAGACACAGCTACAACCCTCCAGTAGCGTGCATAGCCTAGGTTGGCACTCAATACACACTACCATCTTCCAGTGTAGGCATCCCTTGGCCTTTTACTCTGGCACTTAAGCGGACTGCAAACTAGACCAGTGCTTTCCCCACAGGAAAGGATAGCTGACAGGAACCCTGCACATGGCCCGTGCACTGAATAGGGAGCTTTGGGGGACTGTCCCCACTCCTTCCGCTTAAACCCCGTGAATACTCCAAGCTTCCACATCCTGGAGGAAGTCAACGTCTGACTCGCTGTTAGTTCAGGGAGCTGTTTCTGCGAGTACACCGTAGGCCCCTGGTGACTAGAGCATGTCTGCCCCAGGGACAGGTGGCCAAGGAGCTGCTATCTCCTTGGCCCACAGACTCAGGACAGGCATGCTTTCTACCCAGACTCCTTCCTAAGAGTGGAGCCTGCACCCTGCCATACACATCCCCTGCTGTCTCCTTAGCAACCAGGCTTCTGACTGTCTGAACTGGGAGCGGGTGACACTTGTATTACCACTGAACGCTGTGCCTGCCAGGGTCGTCCCTCCTGCTTTGCAACCGTTTCCAGACAAGAAGGCCAATGGCTGCTGCTCTTCTCCCCGGGCAGAGTGTTGAACCTTCCACAGATATGCTCCTGGGGTGCGCAGTGAAAAACGTGTCCCTTTCCTTAAGGCTCTTTCCATAGGCGCAAGCGCGCTTCTCTCACAGGCAGAAGGGATGCCCAGGCAAAGAGGATTTCTCTCCATGCGGGTTTAGTACACTGTGCTGAAGAGACCAGCTCAGGCAACAGGAGAATCCCTCAGACCCGACTCTGATTTCCCAAAGAATGCTGCGCTTTCCCAGAGGGGATGCCAGGGCAAAGAGGCTTTCGCTCTATGCGGTATTCTCCCATAGTGCTGCGAATACTAGGCTAAGGCAAGCAGCAACAGCAGCCCACAGAACTGACTCTGATTTCCCAGCGACTGCTATGCTTTCGCAGAGCTTTACAGCTTGGCAGGAACCGCACTTCGCTGCTGCTTCCTCAGAAAGGCTTTGGGTGTTTAGTCTGTCCCGACAGGGAAGAAGAGCCGCGAGAGAGCTGGTGCCTCTTGGGACTTGCTTTCTCGGGCTCCTCGTTCACACCCGGGGTTACCTTGCTATGCCGAACTAAGCAGACACAGTCCCAACCCAGCAGCAGCGTCCGTTCTTAACATGGCACTCAATGCCTATTACAATCTCGTGGGGAAGGTAAGGCTTTGCCTTTGGCTCTGGCGCTCCGGCAGGCTCAAGGTCTAGGCCATTGCCTACACCACAGGAGAGAGCTGGCGACAGGATCACTGCACATGGCCCGTGCACTGGGATGGGGAACTGTGGGGGACTGTCCACACTCTTTCCCCAGCACACCCCCTGCCACCCACATCGCTGCCACATCTTGGTGGAAGATGGCATCTGAATGCCAGTTCCATTTGTGTTGTTTCCGCGAGTTGCAGCTATGTCGCCTGGTGGGAAGCCCAAGTCTGTTCTTGGGACAGATGGCCAAGGAGATGCTGCACCTTTTTGACCAGAGGCAAAGGACTGGCCTGCCTTCTGCCCAGACACCTTCCTCAGCGTGGAGTACGCGCCTCTGCCCTAGTCATGCCCTCATGTCTCCTTAGCAGGCTGGCTTCCATCTCTCTGCACAGGTAGCGGGTGACACTTGTCTTGCCACCGGCCTGTGGTTCGTGCCATGGCAGGCTATCCTGCATCCCGAGTGTTTCCAGACCCCAAGGCCAACGGCTCCTTTTCTTCTCCAGGGGCGGCAGTTGCGCTTTCCCCTCACTTGGTTTCTCTCTCAGGCAGAGGGGATGCTAGGACAAAGCGTATTTCGCTCCATGCGGGTATCGTCCACCAAGCTGTGGAGACTAGCTCAGGCAAGCAGAAGCAGCATCCCCTAAAAAAACTCTGATTTCCCAAGGAAAGCTGCGCTTTCCCAGGCGAGATGCCCAGGCAAAGAGGCTTTTGCTGAATGCGGGTTTCTCCCACCGCGAGACTGGGATCAGGCAAGCAGCCCCAGCCCGCAGAACATTTCTTAGCGAATGCTGTGCTTTCGCAAAGGCTTTGGCTTGGAGCGAACAGCACTTCACTGCTGCTTCCTCAGCAAGGCTTCAGTCGCGTTAGGGAAGCAGAGCTGCGGGAGAGCTGGTGCCTCTTGGACCTTGCTTTCCCAGGCTCCAGTTCGTGTCCTGGGTTCACCCTGCCAAGCCGAACTAAGCAGACACAGCTACAACCCTCCAGTAGCGTGCATAGCCTAGGTTGGCACTCAATACACACTACCATCTTCCAGTGTAGGCATCCCTTGGCCTTTTACTCTGGCATTTAAGCGGACTGCAAACTAGACCAGTGCTTTCCCCACAGGAAAGGAGAGCTGACAGGAACCCTGCACATGGCCCGTGCACTGAATAGGGAGCTTTGGGGGACTGTCCCCACTCCTTCCCCTTAAACCCCGTGAATCCTCCAAGCTTCCACATCCTGGAGGAAGTCGGCGTCTGACTCGCTGTTAGTTCAGGGAGCTGTTTCTACGAGTACACCGTAGGCCCCTGGTGACTAGAGCATGTCTGCCCCAGGGACAGGTGGCCAAGGAGCTGCTATCTCCTTGGCCCACAGACTCAGGACAGGCATGCTTTCTACCCAGACTCCTTCCTAAGAGTGGAGCCTGCACCCTGCCATACACATCCCCTGCTGTCTCCTTAGCAACCAGGCTTCTGACTGTCTGAACTGGGAGCGGGTGACACTTGTATTACCACTGAACGCTGTGCCTGCCAGGGTTTCCCTCCTGCTCTGCAACCGTTTCCCGACAAGAAGGCCAATGGCTGCTGCTCTTCTCCCCGGGCAGAGTGTTGAACGTTCCACAGATATGCTCCTGGGGTGCGCAGTGAAAAACGTGTCCCTTTCCTTAAGGCTCTTTCCATAGGCGCAAGCGCGCTTCTCTCACAGGCAGAAGGGATGCCCAGGCAAAGAGGATTTCTCTCCATGCGGGTTTAGTACACTGTGCTGAAGAGACCAGCTCAGGCAACAGGAGAATCCCTCAGACCCGACTCTGATTTCCCAAAGAATGCTGCGCTTTCCCAGAGGGGATGCCAGGGCAAAGAGGCTTTCGCTCTATGCGGTATTCTCCCATAGTGCTGCGAATACTAGGCTAAGGCAAGCAGCAACAGCAGCCCACAGAACCGACTCTGATTTCCCAGCGACTGCTATGCTTTCGCAGAGCTTTACAGCTTGGCAGGAACCGCACTTCGCTGCTGCTTCCTCAGAAAGGCTTTGGGTGTTTAGTCTGTCCCGGCAGGGAAGAAGAGCCGCGGGAGAGCTGGTGCCTCTTGGGACTTGCTTTCTCGGGCTCCTCGTTCACGCCCGGGGTTACCTTGCTATGCCGAACTAAGCAGACACAGTCCCAACCCAGCAGCAGCGTCCGTTCTTAACATGGCACTCAATGCCTATTACAATCTCGTGGGGAAGGTAAGGCTTTGTCTTTGGCTCTGGCGCTCCGGGAGGCTCAAGGTCTAGGCCATTGCCTACACCACAGGAGAGAGCTGGCGACAGGATCACTGCACATGGCCCGTGCACTGGGATGGGGAACTGTGGGGGACTGTCCACACTCTTTCCCCAGCACACCCCCTGCCACCCACATCGCTGCCACATCTTGGTGGAAGATGGCATCTGAATGCCAGTTCCATTTGTGTTGTTTCCGCGAGTTGCAGCTATGTCGCCTGGTGGGAAGCCCAAGTCTGTTCTTGGGACAGATGGCCAAGGAGATGCTGCCCCCTTTTGACCAGAGGCAAAGGACTGGCCTGCCTTCTGCCCAGACTCCTTCCTCAGCGTGGAGTACGCGCCTCTGCCCTAGTCATGCCCCCATGTCTCCCTAGCAGCCTGGCTCCCATCTCTCTGCACAGGTAGCGGGTGACACTTGTCTTGCCACCGGCCTGTGGTTCGTGCCATGGCAGGCTATCCTGCATCCCGAGTGTTTCCAGACCCCAAGGCCAACGGCTCCTTCTCTTCTCCAGGGGCGGCAGCTGCGCTTTCCCCACACTTGGTTTCTCTCTCAGGCAGAGGGGATGCTAGGACAAAGCGTATTTCGCTCCATGCGGGTATCGTCCACCAAGCTGTGGAGACTAGCTCAGGCAAGCAGCAGCAGCATCCCCTAACAAAACTGATTTCCCAAGGAAAGCTGCGCTTTCCCAGGCGAGATGCCCAGGCAAAGAGGCTTTTGCTGAATGCGGGTTTCTCCCACCGCGAGACTGGGATCAGGCAAGCAGCCCCAGCCCGCAGAACATTTCTTAGCGAATGCTGTGCTTTCGCAAAGGCTTTGGCTTGGAGCGAACAGCACTTCACTGCTGCTTCCTCAGCAAGGCTTCAGTCGCGTCAGGGAAGCAGAGCTGCGGGAGAGCTGGTGCCTCTTGGACCTTGCTTTCCCAGGCTCCAGTTCGTGTCCTGGGTTCACCCTGCCAAGCCGAACTAAGCAGACACAGCTACAACCCTCCAGTAGCGTGCATAGCCTAGGTTGGCACTCAATACACACTACCATCTTCCAGTGTAGGCATCCCTTGGCCTTTTACTCTGGCACTTAAGCGGACTGCAAACTAGACCAGTGCTTTCCCCACAGGAAAGGAGAGCTGACAGGAACCCTGCACATGGCCCGTGCACTGAATAGGGAGCTTTGGGGGACTGTCCCCACTCCTTCCCCTTAAACCCCGTGAATCCTCCAAGCTTCCACATCCTGGAGGAAGTCGGTGTCTGACTCGCTGTTAGTTCAGGGAGCTGTTTCTGCGAGTACACCGTAGGCCCCTGGTGACTAGAGCATGTCTGCCCCAGGGACAGGTGGCCAAGGAGCTGCTATCTCCTTGGCCCACAGACTCAGGACAGGCATGCTTTCTACCCAGACTCCTTCCTAAGAGTGGAGCCTGCACCCTGCCATACACATCCCCTGCTGTCTCCTTAGCAACCAGGCTTCTGACTGTCTGTACTGGGAGCGGGTGACACTTGTATTACCACTGAACGCTGTGCCTGCCAGGGTCGTCCCTCCTGCTTTGCAACCGTTTCCAGACAAGAAGGCCAATGGCTGCTGCTCTTCTCCCCGGGCAGAGTGTTGAACCTTCCACAGATATGCTCCTGGGGTGCGCAGTGAAAAACGTGTCCCTTTCCTTAAGGCTCTTTCCATAGGCGCAAGCGCGCTTCTCTCACAGGCAGAAGGGATGCCCAGGCAAAGAGGATTTCTCTCCATGCGGGTTTAGTACACTGTGCTGAAGAGACCAGCTCAGGCAACAGGAGAATCCCTCAGACCCGACTCTGATTTCCCAAAGAATGCTGCGCTTTCCCAGAGGGGATGCCAGGGCAAAGAGGCTTTCGCTCTATGCGGTATTCTCCCATAGTGCTGCGAATACTAGGCTAAGGCAAGCAGCAACAGCAGCCCACAGAACTGACTCTGATTTCCCAGCGACTGCTATGCTTTCGCAGAGCTTTACAGCTTGGCAGGAACCGCACTTCGCTGCTGCTTCCTCAGAAAGGCTTTGGGTGTTTAGTCTGTCCCGACAGGGAAGAAGAGCCGCGAGAGAGCTGGTGCCTCTTGGGACTTGCTTTCTCGGGCTCCTCGTTCACACCCGGGGTTACCTTGCTATGCCGAACTAAGCAGACACAGTCCCAACCCAGCAGCAGCGTCCGTTCTTAACATGGCACTCAATGCCTATTACAATCTCGTGGGGAAGGTAAGGCTTTGCCTTTGGCTCTGGCGCTCCGGCAGGCTCAAGGTCTAGGCCATTGCCTACACCACAGGAGAGAGCTGGCGACAGGATCACTGCACATGGCCCGTGCACTGGGATGGGGAACTGTGGGGGACTGTCCACACTCTTTCCCCAGCACACCCCCTGCCACCCACATCGCTGCCACATCTTGGTGGAAGATGGCATCTGAATGCCAGTTCCATTTGTGTTGTTTCCGCGAGTTGCAGCTATGTCGCCTGGTGGGAAGCCCAAGTCTGTTCTTGGGACAGATGGCCAAGGAGATGCTGCACCTTTTTGACCAGAGGCAAAGGACTGGCCTGCCTTCTGCCCAGACACCTTCCTCAGCGTGGAGTACGCGCCTCTGCCCTAGTCATGCCCTCATGTCTCCTTAGCAGCCTGGCTTCCATCTCTCTGCACAGGTAGCGGGTGACACTTGTCTTGCCACCGGCCTGTGGTTCGTGCCATGGCAGGCTATCCTGCATCCCGAGTGTTTCCAGACCCCAAGGCCAACGGCTCCTTTTCTTCTCCAGGGGCGGCAGTTGCGCTTTCCCCTCACTTGGTTTCTCTCTCAGGCAGAGGGGATGCTAGGACAAAGCGTATTTCGCTCCATGCGGGTATCGTCCACCAAGCTGTGGAGACTAGCTCAGGCAAGCAGAAGCAGCATCCCCTAAAAAAACTCTGATTTCCCAAGGAAAGCTGCGCTTTCCCAGGCCAGATGCCCAGGCAAAGAGGCTTTTGCTGAATGCGGGTTTCTCCCACCGCGAGGCTGGGATCAGGCAAGCAGCCCCTGCCCGCAGAACATTTCTTAGCGAATGCTGTGCTTTCGCAAAGGCTTTGGCTTGGAGCGAACAGCACTTCACTGCTGCTTCCTCAGCAAGGCTTCAGTCGCGTTAGGGAAGCAGAGCTGCGGGAGAGCTGGTGCCTCTTGGACCTTGCTTTCCCAGGCTCCAGTTCGTGTCCTGGGTTCACCCTGCCAAGCCGAACTAAGCAGACACAGCTACAACCCTCCAGTAGCGTGCATAGCCTAGGTTGGCACTCAATACACACTACCATCTTCCAGTGTAGGCATCCCTTGGCCTTTTACTCTGGCATTTAAGCGGACTGCAAACTAGACCAGTGCTTTCCCCACAGGAAAGGAGAGCTGACAGGAACCCTGCACATGGCCCGTGCACTGAATAGGGAGCTTTGGGGGACTGTCCCCACTCCTTCCCCTTAAACCCCGTGAATCCTCCAAGCTTCCACATCCTGGAGGAAGTCGGCGTCTGACTCGCTGTTAGTTCAGGGAGCTGTTTCTACGAGTACACCGTAGGCCCCTGGTGACTAGAGCATGTCTGCCCCAGGGACAGGTGGCCAAGGAGCTGCTATCTCCTTGGCCCACAGACTCAGGACAGGCATGCTTTCTACCCAGACTCCTTCCTAAGAGTGGAGCCTGCACCCTGCCATACACATCCCCTCCTGTCTCCTTAGCAACCAGGCTTCTGACTGTCTGAACTGGGAGCGGGTGACACTTGTATTACCACTGAACGCTGTGCCTGCCAGGGTTTCCCTCCTGCTCTGCAACCGTTTCCCGACAAGAAGGCCAATGGCTGCTGCTCTTCTCCCCGGGCAGAGTGTTGAACGTTCCACAGATATGCTCCTGGGGTGCGCAGTGAAAAACGTGTCCCTTTCCTTAAGGCTCTTTCCATAGGCGCAAGCGCGCTTCTCTCACAGGCAGAAGGGATGCCCAGGCAAAGAGGATTTCTCTCCATGCGGGTTTAGTACACTGTGCTGAAGAGACCAGCTCAGGCAACAGGAGAATCCCTCAGACCCGACTCTGATTTCCCAAAGAATGCTGCGCTTTCCCAGAGGGGATGCCAGGGCAAAGAGGCTTTCGCTCTATGCGGTATTCTCCCATAGTGCTGCGAATACTAGGCTAAGGCAAGCAGCAACAGCAGCCCACAGAACCGACTCTGATTTCCCAGCGACTGCTATGCTTTCGCAGAGCTTTACAGCTTGGCAGGAACCGCACTTCGCTGCTGCTTCCTCAGAAAGGCTTTGGGTGTTTAGTCTGTCCCGGCAGGGAAGAAGAGCCGCGGGAGAGCTGGTGCCTCTTGGGACTTGCTTTCTCGGGCTCCTCGTTCACGCCCGGGGTTACCTTGCTATGCCGAACTAAGCAGACACAGTCCCAACCCAGCAGCAGCGTCCGTTCTTAACATGGCACTCAATGCCTATTACAATCTCGTGGGGAAGGTAAGGCTTTGTCTTTGGCTCTGGCGCTCCGGGAGGCTCAAGGTCTAGGCCATTGCCTACACCACAGGAGAGAGCTGGCGACAGGATCACTGCACATGGCCCGTGCACTGGGATGGGGAACTGTGGGGGACTGTCCACACTCTTTCCCCAGCACACCCCCTGCCACCCACATCGCTGCCACATCTTGGTGGAAGATGGCATCTGAATGCCAGTTCCATTTGTGTTGTTTCCGCGAGTTGCAGCTATGTCGCCTGGTGGGAAGCCCAAGTCTGTTCTTGGGACAGATGGCCAAGGAGATGCTGCCCCCTTTTGACCAGAGGCAAAGGACTGGCCTGCCTTCTGCCCAGACTCCTTCCTCAGCGTGGAGTACGCGCCTCTGCCCTAGTCATGCCCCCATGTCTCCCTAGCAGCCTGGCTCCCATCTCTCTGCACAGGTAGCGGGTGACACTTGTCTTGCCACCGGCCTGTGGTTCGTGCCATGGCAGGCTATCCTGCATCCCGAGTGTTTCCAGACCCCAAGGCCAACGGCTCCTTCTCTTCTCCAGGGGCGGCAGCTGCGCTTTCCCCACACTTGGTTTCTCTCTCAGGCAGAGGGGATGCTAGGACAAAGCGTATTTCGCTCCATGCGGGTATCGTCCACCAAGCTGTGGAGACTAGCTCAGGCAAGCAGCAGCAGCATCCCCTAACAAAACTGATTTCCCAAGGAAAGCTGCGCTTTCCCAGGCGAGATGCCCAGGCAAAGAGGCTTTTGCTGAATGCGGGTTTCTCCCACCGCGAGACTGGGATCAGGCAAGCAGCCCCAGCCCGCAGAACATTTCTTAGCGAATGCTGTGCTTTCGCAAAGGCTTTGGCTTGGAGCGAACAGCACTTCACTGCTGCTTCCTCAGCAAGGCTTCAGTCGCGTCAGGGAAGCAGAGCTGCGGGAGAGCTGGTGCCTCTTGGACCTTGCTTTCCCAGGCTCCAGTTCGTGTCCTGGGTTCACCCTGCCAAGCCGAACTAAGCAGACACAGCTACAACCCTCCAGTAGCGTGCATAGCCTAGGTTGGCACTCAATACACACTACCATCTTCCAGTGTAGGCATCCCTTGGCCTTTTACTCTGGCACTTAAGCGGACTGCAAACTAGACCAGTGCTTTCCCCACAGGAAAGGAGAGCTGACAGGAACCCTGCACATGGCCCGTGCACTGAATAGGGAGCTTTGGGGGACTGTCCCCACTCCTTCCCCTTAAACCCCGTGAATCCTCCAAGCTTCCACATCCTGGAGGAAGTCGGCGTCTGACTCGCTGTTAGTTCAGGGAGCTGTTTCTACGAGTACACCGTAGGCCCCTGGTGACTAGAGCATGTCTGCCCCAGGGACAGGTGGACAAGGAGCTGCTATCTCCTTGGCCCACAGACTCAGGACAGGCATGCTTTCTAACCAGACTCCTTCCTAAGAGTGGAGCCTGCACCCTGCCATACACATCCCCTCCTGTCTCCTTAGCAACCAGGCTTCTGACTGTCTGAACTGGGAGCGGGTGACACTTGTATTACCACTGAACGCTGTGCCTGCCAGGGTCGTCCCTCCTGCTCTGCAACCGTTTCCCGACAAGAAGGCCAATGGCTGCTGCTCTTCTCCCCGGGCAGAGTGTTGAACGTTCCACAGATATGCTCCTGGGGTGCGCAGTGAAAAACGTGTCCCTTTCCTTAAGGCTCTTTCCATAGGCGCAAGCGCGCTTCTCTCACAGGCAGAAGGGATGCCCAGGCAAAGAGGATTTCTCTCCATGCGGGTTTAGTACACTGTGCTGAAGAGACCAGCTCAGGCAACAGGAGAATCCCTCAGACCCGACTCTGATTTCCCAAAGAATGCTGCGCTTTCCCAGAGGGGATGCCAGGGCAAAGAGGCTTTCGCTCTATGCGGTATTCTCCCATAGTGCTGCGAATACTAGGCTAAGGCAAGCAGCAACAGCAGCCCACAGAACCGACTCTGATTTCCCAGCGACTGCTATGCTTTCGCAGAGCTTTACAGCTTGGCAGGAACCGCACTTCGCTGCTGCTTCCTCAGAAAGGCTTTGGGTGTTTAGTCTGTCCCGACAGGGAAGAAGAGCCGCGGGAGAGCTGGTGCCTCTTGGGACTTGCTTTCTCGGGCTCCTCGTTCACACCCGGGGTTACCTTGCTATGCCGAACTAAGCAGACACAGTCCCAACCCAGCAGCAGCGTCCGTTCTTAACATGGCACTCAATGCCTATTACAATCTCGTGGGGAAGGTAAGGCTTTGTCTTTGGCTCTGGCGCTCCGGCAGGCTCAAGGTCTAGGCCAGTGCCTACACCAGAGGAGAGAGCTGGCGACAGGATCACTGCACATGGCCCGTGCACTGGGATGGGGAACTGTGGGGGACTGTCCACACTCTTTCCCCAGCACACCCCCTGCCACCCACATCGCTGCCACATCTTGGTGGAAGATGGCATCTGAATGCCAGTTCCATTTGTGTTGTTTCCGCGAGTTGCAGCTATGTCGCCTGGTGGGAAGCCCAAGTCTGTTCTTGGGACAGATGGCCAAGGAGATGCTGCCCCTTTTTGACCAGAGGCAAAGGACTGGCCTGCCTTCTGCCCAGACACCTTCCTCAGCGTGGAGTACGCGCCTCTGCCCTAGTCATGCCCTCATGTCTCCTTAGCAGCCTGGCTTCCATCTCTCTGCACAGGTAGCGGGTGACACTTGTCTTGCCACCGGCCTGTGGTTCGTGCCATGGCAGGCTATCCTGCATCCCGAGTGTTTCCAGACCCCAAGGCCAACGGCTCCTTTTCTTCTCCAGGGGCGGCAGTTGCGCTTTCCCCTCACTTGGTTTCTCTCTCAGGCAGAGGGGATGCTAGGACAAAGCATATTTCGCTCCATGCGGGTATCGTCCACCAAGCTGTGGAGACTAGCTCAGGCAAGCAGAAGCAGCATCCCCTAAAAAAACTCTGATTTCCCAAGGAAAGCTGCGCTTTCCCAGGCGAGATGCCCAGGCAAAGAGGCTTTTGCTGAATGCGGGTTTCTCCCACCGCGAGGCTGGGATCAGGCAAGCAGCCCCAGCCCGCAGAACATTTCTTAGCGAATGCTGTGCTTTCGCAAAGGCTTTGGCTTGGAGCGAACAGCACTTCACTGCTGCTTCCTCAGCAAGGCTTCAGTCGCGTTAGGGAAGCAGAGCTGCGGGAGAGCTGGTGCCTCTTGGACCTTGCTTTCCCAGGCTCCAGTTCGTGTCCTGGGTTCACCCTGCCAAGCCGAACTAAGCAGACACAGCTACAACCCTCCAGTAGCGTGCATAGCCTAGGTTGGCACTCAATACACACTACCATCTTCCAGTGTAGGCATCCCTTGGCCTTTTACTCTGGCATTTAAGCGGACTGCAAACTAGACCAGTGCTTTCCCCACAGGAAAGGAGAGCTGACAGGAACCCTGCACATGGCCCGTGCACTGAATAGGGAGCTTTGGGGGACTGTCCCCACTCCTTCCCCTTAAACCCCGTGAATCCTCCAAGCTTCCACATCCTGGAGGAAGTCGGCGTCTGACTCGCTGTTAGTTCAGGGAGCTGTTTCTACGAGTACACCGTAGGCCCCTGGTGACTAGAGCATGTCTGCCCCAGGGACAGGTGGCCAAGGAGCTGCTATCTCCTTGGCCCACAGACTCAGGACAGGCATGCTTTCTACCCAGACTCCTTCCTAAGAGTGGAGCCTGCACCCTGCCATACACATCCCCTCCTGTCTCCTTAGCAACCAGGCTTCTGACTGTCTGAACTGGGAGCGGGTGACACTTGTATTACCACTGAACGCTGTGCCTGCCAGGGTCGTCCCTCCTGCTCTGCAACCGTTTCCCGACAAGAAGGCCAATGGCTGCTGCTCTTCTCCCCGGGCAGAGTGTTGAACGTTCCACAGATATGCTCCTGGGGTGCGCAGTGAAAAACGTGTCCCTTTCCTTAAGGCTCTTTCCATAGGCGCAAGCGCGCTTCTCTCACAGGCAGAAGGGATGCCCAGGCAAAGAGGATTTCTCTCCATGCGGGTTTAGTACACTGTGCTGAAGAGACCAGCTCAGGCAACAGGAGAATCCCTCAGACCCGACTCTGATTTCCCAAAGAATGCTGCGCTTTCCCAGAGGGGATGCCAGGGCAAAGAGGCTTTCGCTCTATGCGGTATTCTCCCATAGTGCTGCGAATACTAGGCTAAGGCAAGCAGCAACAGCAGCCCACAGAACCGACTCTGATTTCCCAGCGACTGCTATGCTTTCGCAGAGCTTTACAGCTTGGCAGGAACCGCACTTCGCTGCTGCTTCCTCAGAAAGGCTTTGGGTGTTTAGTCTGTCCCGGCAGGGAAGAAGAGCCGCGGGAGAGCTGGTGCCTCTTGGGACTTGCTATCTCGGGCTCCTCGTTCACGCCCGGGGTTACCTTGCTATGCCGAACTAGGCAGACACAGTCCCAACCCAGCAGCAGCGTCCGTTCTTAACATGGCACTCAATGCCTATTACAATCTCGTGGGGAAGGTAAGGCTTTGCCTTTGGCTCTGGCGCTCCGGGAGGCTCAAGGTCTAGGCCATTGCCTACACCACAGGAGAGAGCTGGCGACAGGATCACTGCACATGGCCCGTGCACTGGGATGGGGAACTGTGGGGGACTGTCCACACTCTTTCCCCAGCACACCCCCTGCCACCCACATCGCTGCCACATCTTGGTGGAAGATGGCATCTGAATGCCAGTTCCATTTGTGTTGTTTCCGCGAGTTGCAGCTATGTCGCCTGGTGGGAAGCCCAAGTCTGTTCTTGGGACAGATGGCCAAGGAGATGCTGCCCCCTTTTGACCAGAGGCAAAGGACTGGCCTGCCTTCTGCCCAGACTCCTTCCTCAGCGTGGAGTACGCGCCTCTGCCCTAGTCATGCCCCCATGTCTCCCTAGCAGCCTGGCTCCCATCTCTCTGCACAGGTAGCGGGTGACACTTGTCTTGCCACCGGCCTGTGGTTCGTGCCATGGCAGGCTATCCTGCATCCCGAGGGTTTCCAGACCCCAAGGCCAACGGCTCCTTCTCTTCTCCAGGGGCGGCAGCTGCGCTTTCCCCACACTTGGTTTCTCTCTCAGGCAGAGGGGATGCTAGGACAAAGCGTATTTCGCTCCATGCGGGTATCGTCCACCAAGCTGTGGAGACTAGCTCAGGCAAGCAGCAGCAGCATCCCCTAACAAAACTGATTTCCCAAGGAAAGCTGCGCTTTCCCAGGCGAGATGCCCAGGCAAAGAGGCTTTTGCTGAATGCGGGTTTCTCCCACCGCGAGACTGGGATCAGGCAAGCAGCCCCAGCCCGCAGAACATTTCTTAGCGAATGCTGTGCTTTCGCAAAGGCTTTGGCTTGGAGCGAACAGCACTTCACTGCTGCTTCCTCAGCAAGGCTTCAGTCGCGTCAGGGAAGCAGAGCTGCGGGAGAGCTGGTGCCTCTTGGACCTTGCTTTCCCAGGCTCCAGTTCGTGTCCTGGGTTCACCCTGCCAAGCCGAACTAAGCAGACACAGCTACAACCCTCCAGTAGCGTGCATAGCCTAGGTTGGCACTCAATACACACTACCATCTTCCAGTGTAGGCATCCCTTGGCCTTTTACTCTGGCACTTAAGCGGACTGCAAACTAGACCAGTGCTTTCCCCACAGGAAAGGAGAGCTGACAGGAACCCTGCACATGGCCCGTGCACTGAATAGGGAGCTTTGGGGGACTGTCCCCACTCCTTCTTCTTAAACCCCGTGAATACTCCAAGCTTCCACATCCTGGAGGAAGTCGGTGTCTGACTCGCTGTTAGTTCAGGGAGCTGTTTCTGCGAGTACACCGTAGGCCCCTGGTGACTAGAGCATGTCTGCCCCAGGGACAGGTGGCCAAGGAGCTGCTATCTCCTTGGCCCACAGACTCAGGACAGGCATGCTTTCTACCCAGACTCCTTCCTAAGAGTGGAGCCTGCACCCTGCCATACACATCCCCTGCTGTCTCCTTAGCAACCAGGCTTCTGACTGTCTGAACTGGGAGCGGGTGACACTTGTATTACCACTGAACGCTGTGCCTGCCAGGGTCGTCCCTCCTGCTTTGCAACCGTTTCCAGACAAGAAGGCCAATGGCTGCTGCTCTTCTCCCCGGGCAGAGTGTTGAACCTTCCACAGATATGCTCCTGGGGTGCGCAGTGAAAAACGTGTCCCTTTCCTTAAGGCTCTTTCCATAGGCGCAAGCGCGCTTCTCTCACAGGCAGAAGGGATGCCCAGGCAAAGAGGATTTCTCTCCATGCGGGTTTAGTACACTGTGCTGAAGAGACCAGCTCAGGCAACAGGAGAATCCCTCAGACCCGACTCTGATTTCCCAAAGAATGCTGCGCTTTCCCAGAGGGGATGCCAGGGCAAAGAGGCTTTCGCTCTATGCGGTATTCTCCCATAGTGCTGCGAATACTAGGCTAAGGCAAGCAGCAACAGCAGCCCACAGAACTGACTCTGATTTCCCAGCGACTGCTATGCTTTCGCAGAGCTTTACAGCTTGGCAGGAACCGCACTTCGCTGCTGCTTCCTCAGAAAGGCTTTGGGTGTTTAGTCTGTCCCGACAGGGAAGAAGAGCCGCGAGAGAGCTGGTGCCTCTTGGGACTTGCTTTCTCGGGCTCCTCGTTCACACCCGGGGTTACCTTGCTATGCCGAACTAAGCAGACACAGTCCCAACCCAGCAGCAGCGTCCGTTCTTAACATGGCACTCAATGCCTATTACAATCTCGTGGGGAAGGTAAGGCTTTGCCTTTGGCTCTGGCGCTCCGGCAGGCTCAAGGTCTAGGCCATTGCCTACACCACAGGAGAGAGCTGGCGACAGGATCACTGCACATGGCCCGTGCACTGGGATGGGGAACTGTGGGGGACTGTCCACACTCTTTCCCCAGCACACCCCCTGCCACCCACATCGCTGCCACATCTTGGTGGAAGATGGCATCTGAATGCCAGTTCCATTTGTGTTGTTTCCGCGAGTTGCAGCTATGTCGCCTGGTGGGAAGCCCAAGTCTGTTCTTGGGACAGATGGCCAAGGAGATGCTGCACCTTTTTGACCAGAGGCAAAGGACTGGCCTGCCTTCTGCCCAGACACCTTCCTCAGCGTGGAGTACGCGCCTCTGCCCTAGTCATGCCCTCATGTCTCCTTAGCAGGCTGGCTTCCATCTCTCTGCACAGGTAGCGGGTGACACTTGTCTTGCCACCGGCCTGTGGTTCGTGCCATGGCAGGCTATCCTGCATCCCGAGTGTTTCCAGACCCCAAGGCCAACGGCTCCTTTTCTTCTCCAGGGGCGGCAGTTGCGCTTTCCCCTCACTTGGTTTCTCTCTCAGGCAGAGGGGATGCTAGGACAAAGCGTATTTCGCTCCATGCGGGTATCGTCCACCAAGCTGTGGAGACTAGCTCAGGCAAGCAGAAGCAGCATCCCCTAAAAAAACTCTGATTTCCCAAGGAAAGCTGCGCTTTCCCAGGCGAGATGCCCAGGCAAAGAGGCTTTTGCTGAATGCGGGTTTCTCCCACCGCGAGGCTGGGATCAGGCAAGCAGCCCCAGCCCGCAGAACATTTCTTAGCGAATGCTGTGCTTTCGCAAAGGCTTTGGCTTGGAGCGAACAGCACTTCACTGCTGCTTCCTCAGCAAGGCTTCAGTCGCGTTAGGGAAGCAGAGCTGCGGGAGAGCTGGTGCCTCTTGGACCTTGCTTTCCCAGGCTCCAGTTCGTGTCCTGGGTTCACCCTGCCAAGCCGAACTAAGCAGACACAGCTACAACCCTCCAGTAGCGTGCATAGCCTAGGTTGGCACTCAATACACACTACCATCTTCCAGTGTAGGCATCCCTTGGCCTTTTACTCTGGCATTTAAGCGGACTGCAAACTAGACCAGTGCTTTCCCCACAGGAAAGGAGAGCTGACAGGAACCCTGCACATGGCCCGTGCACTGAATAGGGAGCTTTGGGGGACTGTCCCCACTCCTTCCCCTTAAACCCCGTGAATCCTCCAAGCTTCCACATCCTGGAGGAAGTCGGCGTCTGACTCGCTGTTAGTTCAGGGAGCTGTTTCTACGAGTACACCGTAGGCCCCTGGTGACTAGAGCATGTCTGCCCCAGGGACAGGTGGCCAAGGAGCTGCTATCTCCTTGGCCCACAGACTCAGGACAGGCATGCTTTCTACCCAGACTCCTTCCTAAGAGTGGAGCCTGCACCCTGCCATACACATCCCCTCCTGTCTCCTTAGCAACCAGGCTTCTGACTGTCTGAACTGGGAGCGGGTGACACTTGTATTACCACTGAACGCTGTGCCTGCCAGGGTTTCCCTCCTGCTCTGCAACCGTTTCCCGACAAGAAGGCCAATGGCTGCTGCTCTTCTCCCCGGGCAGAGTGTTGAACGTTCCACAGATATGCTCCTGGGGGGCGCAGTGAAAAACGTGTCCCTTTCCTTAAGGCTCTTTCCATAGGCGCAAGCGCGCTTCTCTCACAGGCAGAAGGGATGCCCAGGCAAAGAGGATTTCTCTCCATGCGGGTTTAGTACACTGTGCTGAAGAGACCAGCTCAGGCAACAGGAGAATCCCTCAGACCCGACTCTGATTTCCCAAAGAATGCTGCGCTTTCCCAGAGGGGATGCCAGGGCAAAGAGGCTTTCGCTCTATGCGGTATTCTCCCATAGTGCTGCGAATACTAGGCTAAGGCAAGCAGCAACAGCAGCCCACAGAACCGACTCTGATTTCCCAGCGACTGCTATGCTTTCGCAGAGCTTTACAGCTTGGCAGGAACCGCACTTCGCTGCTGCTTCCTCAGAAAGGCTTTGGGTGTTTAGTCTGTCCCGGCAGGGAAGAAGAGCCGCGGGAGAGCTGGTGCCTCTTGGGACTTGCTTTCTCGGGCTCCTCGTTCACGCCCGGGGTTACCTTGCTATGCCGAACTAAGCAGACACAGTCCCAACCAAGCAGCAGCGTCCGTTCTTAACATGGCACTCAATGCCTATTACAATCTCGTGGGGAAGGTAAGGCTTTGTCTTTGGCTCTGGCGCTCCGGGAGGCTCAAGGTCTAGGCCATTGCCTACACCACAGGAGAGAGCTGGCGACAGGATCACTGCACATGGCCCGTGCACTGGGATGGGGAACTGTGGGGGACTGTCCACACTCTTTCCCCAGCACACCCCCTGCCACCCACATCGCTGCCACATCTTGGTGGAAGATGGCATCTGAATGCCAGTTCCATTTGTGTTGTTTCCGCGAGTTGCAGCTATGTCGCCTGGTGGGAAGCCCAAGTCTGTTCTTGGGACAGATGGCCAAGGAGATGCTGCCCCCTTTTGACCAGAGGCAAAGGACTGGCCTGCCTTCTGCCCAGACTCCTTCCTCAGCGTGGAGTACGCGCCTCTGCCCTAGTCATGCCCCCATGTCTCCCTAGCAGCCTGGCTCCCATCTCTCTGCACAGGTAGCGGGTGACACTTGTCTTGCCACCGGCCTGTGGTTCGTGCCATGGCAGGCTATCCTGCATCCCGAGTGTTTCCAGACCCCAAGGCCAACGGCTCCTTCTCTTCTCCAGGGGCGGCAGCTGCGCTTTCCCCACACTTGGTTTCTCTCTCAGGCAGAGGGGATGCTAGGACAAAGCGTATTTCGCTCCATGCGGGTATCGTCCACCAAGCTGTGGAGACTAGCTCAGGCAAGCAGCAGCAGCATCCCCTAACAAAACTGATTTCCCAAGGAAAGCTGCGCTTTCCCAGGCGAGATGCCCAGGCAAAGAGGCTTTTGCTGAATGCGGGTTTCTCCCACCGCGAGACTGGGATCAGGCAAGCAGCCCCAGCCCGCAGAACATTTCTTAGCGAATGCTGTGCTTTCGCAAAGGCTTTGGCTTGGAGCGAACAGCACTTCACTGCTGCTTCCTCAGCAAGGCTTCAGTCGCGTCAGGGAAGCAGAGCTGCGGGAGAGCTGGTGCCTCTTGGACCTTGCTTTCCCAGGCTCCAGTTCGTGTCCTGGGTTCACCCTGCCAAGCCGAACTAAGCAGACACAGCTACAACCCTCCAGTAGCGTGCATAGCCTAGGTTGGCACTCAATACACACTACCATCTTCCAGTGTAGGCATCCCTTGGCCTTTTACTCTGGCACTTAAGCGGACTGCAAACTAGACCAGTGCTTTCCCCACAGGAAAGGAGAGCTGACAGGAACCCTGCACATGGCCCGTGCACTGAATAGGGAGCTTTGGGGGACTGTCCCCACTCCTTCCCCTTAAACCCCGTGAATCCTCCAAGCTTCCACATCCTGGAGGAAGTCGGCGTCTGACTCGCTGTTAGTTCAGGGAGCTGTTTCTACGAGTACACCGTAGGCCCCTGGTGACTAGAGCATGTCTGCCCCAGGGACAGGTGGACAAGGAGCTGCTATCTCCTTGGCCCACAGACTCAGGACAGGCATGCTTTCTACCCAGACTCCTTCCTAAGAGTGGAGCCTGCACCCTGCCATACACATACCCTCCTGTCTCCTTAGCAACCAGGCTTCTGACTGTCTGAACTGGGAGCGGGTGACACTTGTATTACCACTGAACGCTGTGCCTGCCAGGGTCGTCCCTCCTGCTCTGCAACCGTTTCCCGACAAGAAGGCCAATGGCTGCTGCTCTTCTCCCCGGGCAGAGTGTTGAACGTTCCACAGATATGCTCCTGGGGTGCGCAGTGAAAAACGTGTCCCTTTCCTTAAGGCTCTTTCCATAGGCGCAAGCGCGCTTCTCTCACAGGCAGAAGGGATGCCCAGGCAAAGAGGATTTCTCTCCATGCGGGTTTAGTACACTGTGCTGAAGAGACCAGCTCAGGCAACAGGAGAATCCCTCAGACCCGACTCTGATTTCCCAAAGAATGCTGCGCTTTCCCAGAGGGGATGCCAGGGCAAAGAGGCTTTCGCTCTATGCGGTATTCTCCCATAGTGCTGCGAATACTAGGCTAAGGCAAGCAGCAACAGCAGCCCACAGAACCGACTCTGATTTCCCAGCGACTGCTATGCTTTCGCAGAGCTTTACAGCTTGGCAGGAACCGCACTTCGCTGCTGCTTCCTCAGAAAGGCTTTGGGTGTTTAGTCTGTCCCGACAGGGAAGAAGAGCCGCGGGAGAGCTGGTGCCTCTTGGGACTTGCTTTCTCGGGCTCCTCGTTCACACCCGGGGTTACCTTGCTATGCCGAACTAAGCAGACACAGTCCCAACCCAGCAGCAGCGTCCGTTCTTAACATGGCACTCAATGCCTATTACAATCTCGTGGGGAAGGTAAGGCTTTGTCTTTGGCTCTGGCGCTCCGGCAGGCTCAAGGTCTAGGCCAGTGCCTACACCAGAGGAGAGAGCTGGCGACAGGATCACTGCACATGGCCCGTGCACTGGGATGGGGAACTGTGGGGGACTGTCCACACTCTTTCCCCAGCACACCCCCTGCCACCCACATCGCTGCCACATCTTGGTGGAAGATGGCATCTGAATGCCAGTTCCATTTGTGTTGTTTCCGCGAGTTGCAGCTATGTCGCCTGGTGGGAAGCCCAAGTCTGTTCTTGGGACAGATGGCCAAGGAGATGCTGCCCCTTTTTGACCAGAGGCAAAGGACTGGCCTGCCTTCTGCCCAGACACCTTCCTCAGCGTGGAGTACGCGCCTCTGCCCTAGTCATGCCCTCATGTCTCCTTAGCAGCCTGGCTTCCATCTCTCTGCACAGGTAGCGGGTGACACTTGTCTTGCCACCGGCCTGTGGTTCGTGCCATGGCAGGCTATCCTGCATCCCGAGTGTTTCCAGACCCCAAGGCCAACGGCTCCTTTTCTTCTCCAGGGGCGGCAGCTGCGCTTTCCCCTCACTTGGTTTCTCTCTCAGGCAGAGGGGATGCTAGGACAAAGCGTATTTCGCTCCATGCGGGTATCGTCCACCAAGCTGTGGAGACTAGCTCAGGCAAGCAGCAGCAGCATCCCCTAACAAAACTCTGATTTCCCAAGGAAAGCTGCGCTTTCCCAGGCGAGATGCCCAGGCAAAGAGGCTTTTGCTGAATGCGGGTTTCTCCCACCGCGAGGCTGGGATCAGGCAAGCAGCCCCAGCCCGCAGAACATTTCTTAGCGAATGCTGTGCTTTCGCAAAGGCTTTGGCTTGGAGCGAACAGCACTTCACTGCTGCTTCCTCAGCAAGGCTTCAGTCGCGTCAGGGAAGCAGAGCTGCGGGAGAGCTGGTGCCTCTTGGACCTTGCTTTCCCAGGCTCCAGTTCGTGTCCTGGGTTCACCCTGCCAAGCCGAACTAAGCAGACACAGCTACAACCCTCCAGTAGCGTGCATAGCCTAGGTTGGCACTCAATACACACTACCATCTTCCAGTGTAGGCATCCCTTGGCCTTTTACTCTGGCATTTAAGCGGACTGCAAACTAGACCAGTGCTTTCTTCACAGGAAAGGAGAGCTGACAGGAACCCTGCACATGGCCCTTGCACTGAATAGGGAGCTTTGGGGGACTGTCCCCACTCCTTCCCCTTAAACCCCGTGAATCCTCCAAGCTTCCACATCCTGGAGGAAGTCGGCGTCTGACTCGCTGTTAGTTCAGGGAGCTGTTTCTACGAGTACACCGTAGGCCCCTGGTGACTAGAGCATGTCTGCCCCAGGGACAGGTGGACAAGGAGCTGCTATCTCCTTGGCCCACAGACTCAGGACAGGCATGCTTTCTAACCAGACTCCTTCCTAAGAGTGGAGCCTGCACCCTGCCATACACATACCCTCCTGTCTCCTTAGCAACCAGGCTTCTGACTGTCTGAACTGGGAGCGGGTGACACTTGTATTACCACTGAACGCTGTGCCTGCCAGGGTCGTCCCTCCTGCTCTGCAACCGTTTCCCGACAAGAAGGCCAATGGCTGCTGCTCTTCTCCCCGGGCAGAGTGTTGAACGTTCCACAGATATGCTCCTGGGGTGCGCAGTGAAAAACGTGTCCCTTTCCTTAAGGCTCTTTCCATAGGCGCAAGCGCGCTTCTCTCACAGGCAGAAGGGATGCCCAGGCAAAGAGGATTTCTCTCCATGCGGGTTTAGTACACTGTGCTGAAGAGACCAGCTCAGGCAACAGGAGAATCCCTCAGACCCGACTCTGATTTCCCAAAGAATGCTGCGCTTTCCCAGAGGGGATGCCAGGGCAAAGAGGCTTTCGCTCTATGCGGTATTCTCCCATAGTGCTGCGAATACTAGGCTAAGGCAAGCAGCAACAGCAGCCCACAGAACCGACTCTGATTTCCCAGCGACTGCTATGCTTTCGCAGAGCTTTACAGCTTGGCAGGAACCGCACTTCGCTGCTGCTTCCTCAGAAAGGCTTTGGGTGTTTAGTCTGTCCCGACAGGGAAGAAGAGCCGCGGGAGAGCTGGTGCCTCTTGGGACTTGCTTTCTCGGGCTCCTCGTTCACACCCGGGGTTACCTTGCTATGCCGAACTAAGCAGACACAGTCCCAACCCAGCAGCAGCGTCCGTTCTTAACATGGCACTCAATGCCTATTACAATCTCGTGGGGAAGGTAAGGCTTTGTCTTTGGCTCTGGCGCTCCGGCAGGCTCAAGGTCTAGGCCAGTGCCTACACCAGAGGAGAGAGCTGACGACAGGATCACTGCACATGGCCCGTGCACTGGGATGGGGAACTGTGGGGGACTGTCCACACTCTTTCCCCAGCACACCCCCTGCCACCCACATCGCTGCCACATCTTGGTGGAAGATGGCATCTGAATGCCAGTTCCATTTGTGTTGTTTCCGCGAGTTGCAGCTATGTCGCCTGGTGGGAAGCCCAAGTCTGTTCTTGGGACAGATGGCCAAGGAGATGCTGCCCCTTTTTGACCAGAGGCAAAGGACTGGCCTGCCTTCTGCCCAGACACCTTCCTCAGCGTGGAGTACGCGCCTCTGCCCTAGTCATGCCCTCATGTCTCCTTAGCAGCCTGGCTTCCATCTCTCTGCACAGGTAGCGGGTGACACTTGTCTTGCCACCGGCCTGTGGTTCGTGCCATGGCAGGCTATCCTGCATCCCGAGTGTTTCCAGACCCCAAGGCCAACGGCTCCTTTTCTTCTCCAGGGGCGGCAGCTGCGCTTTCCCCTCACTTGGTTTCTCTCTCAGGCAGAGGGGATGCTAGGACAAAGCGTATTTCGCTCCATGCGGGTATCGTCCACCAAGCTGTGGAGACTAGCTCAGGCAAGCAGCAGCAGCATCCCCTAACAAAACTCTGATTTCCCAAGGAAAGCTGCGCTTTCCCAGGCGAGATGCCCAGGCAAAGAGGCTTTTGCTGAATGCGGGTTTCTCCCACCGCGAGGCTGGGATCAGGCAAGCAGCCCCAGCCCGCAGAACATTTCTTAGCGAATGCTGTGCTTTCGCAAAGGCTTTGGCTTGGAGCGAACAGCACTTCACTGCTGCTTCCTCAGCAAGGCTTCAGTCGCGTCAGGGAAGCAGAGCTGCGGGAGAGCTGGTGCCTCTTGGACCTTGCTTTCCCAGGCTCCAGTTCGTGTCCTGGGTTCACCCTGCCAAGCCGAACTAAGCAGACACAGCTACAACCCTCCAGTAGCGTGCATAGCCTAGGTTGGCACTCAATACACACTACCATCTTCCAGTGTAGGCATCCCTTGGCCTTTTACTCTGGCATTTAAGCGGACTGCAAACTAGACCAGTGCTTTCTTCACAGGAAAGGAGAGCTGACAGGAACCCTGCACATGGCCCTTGCACTGAATAGGGAGCTTTGGGGGACTGTCCCCACTCCTTCCCCTTAAACCCCGTGAATCCTCCAAGCTTCCACATCCTGGAGGAAGTCGGCGTCTGACTCGCTGTTAGTTCAGGGAGCTGTTTCTACGAGTACACCGTAGGCCCCTGGTGACTAGAGCATGTCTGCCCCAGGGACAGGTGGACAAGGAGCTGCTATCTCCTTGGCCCACAGACTCAGGACAGGCATGCTTTCTAACCAGACTCCTTCCTAAGAGTGGAGCCTGCACCCTGCCATACACATACCCTCCTGTCTCCTTAGCAACCAGGCTTCTGACTGTCTGAACTGGGAGCGGGTGACACTTGTATTACCACTGAACGCTGTGCCTGCCAGGGTCGTCCCTCCTGCTCTGCAACCGTTTCCCGACAAGAAGGCCAATGGCTGCTGCTCTTCTCCCCGGGCAGAGTGTTGAACGTTCCACAGATATGCTCCTGGGGTGCGCAGTGAAAAACGTGTCCCTTTCCTTAAGGCTCTTTCCATAGGCGCAAGCGCGCTTCTCTCACAGGCAGAAGGGATGCCCAGGCAAAGAGGATTTCTCTCCATGCGGGTTTAGTACACTGTGCTGAAGAGACCAGCTCAGGCAACAGGAGAATCCCTCAGACCCGACTCTGATTTCCCAAAGAATGCTGCGCTTTCCCAGAGGGGATGCCAGGGCAAAGAGGCTTTCGCTCTATGCGGTATTCTCCCATAGTGCTGCGAATACTAGGCTAAGGCAAGCAGCAACAGCAGCCCACAGAACCGACTCTGATTTCCCAGCGACTGCTATGCTTTCGCAGAGCTTTACAGCTTGGCAGGAACCGCACTTCGCTGCTGCTTCCTCAGAAAGGCTTTGGGTGTTTAGTCTGTCCCGACAGGGAAGAAGAGCCGCGGGAGAGCTGGTGCCTCTTGGGACTTGCTTTCTCGGGCTCCTCGTTCACACCCGGGGTTACCTTGCTATGCCGAACTAAGCAGACACAGTCCCAACCCAGCAGCAGCGTCCGTTCTTAACATGGCACTCAATGCCTATTACAATCTCGTGGGGAAGGTAAGGCTTTGTCTTTGGCTCTGGCGCTCCGGCAGGCTCAAGGTCTAGGCCAGTGCCTACACCAGAGGAGAGAGCTGGCGACAGGATCACTGCACATGGCCCGTGCACTGGGATGGGGAACTGTGGGGGACTGTCCACACTCTTTCCCCAGCACACCCCCTGCCACCCACATCGCTGCCACATCTTGGTGGAAGATGGCATCTGAATGCCAGTTCCATTTGTGTTGTTTCCGCGAGTTGCAGCTATGTCGCCTGGTGGGAAGCCCAAGTCTGTTCTTGGGACAGATGGCCAAGGAGATGCTGCCCCTTTTTGACCAGAGGCAAAGGACTGGCCTGCCTTCTGCCCAGACACCTTCCTCAGCGTGGAGTACGCGCCTCTGCCCTAGTCATGCCCTCATGTCTCCTTAGCAGCCTGGCTTCCATCTCTCTGCACAGGTAGCGGGTGACACTTGTCTTGCCACCGGCCTGTGGTTCGTGCCATGGCAGGCTATCCTGCATCCCGAGTGTTTCCAGACCCCAAGGCCAACGGCTCCTTTTCTTCTCCAGGGGCGGCAGCTGCGCTTTCCCCTCACTTGGTTTCTCTCTCAGGCAGAGGGGATGCTAGGACAAAGCGTATTTCGCTCCATGCGGGTATCGTCCACCAAGCTGTGGAGACTAGCTCAGGCAAGCAGCAGCAGCATCCCCTAACAAAACTCTGATTTCCCAAGGAAAGCTGCGCTTTCCCAGGCGAGATGCCCAGGCAAAGAGGCTTTTGCTGAATGCGGGTTTCTCCCACCGCGAGGCTGGGATCAGGCAAGCAGCCCCAGCCCGCAGAACATTTCTTAGCGAATGCTGTGCTTTCGCAAAGGCTTTGGCTTGGAGCGAACAGCACTTCACTGCTGCTTCCTCAGCAAGGCTTCAGTCGCGTCAGGGAAGCAGAGCTGCGGGAGAGCTGGTGCCTCTTGGACCTTGCTTTCCCAGGCTCCAGTTCGTGTCCTGGGTTCACCCTGCCAAGCCGAACTAAGCAGACACAGCTACAACCCTCCAGTAGCGTGCATAGCCTAGGTTGGCACTCAATACACACTACCATCTTCCAGTGTAGGCATCCCTTGGCCTTTTACTCTGGCATTTAAGCGGACTGCAAACTAGACCAGTGCTTTCTTCACAGGAAAGGAGAGCTGACAGGAACCCTGCACATGGCCCTTGCACTGAATAGGGAGCTTTGGGGGACTGTCCCCACTCCTTCCCCTTAAACCCCGTGAATCCTCCAAGCTTCCACATCCTGGAGGAAGTCGGCGTCTGACTCGCTGTTAGTTCAGGGAGCTGTTTCTACGAGTACACCGTAGGCCCCTGGTGACTAGAGCATGTCTGCCCCAGGGACAGGTGGACAAGGAGCTGCTATCTCCTTGGCCCACAGACTCAGGACAGGCATGCTTTCTAACCAGACTCCTTCCTAAGAGTGGAGCCTGCACCCTGCCATACACATCCCCTCCTGTCTCCTTAGCAACCAGGCTTCTGACTGTCTGAACTGGGAGCGGGTGACACTTGTATTACCACTGAACGCTGTGCCTGCCAGGGTCGTCCCTCCTGCTCTGCAACCGTTTCCAGACAAGAAGGCCAATGGCTGCTGCTCTTCTCCCCGGGCAGAGTGTTGAACCTTCCACAGATATGCTCCTGGGGTGCGCAGTGAAAAACGTGTCCCTTTCCTTAAGGCTCTTTCCATAGGCGCAAGCGCGCTTCTCTCACAGGCAGAAGGGATGCCCAGGCAAAGAGGATTTCTCTCCATGCGGGTTTAGTACACTGTGCTGAAGAGACCAGCTCAGGCAACAGGAGAATCCCTCAGACCCGACTCTGATTTCCCAAAGAATGCTGCGCTTTCCCAGAGGGGATGCCAGGGCAAAGAGGCTTTCGCTCTATGCGGTATTCTCCCATAGTGCTGCGAATACTAGGCTAAGGCAAGCAGCAACAGCAGCCCACAGAACTGACTCTGATTTCCCAGCGACTGCTATGCTTTCGCAGAGCTTTACAGCTTGGCAGGAACCGCACTTCGCTGCTGCTTCCTCAGAAAGGCTTTGGGTGTTTAGTCTGTCCCGACAGGGAAGAAGAGCCGCGAGAGAGCTGGTGCCTCTTGGGACTTGCTTTCTCGGGCTCCTCGTTCACACCCGGGGTTACCTTGCTATGCCGAACTAAGCAGACACAGTCCCAACCCAGCAGCAGCGTCCGTTCTTAACATGGCACTCAATGCCTATTACAATCTCGTGGGGAAGGTAAGGCTTTGCCTTTGGCTCTGGCGCTCCGGCAGGCTCAAGGTCTAGGCCATTGCCTACACCACAGGAGAGAGCTGGCGACAGGATCACTGCACATGGCCCGTGCACTGGGATGGGGAACTGTGGGGGACTGTCCACACTCTTTCCCCAGCACACCCCCTGCCACCCACATCGCTGCCACATCTTGGTGGAAGATGGCATCTGAATGCCAGTTCCATTTGTGTTGTTTCCGCGAGTTGCAGCTATGTCGCCTGGTGGGAAGCCCAAGTCTGTTCTTGGGACAGATGGCCAAGGAGATGCTGCACCTTTTTGACCAGAGGCAAAGGACTGGCCTGCCTTCTGCCCAGACACCTTCCTCAGCGTGGAGTACGCGCCTCTGCCCTAGTCATGCCCTCATGTCTCCTTAGCAGGCTGGCTTCCATCTCTCTGCACAGGTAGCGGGTGACACTTGTCTTGCCACCGGCCTGTGGTTCGTGCCATGGCAGGCTATCCTGCATCCCGAGTGTTTCCAGACCCCAAGGCCAACGGCTCCTTTTCTTCTCCAGGGGCGGCAGTTGCGCTTTCCCCTCACTTGGTTTCTCTCTCAGGCAGAGGGGATGCTAGGACAAAGCGTATTTCGATCCATGCGGGTATCGTCCACCAAGCTGTGGAGACTAGCTCAGGCAAGCAGAAGCAGCATCCCCTAAAAAAACTCTGATTTCCCAAGGAAAGCTGCGCTTTCCCAGGCGAGATGCCCAGGCAAAGAGGCTTTTGCTGAATGCGGGTTTCTCCCACCGCGAGGCTGGGATCAGGCAAGCAGCCCCAGCCCGCAGAACATTTCTTAGCGAATGCTGTGCTTTCGCAAAGGCTTTGGCTTGGAGCGAACAGCACTTCACTGCTGCTTCCTCAGCAAGGCTTCAGTCGCGTCAGGGAAGCAGAGCTGCGGGAGAGCTGGTGCCTCTTGGACCTTGCTTTCCCAGGCTCCAGTTCGTGTCCTGGGTTCACCCTGCCAAGCCGAACTAAGCAGACACAGCTACAACCCTCCAGTAGCGTGCATAGCCTAGGTTGGCACTCAATACACACTACCATATTCCAGTGTAGGCATCCCTTGGCCTTTTACTCTGGCATTTAAGCGGACTGCAAACTAGACCAGTGCTTTCCCCACAGGAAAGGAGAGCTGACAGGAACCCTGCACATGGCCCGTGCACTGAATAGGGAGCTTTGGGGGACTGTCCCCACTCCTTCCCCTTAAACCCCGTGAATCCTCCAAGCTTCCACATCCTGGAGGAAGTCGGCGTCTGACTCGCTGTTAGTTCAGGGAGCTGTTTCTACGAGTACACCGTAGGCCCCTGGTGACTAGAGCATGTCTGCCCCAGGGACAGGTGGCCAAGGAGCTGCTATCTCCTTGGCCCACAGACTCAGGACAGGCATGCTTTCTACCCAGACTCCTTCCTAAGAGTGGAGCCTGCACCCTGCCATACACATCCCCTCCTGTCTCCTTAGCAACCAGGCTTCTGACTGTCTGAACTGGGAGCGGGTGACACTTGTATTACCACTGAACGCTGTGCCTGCCAGGGTTTCCCTCCTGCTCTGCAACCGTTTCCCGACAAGAAGGCCAATGGCTGCTGCTCTTCTCCCCGGGAAGAGTGTTGAACCTTCCACAGATATGCTCCTGGGGTGCGCAGTGAAAAACGTGTCCCTTTCCTTAAGGCTCTTTCCATAGGCGCAAGCGCGCTTCTCTCACAGGCAGAAGGGATGCCCAGGCAAAGAGGATTTCTCTCCATGCGGGTTTAGTACACTGTGCTGAAGAGACCAGCTCAGGCAACAGGAGAATCCCTCAGACCCGACTCTGATTTCCCAAAGAATGCTGCGCTTTCCCAGAGGGGATGCCAGGGCAAAGAGGCTTTCGCTCTATGCGGTATTCTCCCATAGTGCTGCGAATACTAGGCTAAGGCAAGCAGCAACAGCAGCCCACAGAACCGACTCTGATTTCCCAGCGACTGCTATGCTTTCGCAGAGCTTTACAGCTTGGCAGGAACCGCACTTCGCTGCTGCTTCCTCAGAAAGGCTTTGGGTGTTTAGTCTGTCCCGGCAGGGAAGAAGAGCCGCGGGAGAGCTGGTGCCTCTTGGGACTTGCTTTCTCGGGCTCCTCGTTCACGCCCGGGGTTACCTTGCTATGCCGAACTAAGCAGACACAGTCCCAACCCAGCAGCAGCGTCCGTTCTTAACATGGCACTCAATGCCTATTACAATCTCGTGGGGAAGGTAAGGCTTTGTCTTTGGCTCTGGCGCTCCGGGAGGCTCAAGGTCTAGGCCATTGCCTACACCACAGGAGAGAGCTGGCGACAGGATCACTGCACATGGCCCGTGCACTGGGATGGGGAACTGTGGGGGACTGTCCACACTCTTTCCCCAGCACACCCCCTGCCACCCACATCGCTGCCACATCTTGGTGGAAGATGGCATCTGAATGCCAGTTCCATTTGTGTTGTTTCCGCGAGTTGCAGCTATGTCGCCTGGTGGGAAGCCCAAGTCTGTTCTTGGGACAGATGGCCAAGGAGATGCTGCCCCCTTTTGACCAGAGGCAAAGGACTGGCCTGCCTTCTGCCCAGACTCCTTCCTCAGCGTGGAGTACGCGCCTCTGCCCTAGTCATGCCCCCATGTCTCCCTAGCAGCCTGGCTCCCATCTCTCTGCACAGGTAGCGGGTGACACTTGTCTTGCCACCGGCCTGTGGTTCGTGCCATGGCAGGCTATCCTGCATCCCGAGGGTTTCCAGACCCCAAGGCCAACGGCTCCTTCTCTTCTCCAGGGGCGGCAGCTGCGCTTTCCCCACACTTGGTTTCTCTCTCAGGCAGAGGGGATGCTAGGACAAAGCGTATTTCGCTCCATGCGGGTATCGTCCACCAAGCTGTGGAGACTAGCTCAGGCAAGCAGCAGCAGCATCCCCTAACAAAACTGATTTCCCAAGGAAAGCTGCGCTTTCCCAGGCGAGATGCCCAGGCAAAGAGGCTTTTGCTGAATGCGGGTTTCTCCCACCGCGAGACTGGGATCAGGCAAGCAGCCCCAGCCCGCAGAACATTTCTTAGCGAATGCTGTGCTTTCGCAAAGGCTTTGGCTTGGAGCGAACAGCACTTCACTGCTGCTTCCTCAGCAAGGCTTCAGTCGCGTCAGGGAAGCAGAGCTGCGGGAGAGCTGGTGCCTCTTGGACCTTGCTTTCCCAGGCTCCAGTTCGTGTCCTGGGTTCACCCTGCCAAGCCGAACTAAGCAGACACAGCTACAACCCTCCAGTAGCGTGCATAGCCTAGGTTGGCACTCAATACACACTACCATCTTCCAGTGTAGGCATCCCTTGGCCTTTTACTCTGGCACTTAAGCGGACTGCAAACTAGACCAGTGCTTTCCCCACAGGAAAGGAGAGCTGACAGGAACCCTGCACATGGCCCGTGCACTGAATAGGGAGCTTTGGGGGACTGTCCCCACTCCTTCCCCTTAAACCCCGTGAATCCTCCAAGCTTCCACATCCTGGAGGAAGTCGGCGTCTGACTCGCTGTTAGTTCAGGGAGCTGTTTCTACGAGTACACCGTAGGCCCCTGGTGACTAGAGCATGTCTGCCCCAGGGACAGGTGGCCAAGGAGCTGCTATCTCCTTGGCCCACAGACTCAGGACAGGCATGCTTTCTACCCAGACTCCTTCCTAAGAGTGGAGCCTGCACCCTGCCATACACATCCCCTCCTGTCTCCTTAGCAACCAGGCTTCTGACTGTCTGAACTGGGAGCGGGTGACACTTGTATTACCACTGAACGCTGTGCCTGCCAGGGTCGTCCCTCCTGCTCTGCAACCGTTTCCAGACAAGAAGGCCAATGGCTGCTGCTCTTCTCCCCGGGCAGAGTGTTGAACCTTCCACAGATATGCTCCTGGGGTGCGCAGTGAAAAACGTGTCCCTTTCCTTAAGGCTCTTTCCATAGGCGCAAGCGCGCTTCTCTCACAGGCAGAAGGGATGCCCAGGCAAAGAGGATTTCTCTCCATGCGGGTTTAGTACACTGTGCTGAAGAGACCAGCTCAGGCAACAGGAGAATCCCTCAGACCCGACTCTGATTTCCCAAAGAATGCTGCGCTTTCCCAGAGGGGATGCCAGGGCAAAGAGGCTTTCGCTCTATGCGGTATTCTCCCATAGTGCTGCGAATACTAGGCTAAGGCAAGCAGCAACAGCAGCCCACAGAACCGACTCTGATTTCCCAGCGACTGCTATGCTTTCGCAGAGCTTTACAGCTTGGCAGGAACCGCACTTCGCTGCTGCTTCCTCAGAAAGGCTTTGGGTGTTTAGTCTGTCCCGACAGGGAAGAAGAGCCGCGGGAGAGCTGGTGCCTCTTGGGACTTGCTTTCTCGGGCTCCTCGTTCACACCCGGGGTTACCTTGCTATGCCGAACTAAGCAGACACAGTCCCAACCCAGCAGCAGCGTCCGTTCTTAACATGGCACTCAATGCCTATTACAATCTCGTGGGGAAGGTAAGGCTTTGTCTTTGGCTCTGGCGCTCCGGCAGGCTCAAGGTCTAGGCCAGTGCCTACACCAGAGGAGAGAGCTGGCGACAGGATCACTGCACATGGCCCGTGCACTGGGATGGGGAACTGTGGGGGACTGTCCACACTCTTTCCCCAGCACACCCCCTGCCACCCACATCGCTGCCACATCTTGGTGGAAGATGGCATCTGAATGCCAGTTCCATTTGTGTTGTTTCCGCGAGTTGCAGCTATGTCGCCTGGTGGGAAGCCCAAGTCTGTTCTTGGGACAGATGGCCAAGGAGATGCTGCCCCTTTTTGACCAGAGGCAAAGGACTGGCCTGCCTTCTGCCCAGACACCTTCCTCAGCGTGGAGTACGCGCCTCTGCCCTAGTCATGCCCTCATGTCTCCTTAGCAGCCTGGCTTCCATCTCTCTGCACAGGTAGCGGGTGACACTTGTCTTGCCACCGGCCTGTGGTTCGTGCCATGGCAGGCTATCCTGCATCCCGAGTGTTTCCAGACCCCAAGGCCAACGGCTCCTTTTCTTCTCCAGGGGCGGCAGCTGCGCTTTCCCCTCACTTGGTTTCTCTCTCAGGCAGAGGGGATGCTAGGACAAAGCGTATTTCGCTCCATGCGGGTATCGTCCACCAAGCTGTGGAGACTAGCTCAGGCAAGCAGCAGCAGCATCCCCTAACAAAACTCTGATTTCCCAAGGAAAGCTGCGCTTTCCCAGGCGAGATGCCCAGGCAAAGAGGCTTTTGCTGAATGCGGGTTTCTCCCACCGCGAGGCTGGGATCAGGCAAGCAGCCCCAGCCCGCAGAACATTTCTTAGCGAATGCTGTGCTTTCGCAAAGGCTTTGGCTTGGAGCGAACAGCACTTCACTGCTGCTTCCTCAGCAAGGCTTCAGTCGCGTCAGGGAAGCAGAGCTGCGGGAGAGCTGGTGCCTCTTGGACCTTGCTTTCCCAGGCTCCAGTTCGTGTCCTGGGTTCACCCTGCCAAGCCGAACTAAGCAGACACAGCTACAACCCTCCAGTAGCGTGCATAGCCTAGGTTGGCACTCAATACACACTACCATCTTCCAGTGTAGGCATCCCTTGGCCTTTTACTCTGGCATTTAAGCGGACTGCAAACTAGACCAGTGCTTTCTTCACAGGAAAGGAGAGCTGACAGGAACCCTGCACATGGCCCTTGCACTGAATAGGGAGCTTTGGGGGACTGTCCCCACTCCTTCCCCTTAAACCCCGTGAATCCTCCAAGCTTCCACATCCTGGAGGAAGTCGGCGTCTGACTCGCTGTTAGTTCAGGGAGCTGTTTCTACGAGTACACCGTAGGCCCCTGGTGACTAGAGCATGTCTGCCCCAGGGACAGGTGGACAAGGAGCTGCTATCTCCTTGGCCCACAGACTCAGGACAGGCATGCTTTCTAACCAGACTCCTTCCTAAGAGTGGAGCCTGCACCCTGCCATACACATACCCTCCTGTCTCCTTAGCAACCAGGCTTCTGACTGTCTGAACTGGGAGCGGGTGACACTTGTATTACCACTGAACGCTGTGCCTGCCAGGGTCGTCCCTCCTGCTCTGCAACCGTTTCCCGACAAGAAGGCCAATGGCTGCTGCTCTTCTCCCCGGGCAGAGTGTTGAACGTTCCACAGATATGCTCCTGGGGTGCGCAGTGAAAAACGTGTCCCTTTCCTTAAGGCTCTTTCCATAGGCGCAAGCGCGCTTCTCTCACAGGCAGAAGGGATGCCCAGGCAAAGAGGATTTCTCTCCATGCGGGTTTAGTACACTGTGCTGAAGAGACCAGCTCAGGCAACAGGAGAATCCCTCAGACCCGACTCTGATTTCCCAAAGAATGCTGCGCTTTCCCAGAGGGGATGCCAGGGCAAAGAGGCTTTCGCTCTATGCGGTATTCTCCCATAGTGCTGCGAATACTAGGCTAAGGCAAGCAGCAACAGCAGCCCACAGAACCGACTCTGATTTCCCAGCGACTGCTATGCTTTCGCAGAGCTTTACAGCTTGGCAGGAACCGCACTTCGCTGCTGCTTCCTCAGAAAGGCTTTGGGTGTTTAGTCTGTCCCGACAGGGAAGAAGAGCCGCGGGAGAGCTGGTGCCTCTTGGGACTTGCTTTCTCGGGCTCCTCGTTCACACCCGGGGTTACCTTGCTATGCCGAACTAAGCAGACACAGTCCCAACCCAGCAGCAGCGTCCGTTCTTAACATGGCACTCAATGCCTATTACAATCTCGTGGGGAAGGTAAGGCTTTGTCTTTGGCTCTGGCGCTCCGGCAGGCTCAAGGTCTAGGCCAGTGCCTACACCAGAGGAGAGAGCTGGCGACAGGATCACTGCACATGGCCCGTGCACTGGGATGGGGAACTGTGGGGGACTGTCCACACTCTTTCCCCAGCACACCCCCTGCCACCCACATCGCTGCCACATCTTGGTGGAAGATGGCATCTGAATGCCAGTTCCATTTGTGTTGTTTCCGCGAGTTGCAGCTATGTCGCCTGGTGGGAAGCCCAAGTCTGTTCTTGGGACAGATGGCCAAGGAGATGCTGCCCCTTTTTGACCAGAGGCAAAGGACTGGCCTGCCTTCTGCCCAGACACCTTCCTCAGCGTGGAGTACGCGCCTCTGCCCTAGTCATGCCCTCATGTCTCCTTAGCAGCCTGGCTTCCATCTCTCTGCACAGGTAGCGGGTGACACTTGTCTTGCCACCGGCCTGTGGTTCGTGCCATGGCAGGCTATCCTGCATCCCGAGTGTTTCCAGACCCCAAGGCCAACGGCTCCTTTTCTTCTCCAGGGGCGGCAGCTGCGCTTTCCCCTCACTTGGTTTCTCTCTCAGGCAGAGGGGATGCTAGGACAAAGCGTATTTCGCTCCATGCGGGTATCGTCCACCAAGCTGTGGAGACTAGCTCAGGCAAGCAGCAGCAGCATCCCCTAACAAAACTCTGATTTCCCAAGGAAAGCTGCGCTTTCCCAGGCGAGATGCCCAGGCAAAGAGGCTTTTGCTGAATGCGGGTTTCTCCCACCGCGAGGCTGGGATCAGGCAAGCAGCCCCAGCCCGCAGAACATTTCTTAGCGAATGCTGTGCTTTCGCAAAGGCTTTGGCTTGGAGCGAACAGCACTTCACTGCTGCTTCCTCAGCAAGGCTTCAGTCGCGTCAGGGAAGCAGAGCTGCGGGAGAGCTGGTGCCTCTTGGACCTTGCTTTCCCAGGCTCCAGTTCGTGTCCTGGGTTCACCCTGCCAAGCCGAACTAAGCAGACACAGCTACAACCCTCCAGTAGCGTGCATAGCCTAGGTTGGCACTCAATACACACTACCATCTTCCAGTGTAGGCATCCCTTGGCCTTTTACTCTGGCATTTAAGCGGACTGCAAACTAGACCAGTGCTTTCTTCACAGGAAAGGAGAGCTGACAGGAACCCTGCACATGGCCCTTGCACTGAATAGGGAGCTTTGGGGGACTGTCCCCACTCCTTCCCCTTAAACCCCGTGAATCCTCCAAGCTTCCACATCCTGGAGGAAGTCGGCGTCTGACTCGCTGTTAGTTCAGGGAGCTGTTTCTACGAGTACACCGTAGGCCCCTGGTGACTAGAGCATGTCTGCCCCAGGGACAGGTGGACAAGGAGCTGCTATCTCCTTGGCCCACAGACTCAGGACAGGCATGCTTTCTAACCAGACTCCTTCCTAAGAGTGGAGCCTGCACCCTGCCATACACATCCCCTCCTGTCTCCTTAGCAACCAGGCTTCTGACTGTCTGAACTGGGAGCGGGTGACACTTGTATTACCACTGAACGCTGTGCCTGCCAGGGTCGTCCCTCCTGCTCTGCAACCGTTTCCAGACAAGAAGGCCAATGGCTGCTGCTCTTCTCCCCGGGCAGAGTGTTGAACCTTCCACAGATATGCTCCTGGGGTGCGCAGTGAAAAACGTGTCCCTTTCCTTAAGGCTCTTTCCATAGGCGCAAGCGCGCTTCTCTCACAGGCAGAAGGGATGCCCAGGCAAAGAGGATTTCTCTCCATGCGGGTTTAGTACACTGTGCTGAAGAGACCAGCTCAGGCAACAGGAGAATCCCTCAGACCCGACTCTGATTTCCCAAAGAATGCTGCGCTTTCCCAGAGGGGATGCCAGGGCAAAGAGGCTTTCGCTCTATGCGGTATTCTCCCATAGTGCTGAGAATACTAGGCTAAGGCAAGCAGCCACAGCAGCCCACAGAACTGACTCTGATTTCCCAGCGACTGCTATGCTTTCGCAGAGCTTTACAGCTTGGCAGGAACCGCACTTCGCTGCTGCTTCCTCAGAAAGGCTTTGGGTGTTTAGTCTGTCCCGACAGGGAAGAAGAGCCGCGAGAGAGCTGGTGCCTCTTGGGACTTGCTTTCTCGGGCTCCTCGTTCACACCCGGGGTTACCTTGCTATGCCGAACTAAGCAGACACAGTCCCAACCCAGCAGCAGCGTCCGTTCTTAACATGGCACTCAATGCCTATTACAATCTCGTGGGGAAGGTAAGGCTTTGCCTTTGGCTCTGGCGCTCCGGCAGGCTCAAGGTCTAGGCCATTGCCTACACCACAGGAGAGAGCTGGCGACAGGATCACTGCACATGGCCCGTGCACTGGGATGGGGAACTGTGGGGGACTGTCCACACTCTTTCCCCAGCACACCCCCTGCCACCCACATCGCTGCCACATCTTGGTGGAAGATGGCATCTGAATGCCAGTTCCATTTGTGTTGTTTCCGCGAGTTGCAGCTATGTCGCCTGGTGGGAAGCCCAAGTCTGTTCTTGGGACAGATGGCCAAGGAGATGCTGCACCTTTTTGACCAGAGGCAAAGGACTGGCCTGCCTTCTGCCCAGACACCTTCCTCAGCGTGGAGTACGCGCCTCTGCCCTAGTCATGCCCTCATGTCTCCTTAGCAGCCTGGCTTCCATCTCTCTGCACAGGTAGCGGGTGACACTTGTCTTGCCACCGGCCTGTGGTTCGTGCCATGGCAGGCTATCCTGCATCCCGAGTGTTTCCAGACCCCAAGGCCAACGGCTCCTTTTCTTCTCCAGGGGCGGCAGTTGCGCTTTCCCCTCACTTGGTTTCTCTCTCAGGCAGAGGGGATGCTAGGACAAAGCGTATTTCGCTCCATGCGGGTATCGTCCACCAAGCTGTGGAGACTAGCTCAGGCAAGCAGAAGCAGCATCCCCTAAAAAAACTCTGATTTCCCAAGGAAAGCTGCGCTTTCCCAGGCGAGATGCCCAGGCAAAGAGGCTTTTGCTGAATGCGGGTTTCTCCCACCGCGAGGCTGGGATCAGGCAAGCAGCCCCAGCCCGCAGAACATTTCTTAGCGAATGCTGTGCTTTCGCAAAGGCTTTGGCTTGGAGCGAACAGCACTTCACTGCTGCTTCCTCAGCAAGGCTTCAGTCGCGTCAGGGAAGCAGAGCTGCGGGAGAGCTGGTGCCTCTTGGACCTTGCTTTCCCAGGCTCCAGTTCGTGTCCTGGGTTCACCCTGCCAAGCCGAACTAAGCAGACACAGCTACAACCCTCCAGTAGCGTGCATAGCCTAGGTTGGCACTCAATACACACTACCATCTTCCAGTGTAGGCATCCCTTGGCCTTTTACTCTGGCATTTAAGCGGACTGCAAACTAGACCAGTGCTTTCCCCACAGGAAAGGAGAGCTGACAGGAACCCTGCACATGGCCCGTGCACTGAATAGGGAGCTTTGGGGGACTGTCCCCACTCCTTCCCCTTAAACCCCGTGAATCCTCCAAGCTTCCACATCCTGGAGGAAGTCGGCGTCTGACTCGCTGTTAGTTCAGGGAGCTGTTTCTACGAGTACACCGTAGGCCCCTGGTGACTAGAGCATGTCTGCCCCAGGGACAGGTGGCCAAGGAGCTGCTATCTCCTTGGCCCACAGACTCAGGACAGGCATGCTTTCTACCCAGACTCCTTCCTAAGAGTGGAGCCTGCACCCTGCCATACACATCCCCTCCTGTCTCCTTAGCAACCAGGCTTCTGACTGTCTGAACTGGGAGCGGGTGACACTTGTATTACCACTGAACGCTGTGCCTGCCAGGGTTTCCCTCCTGCTCTGCAACCGTTTCCCGACAAGAAGGCCAATGGCTGCTGCTCTTCTCCCCGGGCAGAGTGTTGAACGTTCCACAGATATGCTCCTGGGGTGCGCAGTGAAAAACGTGTCCCTTTCCTTAAGGCTCTTTCCATAGGCGCAAGCGCGCTTCTCTCACAGGCAGAAGGGATGCCCAGGCAAAGAGGATTTCTCTCCATGCGGGTTTAGTACACTGTGCTGAAGAGACCAGCTCAGGCAACAGGAGAATCCCTCAGACCCGACTCTGATTTCCCAAAGAATGCTGCGCTTTCCCAGAGGGGATGCCAGGGCAAAGAGGCTTTCGCTCTATGCGGTATTCTCCCATAGTGCTGCGAATACTAGGCTAAGGCAAGCAGCAACAGCAGCCCACAGAACCGACTCTGATTTCCCAGCGACTGCTATGCTTTCGCAGAGCTTTACAGCTTGGCAGGAACCGCACTTCGCTGCTGCTTCCTCAGAAAGGCTTTGGGTGTTTAGTCTGTCCCGGCAGGGAAGAAGAGCCGCGGGAGAGCTGGTGCCTCTTGGGACTTGCTTTCTCGGGCTCCTCGTTCACGCCCGGGGTTACCTTGCTATGCCGAACTAAGCAGACACAGTCCCAACCCAGCAGCAGCGTCCGTTCTTAACATGGCACTCAATGCCCATTACAATCTCGTGGGGAAGGTAAGGCTTTGTCTTTGGCTCTGGCGCTCCGGGAGGCTCAAGGTCTAGGCCATTGCCTACACCACAGGAGAGAGCTGGCGACAGGATCACTGCACATGGCCCGTGCACTGGGATGGGGAACTGTGGGGGACTGTCCACACTCTTTCCCCAGCACACCCCCTGCCACCCACATCGCTGCCACATCTTGGTGGAAGATGGCATCTGAATGCCAGTTCCATTTGTGTTGTTTCCGCGAGTTGCAGCTATGTCGCCTGGTGGGAAGCCCAAGTCTGTTCTTGGGACAGATGGCCAAGGAGATGCTGCCCCCTTTTGACCAGAGGCAAAGGACTGGCCTGCCTTCTGCCCAGACTCCTTCCTCAGCGTGGAGTACGCGCCTCTGCCCTAGTCATGCCCCCATGTCTCCCTAGCAGCCTGGCTCCCATCTCTCTGCACAGGTAGCGGGTGACACTTGTCTTGCCACCGGCCTGTGGTTCGTGCCATGGCAGGCTATCCTGCATCCCGAGGGTTTCCAGACCCCAAGGCCAACGGCTCCTTCTCTTCTCCAGGGGCGGCAGCTGCGCTTTCCCCACACTTGGTTTCTCTCTCAGGCAGAGGGGATGCTAGGACAAAGCGTATTTCGCTCCATGCGGGTATCGTCCACCAAGCTGTGGAGACTAGCTCAGGCAAGCAGCAGCAGCATCCCCTAACAAAACTGATTTCCCAAGGAAAGCTGCGCTTTCCCAGGCGAGATGCCCAGGCAAAGAGGCTTTTGCTGAATGCGGGTTTCTCCCACCGCGAGACTGGGATCAGGCAAGCAGCCCCAGCCCGCAGAACATTTCTTAGCGAATGCTGTGCTTTCGCAAAGGCTTTGGCTTGGAGCGAACAGCACTTCACTGCTGCTTCCTCAGCAAGGCTTCAGTCGCGTCAGGGAAGCAGAGCTGCGGGAGAGCTGGTGCCTCTTGGACCTTGCTTTCCCAGGCTCCAGTTCGTGTCCTGGGTTCACCCTGCCAAGCCGAACTAAGCAGACACAGCTACAACCCTCCAGTAGCGTGCATAGCCTAGGTTGGCACTCAATACACACTACCATCTTCCAGTGTAGGCATCCCTTGGCCTTTTACTCTGGCACTTAAGCGGACTGCAAACTAGACCAGTGCTTTCCCCACAGGAAAGGAGAGCTGACAGGAACCCTGCACATGGCCCGTGCACTGAATAGGGAGCTTTGGGGGACTGTCCCCACTCCTTCCCCTTAAACCCCGTGAATCCTCCAAGCTTCCACATCCTGGAGGAAGTCGGCGTCTGACTCGCTGTTAGTTCAGGGAGCTGTTTCTACGAGTACACCGTAGGCCCCTGGTGACTAGAGCATGTCTGCCCCAGGGACAGGTGGCCAAGGAGCTGCTATCTCCTTGGCCCACAGACTCAGGACAGGCATGCTTTCTACCCAGACTCCTTCCTAAGAGTGGAGCCTGCACCCTGCCATACACATCCCCTCCTGTCTCCTTAGCAACCAGGCTTCTGACTGTCTGAACTGGGAGCGGGTGACACTTGTATTACCACTGAACGCTGTGCCTGCCAGGGTCGTCCCTCCTGCTCTGCAACCGTTTCCAGACAAGAAGGCCAATGGCTGCTGCTCTTCTCCCCGGGCAGAGTGTTGAACGTTCCACAGATATGCTCCTGGGGTGCGCAGTGAAAAACGTGTCCCTTTCCTTAAGGCTCTTTCCATAGGCGCAAGCGCGCTTCTCTCACAGGCAGAAGGGATGCCCAGGCAAAGAGGATTTCTCTCCATGCGGGTTTAGTACACTGTGCTGAAGAGACCAGCTCAGGCAACAGGAGAATCCCTCAGACCCGACTCTGATTTCCCAAAGAATGCTGCGCTTTCCCAGAGGGGATGCCAGGGCAAAGAGGCTTTCGCTCTATGCGGTATTCTCCCATAGTGCTGCGAATACTAGGCTAAGGCAAGCAGCAACAGCAGCCCACAGAACCGACTCTGATTTCCCAGCGACTGCTATGCTTTCGCAGAGCTTTACAGCTTGGCAGGAACCGCACTTCGCTGCTGCTTCCTCAGAAAGGCTTTGGGTGTTTAGTCTGTCCCGGCAGGGAAGAAGAGCCGCGGGAGAGCTGGTGCCTCTTGGGACTTGCTTTCTCGGGCTCCTCGTTCACGCCCGGGGTTACCTTGCTATGCCGAACTAAGCAGACACAGTCCCAACCCAGCAGCAGCGTCCGTTCTTAACATGGCACTCAATGCCTATTACAATCTCGTGGGGAAGGTAAGGCTTTGTCTTTGGCTCTGGCGCTCCGGGAGGCTCAAGGTCTAGGCCATTGCCTACACCACAGGAGAGAGCTGGCGACAGGATCACTGCACATGGCCCGTGCACTGGGATGGGGAACTGTGGGGGACTGTCCACACTCTTTCCCCAGCACACCCCCTGCCACCCACATCGCTGCCACATCTTGGTGGAAGATGGCATCTGAATGCCAGTTCCATTTGTGTTGTTTCCGCGAGTTGCAGCTATGTCGCCTGGTGGGAAGCCCAAGTCTGTTCTTGGGACAGATGGCCAAGGAGATGCTGCCCCCTTTTGACCAGAGGCAAAGGACTGGCCTGCCTTCTGCCCAGACTCCTTCCTCAGCGTGGAGTACGCGCCTCTGCCCTAGTCATGCCCCCATGTCTCCCTAGCAGCCTGGCTCCCATCTCTCTGCACAGGTAGCGGGTGACACTTGTCTTGCCACCGGCCTGTGGTTCGTGCCATGGCAGGCTATCCTGCATCCCGAGTGTTTCCAGACCCCAAGGCCAACGGCTCCTTCTCTTCTCCAGGGGCGGCAGCTGCGCTTTCCCCACACTTGGTTTCTCTCTCAGGCAGAGGGGATGCTAGGACAAAGCGTATTTCGCTCCATGCGGGTATCGTCCACCAAGCTGTGGAGACTAGCTCAGGCAAGCAGCAGCAGCATCCCCTAACAAAACTGATTTCCCAAGGAAAGCTGCGCTTTCCCAGGCGAGATGCCCAGGCAAAGAGGCTTTTGCTGAATGCGGGTTTCTCCCACCGCGAGACTGGGATCAGGCAAGCAGCCCCAGCCCGCAGAACATTTCTTAGCGAATGCTGTGCTTTCGCAAAGGCTTTGGCTTGGAGCGAACAGCACTTCACTGCTGCTTCCTCAGCAAGGCTTCAGTCGCGTCAGGGAAGCAGAGCTGCGGGAGAGCTGGTGCCTCTTGGACCTTGCTTTCCCAAGCTCCAGTTCGTGTCCTGGGTTCACCCTGCCAAGCCGAACTAAGCAGACACAGCTACAACCCTCCAGTAGCGTGCATAGCCTAGGTTGGCACTCAATACACACTACCATCTTCCAGTGTAGGCATCCCTTGGCCTTTTACTCTGGCACTTAAGCGGACTGCAAACTAGACCAGTGCTTTCCCCACAGGAAAGGAGAGCTGACAGGAACCCTGCACATGGCCCGTGCACTGAATAGGGAGCTTTGGGGGACTGTCCCCACTCCTTCTTCTTAAACCCCGTGAATACTCCAAGCTTCCACATCCTGGAGGAAGTCGGTGTCTGACTCGCTGTTAGTTCAGGGAGCTGTTTCTGCGAGTACACCGTAGGCCCCTGGTGACTAGAGCATGTCTGCCCCAGGGACAGGTGGCCAAGGAGCTGCTATCTCCTTGGCCCACAGACTCAGGACAGGCATGCTTTCTACCCAGACTCCTTCCTAAGAGTGGAGCCTGCACCCTGCCATACACATCCCCTGCTGTCTCCTTAGCAACCAGGCTTCTGACTGTCTGAACTGGGAGCGGGTGACACTTGTATTACCACTGAACGCTGTGCCTGCCAGGGTCGTCCCTCCTGCTTTGCAACCGTTTCCAGACAAGAAGGCCAATGGCTGCTGCTCTTCTCCCCGGGCAGAGTGTTGAACCTTCCACAGATATGCTCCTGGGGTGCGCAGTGAAAAACGTGTCCCTTTCCTTAAGGCTCTTTCCATAGGCGCAAGCGCGCTTCTCTCACAGGCAGAAGGGATGCCCAGGCAAAGAGGATTTCTCTCCATGCGGGTTTAGTACACTGTGCTGAAGAGACCAGCTCAGGCAACAGGAGAATCCCTCAGACCCGACTCTGATTTCCCAAAGAATGCTGCGCTTTCCCAGAGGGGATGCCAGGGCAAAGAGGCTTTCGCTCTATGCGGTATTCTCCCATAGTGCTGCGAATACTAGGCTAAGGCAAGCAGCAACAGCAGCCCACAGAACTGACTCTGATTTCCCAGCGACTGCTATGCTTTCGCAGAGCTTTACAGCTTGGCAGGAACCGCACTTCGCTGCTGCTTCCTCAGAAAGGCTTTGGGTGTTTAGTCTGTCCCGACAGGGAAGAAGAGCCGCGAGAGAGCTGGTGCCTCTTGGGACTTGCTTTCTCGGGCTCCTCGTTCACACCCGGGGTTACCTTGCTATGCCGAACTAAGCAGACACAGTCCCAACCCAGCAGCAGCGTCCGTTCTTAACATGGCACTCAATGCCTATTACAATCTCGTGGGGAAGGTAAGGCTTTGCCTTTGGCTCTGGCGCTCCGGCAGGCTCAAGGTCTAGGCCATTGCCTACACCACAGGAGAGAGCTGGCGACAGGATCACTGCACATGGCCCGTGCACTGGGATGGGGAACTGTGGGGGACTGTCCACACTCTTTCCCCAGCACACCCCCTGCCACCCACATCGCTGCCACATCTTGGTGGAAGATGGCATCTGAATGCCAGTTCCATTTGTGTTGTTTCCGCGAGTTGCAGCTATGTCGCCTGGTGGGAAGCCCAAGTCTGTTCTTGGGACAGATGGCCAAGGAGATGCTGCACCTTTTTGACCAGAGGCAAAGGACTGGCCTGCCTTCTGCCCAGACACCTTCCTCAGCGTGGAGTACGCGCCTCTGCCCTAGTCATGCCCTCATGTCTCCTTAGCAGCCTGGCTTCCATCTCTCTGCACAGGTAGCGGGTGACACTTGTCTTGCCACCGGCCTGTGGTTCGTGCCATGGCAGGCTATCCTGCATCCCGAGTGTTTCCAGACCCCAAGGCCAACGGCTCCTTTTCTTCTCCAGGGGCGGCAGTTGCGCTTTCCCCTCACTTGGTTTCTCTCTCAGGCAGAGGGGATGCTAGGACAAAGCGTATTTCGCTCCATGCGGGTATCGTCCACCAAGCTGTGGAGACTAGCTCAGGCAAGCAGAAGCAGCATCCCCTAAAAAAACTCTGATTTCCCAAGGAAAGCTGCGCTTTCCCAGGCCAGATGCCCAGGCAAAGAGGCTTTTGCTGAATGCGGGTTTCTCCCACCGCGAGGCTGGGATCAGGCAAGCAGCCCCAGCCCGCAGAACATTTCTTAGCGAATGCTGTGCTTTCGCAAAGGCTTTGGCTTGGAGCGAACAGCACTTCACTGCTGCTTCCTCAGCAAGGCTTCAGTCGCGTTAGGGAAGCAGAGCTGCGGGAGAGCTGGTGCCTCTTGGACCTTGCTTTCCCAGGCTCCAGTTCGTGTCCTGGGTTCACCCTGCCAAGCCGAACTAAGCAGACACAGCTACAACCCTCCAGTAGCGTGCATAGCCTAGGTTGGCACTCAATACACACTACCATCTTCCAGTGTAGGCATCCCTTGGCCTTTTACTCTGGCATTTAAGCGGACTGCAAACTATACCAGTGCTTTCCCCACAGGAAAGGAGAGCTGACAGGAACCCTGCACATGGCCCGTGCACTGAATAGGGAGCTTTGGGGGACTGTCCCCACTCCTTCCCCTTAAACCCCGTGAATCCTCCAAGCTTCCACATCCTGGAGGAAGTCGGCGTCTGACTCGCTGTTAGTTCAGGGAGCTGTTTCTACGAGTACACCGTAGGCCCCTGGTGACTAGAGCATGTCTGCCCCAGGGACAGGTGGCCAAGGAGCTGCTATCTCCTTGGCCCACAGACTCAGGACAGGCATGCTTTCTACCCAGACTCCTTCCTAAGAGTGGAGCCTGCACCCTGCCATACACATCCCCTCCTGTCTCCTTAGCAACCAGGCTTCTGACTGTCTGAACTGGGAGCGGGTGACACTTGTATTACCACTGAACGCTGTGCCTGCCAGGGTCGTCCCTCCTGCTCTGCAACCGTTTCCCGACAAGAAGGCCAATGGCTGCTGCTCTTCTCCCCGGGCAGAGTGTTGAACGTTCCACAGATATGCTCCTGGGGTGCGCAGTGAAAAACGTGTCCCTTTCCTTAAGGCTCTTTCCATAGGCGCAAGCGCGCTTCTCTCACAGGCAGAAGGGATGCCCAGGCAAAGAGGATTTCTCTCCATGCGGGTTTAGTACACTGTGCTGAAGAGACCAGCTCAGGCAACAGGAGAATCCCTCAGACCCGACTCTGATTTCCCAAAGAATGCTGCGCTTTCCCAGAGGGGATGCCAGGGCAAAGAGGCTTTCGCTCTATGCGGTATTCTCCCATAGTGCTGCGAATACTAGGCTAAGGCAAGCAGCAACAGCAGCCCACAGAACCGACTCTGATTTCCCAGCGACTGCTATGCTTTCGCAGAGCTTTACAGCTTGGCAGGAACCGCACTTCGCTGCTGCTTCCTCAGAAAGGCTTTGGGTGTTTAGTCTGTCCCGGCAGGGAAGAAGAGCCGCGGGAGAGCTGGTGCCTCTTGGGACTTGCTTTCTCGGGCTCCTCGTTCACGCCCGGGGTTACCTTGCTATGCCGAACTAAGCAGACACAGTCCCAACCCAGCAGCAGCGTCCGTTCTTAACATGGCACTCAATGCCTATTACAATCTCGTGGGGAAGGTAAGGCTTTGTCTTTGGCTCTGGCGCTCCGGGAGGCTCAAGGTCTAGGCCATTGCCTACACCACAGGAGAGAGCTGGCGACAGGATCACTGCACATGGCCCGTGCACTGGGATGGGGAACTGTGGGGGACTGTCCACACTCTTTCCCCAGCACACCCCCTGCCACCCACATCGCTGCCACATCTTGGTGGAAGATGGCATCTGAATGCCAGTTCCATTTGTGTTGTTTCCGCGAGTTGCAGCTATGTCGCCTGGTGGGAAGCCCAAGTCTGTTCTTGGGACAGATGGCCAAGGAGATGCTGCCCCCTTTTGACCAGAGGCAAAGGACTGGCCTGCCTTCTGCCCAGACTCCTTCCTCAGCATGGAGTACGCGCCTCTGCCCTAGTCATGCCCTCATGTCTCCCTAGCAGCCTGGCTTCCATCTCTCTGCACAGGTAGCGGGTGACACTTGTCTTGCCACCGGCCTGTGGTTCGTGCCATGGCAGGCTATCCTGCATCCCGAGGGTTTCCAGACCCCAAGGCCAACGGCTCCTTCTCTTCTCCAGGGGCGGCAGCTGCGCTTTCCCCACACTTGGTTTCTCTCTCAGGCAGAGGGGATGCTAGGACAAAGCGTATTTCGCTCCATGCGGGTATCGTCCACCAAGCTGTGGAGACTAGCTCAGGCAAGCAGCAGCAGCATCCCCTAACAAAACTCTGATTTCCCAAGGAAAGCTGCGCTTTCCCAGGCGAGATGCCCAGGCAAAGAGGCTTTTGCTGAATGCGGGTTTCTCCCACCGCGAGACTGGGATCAGGCAAGCAGCCCCAGCTCGCAGAACATTTCTTAGCGAATGCTGTGCTTTCGCAAAGGCTTTGGCTTGGAGCGAACAGCACTTCACTGCTGCTTCCTCAGCAAGGCTTCAGTCGCGTCAGGGAAGCAGAGCTGCGGGAGAGCTGGTGCCTCTTGGACCTTGCTTTCCCAGGCTCCAGTTCGTGTCCTGGGTTCACCCTGCCAAGCCGAACTAAGCAGACACAGCTACAACCCTCCAGTAGCGTGCATAGCCTAGGTTGGCACTCAATACACACTACCATCTTCCAGTGTAGGCATCCCTTGGCCTTTTACTCTGGCACTTAAGCGGACTGCAAACTAGACCAGTGCTTTCCCCACAGGAAAGGAGAGCTGACAGGAACCCTGCACATGGCCCGTGCACTGAATAGGGAGCTTTGGGGGACTGCCCCACTCCTTCCCCTTAATCCCCGTGAATAATCCAAGCTTCCACATCCTGGAGGAAGTCGGCGTCTGACTCGCTGTTAGTTCAAAGAGCTGTTTCTGTGAGTACACCGTAGGCCCCTGGTGACTAGAGCATGTCTGCCCCAGGGACAGGTGGCCAAGGAGCTGCTATCTCCTTGGCCCACAGACTCAGGACAGGCATGCTTTCTACCCAGACTCCTTCCTAAGAGTGGAGCCTGCACCCTGCCATACACATCCCCTGCTGTCTCCTTAGCAACCAGGCTTCTGACTGTCTGAACTGGGAGCGGGTGACACTTGTATTACCACTGAACGCTGTGCCTGCCAGGGTCGTCCCTCCTGCTTTGCAACCGTTTCCAGACAAGAAGGCCAATGGCTGCTGCTCTTCTCCCCGGGCAGAGTGTTGAACCTTCCACAGATATGCTCCTGGGGTGCGCATTGAAAAACGTGTCCCTTTCCTTAAGGCTCTTTCCATAGGCGCAAGCGCGCTTCTCTCACAGGCAGAAGGGATGCCCAGGCAAAGAGGATTTCTCTCCATGCGGGTTTAGTACACTGTGCTGAAGAGACCAGCTCAGGCAACAGGAGAATCCCTCAGACCCGACTCTGATTTCCCAAAGAATGCTGCGCTTTCCCAGAGGGGATGCCAGGGCAAAGAGGCTTTCGCTCTATGCGGTATTCTCCCATAGTGCTGCGAATACTAGGCTAAGGCAAGCAGCAACAGCAGCCCACAGAACCGACTCTGATTTCCCAGCGACTGCTATGCTTTCGCAGAGCTTTTCAGCTTGGCAGGAACCGCACTTCGCTGCTGCTTCCTCAGAAAGGCTTTGGGTGTTTAGTCTGTCCCGGCAGGGAAGAAGAGCCGCGGGAGAGCTGGTGCCTCTTGGGACTTGCTTTCTCGGGCTCCTCGTTCACACCCGGGATTACCTTGCTATGCCGAACTAAGCAGACACAGTCCCAACCCAGCAGCAGCGTCCGTTCTTAACATGGCACTCAATGCCTATTACAATCTCGTGGGGAAGGTAAGGCTTTGCCTTTGGCTCTGGCGCTACGGCAGGCTCAAGGTCTAGGCCAGTGCCTACACCACAGGAGATAGCTGGCGACAGGATCACTGCACATGGTCCGTGCACTGGGATGGGGAACTGTGGGGGACTGTCCACATTCTTTCCCCAGCACACCCCCTGCCACCCACATCACTGCCACATCTTGGTGGAAGATGGCATCTGAATGCCAGTTCCATTTGTGTTGTTTCCGCGAGTTGCAGCTATGTCGCCTGGTGGGAAGCCCAAGTCTGTTCTTGGGACAGATGGCCAAGGAGATGCTGCCCCTTTTTGACCAGAGGCAAAGGACTGGCCTGCCTTCTGCCCAGACTCCTTCCTCAGCGTGGAGTACGCGCCTCTGCCCTAGTCATGCCCTCATGTCTCCTTAGCAGCCTGGCTTCCATCTCTCTGCACAGGTAGCGGGTGACACTTGTCTTGCCACCGGCCTGTGGTTCGTGCCATGGCAGGCTATCCTGCATCCCGAGGGTTTCCAGACCCCAAGGCCAACGGCTCCTTCTCTTCTCCAGGGGCGGCAGCTGCGCTTTCCCCACACTTGGTTTCTCTCTCAGGCAGAGGGGATGCTAGGACAAAGCGTATTTCGCTCCATGCGGGTATCGTCCACCAAGCTGTGGAGACTAGCTCAGGCAAGCAGCAGCAGCATCCCCTAACAAAACTCTGATTTCCCAAGGAAAGCTGCGCTTTCCCAGGCGAGATGCCCAGGCAAAGAGGCTTTTGCTGAATGCGGGTTTCTCCCACCGCGAGACTGGGATCAGGCAAGCAGCCCCAGCTCGCAGAACATTTCTTAGCGAATGCTGTGCTTTCGCAAAGGCTTTGGCTTGGAGCGAACAGCACTTCACTGCTGCTTCCTCAGCAAGGCTTCAGTCGCGTCAGGGAAGCAGAGCTGCGGGAGAGCTGGTGCCTCTTGGACCTTGCTTTCCCAGGCTCCAGTTCGTGTCCTGGGTTCACCCTGCCAAGCCGAACTAAGCAGACACAGCTACAACCCTCCAGTAGCGTGCATAGCCTAGGTTGGCACTCAATACACACTACCATCTTCCAGTGTAGGCATCCCTTGGCCTTTTACTCTGGCACTTAAGCGGACTGCAAACTAGACCAGTGCTTTCCCCACAGGAAAGGAGAGCTGACAGGAACCCTGCACATGGCCCGTGCACTGAATAGGGAGCTTTGGGGGACTGCCCCACTCCTTCCCCTTAATCCCCGTGAATAATCCAAGCTTCCACATCCTGGAGGAAGTCGGCGTCTGACTCGCTGTTAGTTCAAAGAGCTGTTTCTGTGAGTACACCGTAGGCCCCTGGTGACTAGAGCATGTCTGCCCCAGGGACAGGTGGCCAAGGAGCTGCTATCTCCTTGGCCCACAGACTCAGGACAGGCATGCTTTCTACCCAGACTCCTTCCTAAGAGTGGAGCCTGCACCCTGCCATACACATCCCCTGCTGTCTCCTTAGCAACCAGGCTTCTGACTGTCTGAACTGGGAGCGGGTGACACTTGTATTACCACTGAACGCTGTGCCTGCCAGGGTCGTCCCTCCTGCTTTGCAACCGTTTCCAGACAAGAAGGCCAATGGCTGCTGCTCTTCTCCCCGGGCAGAGTGTTGAACCTTCCACAGATATGCTCCTGGGGTGCGCATTGAAAAACGTGTCCCTTTCCTTAAGGCTCTTTCCATAGGCGCAAGCGCGCTTCTCTCACAGGCAGAAGGGATGCCCAGGCAAAGAGGATTTCTCTCCATGCGGGTTTAGTACACTGTGCTGAAGAGACCAGCTCAGGCAACAGGAGAATCCCTCAGACCCGACTCTGATTTCCCAAAGAATGCTGCGCTTTCCCAGAGGGGATGCCAGGGCAAAGAGGCTTTCGCTCTATGCGGTATTCTCCCATAGTGCTGCGAATACTAGGCTAAGGCAAGCAGCAACAGCAGCCCACAGAACCGACTCTGATTTCCCAGCGACTGCTATGCTTTCGCAGAGCTTTTCAGCTTGGCAGGAACCGCACTTCGCTGCTGCTTCCTCAGAAAGGCTTTGGGTGTTTAGTCTGTCCCGGCAGGGAAGAAGAGCCGCGGGAGAGCTGGTGCCTCTTGGGACTTGCTTTCTCGGGCTCCTCGTTCACACCCGGGGTTACCTTGCTATGCCGAACTAAGCAGACACAGTCCCAACCCAGCAGCAGCGTCCGTTCTTAACATGGCACTCAATGCCTATTACAATCTCGTGGGGAAGGTAAGGCTTTGCCTTTGGCTCTGGCGCTCCGGCAGGCTCAAGGTCTAGGCCAGTGCCTACACCACAGGAGATAGCTGGCGACAGGATCACTGCACATGGTCCGTGCACTGGGATGGGGAACTGTGGGGGACTGTCCACATTCTTTCCCCAGCACACCCCCTGCCACCCACATCACTGCCACATCTTGGTGGAAGATGGCATCTGAATGCCAGTTCCATTTGTGTTGTTTCCGCGAGTTGCAGCTATGTCGCCTGGTGGGAAGCCCAAGTCTGTTCTTGGGACAGATGGCCAAGGAGATGCTGCCCCTTTTTGACCAGAGGCAAAGGACTGGCCTGCCTTCTGCCCAGACTCCTTCCTCAGCGTGGAGTACGCGCCTCTGCCCTAGTCATGCCCTCATGTCTCCTTAGCAGCCTGGCTTCCATCTCTCTGCACAGGTAGCGGGTGACACTTGTCTTGCCACCGGCCTGTGGTTCGTGCCATGGCAGGCTATCCTGCATCCCGAGTGTTTCCAGACCCCAAGGCCAACGGCTCCTTCTCTTCTCCAGGGGCGGCAGCTGCGCTTTCCCCACACTTGGTTTCTCTCTCAGGCAGAGGGGATGCTAGGACAAAGCGTATTTCGCTCCATGCGGGTATCGTCCACCAAGCTGTGGAGACTAGCTCAGGCAAGCAGCAGCAGCATCCCCTAACAAAACTCTGATTTCCCAAGGAAAGCTGCGCTTTCCCAGGCGAGATGCCCAGGCAAAGAGGCTTTTGCTGAATGCGGGTTTCTCCCACCGCGAGACTGGGATCAGGCAAGCAGCCCCAGCCCGCAGAACATTTCTTAGCGAATGCTGTGCTTTCGCAAAGGCTTTGGCTTGGAGCGAACAGCACTTCACTGCTGCTTCCTCAGCAAGGCTTCAGTCGCGTCAGGGAAGCAGAGCTGCGGGAGAGCTGGTGACTCTTGGACCTTGCTTTCCCAGGCTCCAGTTCGTGTTCTGGGTTCACCCTGCCAAGCCGATCTAAGCAGACACAGCTACAACCCTCCAGTAGCGTGCATAGCCTAGGTTGGCACTCAATACACACTACCATCTTCCAGTGTAGGCATCCCTTGGCCTTTTACTCTGGCACTTAAGCGGACTGCAAACTAGACCAGTGCTTTCCCCACAGGAAAGGAGAGCTGACAGGAACCCTGCACATGGCCCGTGCACTGAATAGGGAGCTTTGGGGGACTGTCCCCACTCCTTCCGCTTAAACCCCGTGAATACTCCAAGCTTCCACATCCTGGAGGAAGTCGGCGTCTGACTCGCTGTTAGTTCAGGGAGCTGTTTCTGCGAGTACACCGTAGGCCCCTGGTGACTAGAGCATGTCTGCCCCAGGGACAGGTGGCCAAGGAGCTGCTATCTCCTTGGCCCACAGACTCAGGACAGGCATGCTTTCTACCCAGACTCCTTCCTAAGAGTGGAGCCTGCACCCTGCCATACACATCCCCTGCTGTCTCCTTAGCAACCAGGCTTCTGACTGTCTGAACTGGGAGCGGGTGACACTTGTATTACCACTGAACGCTGTGCCTGCCAGGGTCGTCCCTCCTGCTTTGCAACCGTTTCCAGACAAGAAGGCCAATGGCTGCTGCTCTTCTCCCCGGGAAGAGTGTTGAACCTTCCACAGATATGCTCCTGGGGTGCGCAGTGAAAAACGTGTCCCTTTCCTTAAGGCTCTTTCCATAGGCGCAAGCGCGCTTCTCTCACAGGCAGAAGGGATGCCCAGGCAAAGAGGATTTCTCTCCATGCGGGTTTAGTACACTGTGCTGAAGAGACCAGCTCAGGCAACAGGAGAATCCCTCAGACCCGACTCTGATTTCCCAAAGAATGCTGCGCTTTCCCAGAGGGGATGCCAGGGCAAAGAGGCTTTCGCTCTATGCGGTATTCTCCCATAGTGCTGCGAATACTAGGCTAAGGCAAGCAGCAACAGCAGCCCACAGAACCGACTCTGATTTCCCAGCGACTGCTATGCTTTCGCAGAGCTTTACAGCTTGGCAGGAACCGCACTTCGCTGCTGCTTCCTCAGAAAGGCTTTGGGTGTTTAGTCTGTCCCGACAGGGAAGAAGAGCCGCGGGAGAGCTGGTGCCTCTTGGGACTTGCTTTCTCGGGCTCCTCGTTCACACCCGGGGTTACCTTGCTATGCCGAACTAAGCAGACACAGTCCCAACCCAGCAGCAGCGTCCGTTCTTAACATGGCACTCAATGCCTATTACAATCTCGTGGGGAAGGTAAGGCTTTGCCTTTGGCTCTGGCGCTCCGGCAGGCTCAAGGTCTAGGCCATTGCCTACACCACAGGAGAGAGCTGGCGACAGGATCACTGCACATGGCCCGTGCACTGGGATGGGGAACTGTGGGGGACTGTCCACACTCTTTCCCCAGCACACCCCCTGCCACCCACATCGCTGCCACATCTTGGTGGAAGATGGCATCTGAATGCCAGTTCCATTTGTGTTGTTTCCGCGAGTTGCAGCTATGTCGCCTGGTGGGAAGCCCAAGTCTGTTCTTGGGACAGATGGCCAAGGAGATGCTGCACCTTTTTGACCAGAGGCAAAGGACTGGCCTGCCTTCTGCCCAGACACCTTCCTCAGCGTGGAGTACGCGCCTCTGCCCTAGTCATGCCCTCATGTCTCCTTAGCAGGCTGGCTTCCATCTCTCTGCACAGGTAGCGGGTGACACTTGTCTTGCCACCGGCCTGTGGTTCGTGCCATGGCAGGCTATCCTGCATCCCGAGTGTTTCCAGACCCCAAGGCCAACGGCTCCTTTTCTTCTCCAGGGGCGGCAGTTGCGCTTTCCCCTCACTTGGTTTCTCTCTCAGGCAGAGGGGATGCTAGGACAAAGCGTATTTCGCTCCATGCGGGTATCGTCCACCAAGCTGTGGAGACTAGCTCAGGCAAGCAGAAGCAGCATCCCCTAAAAAAACTCTGATTTCCCAAGGAAAGCTGCGCTTTCCCAGGCGAGATGCCCAGGCAAAGAGGCTTTTGCTGAATGCGGGTTTCTCCCACCGCGAGGCTGGGATCAGGCAAGCAGCCCCAGCCCGCAGAACATTTCTTAGCGAATGCTGTGCTTTCGCAAAGGCTTTGGCTTGGAGCGAACAGCACTTCACTGCTGCTTCCTCAGCAAGGCTTCAGTCGCGTTAGGGAAGCAGAGCTGCGGGAGAGCTGGTGCCTCTTGGACCTTGCTTTCCCAGGCTCCAGTTCGTGTCCTGGGTTCACCCTGCCAAGCCGAACTAAGCAGACACAGCTACAACCCTCCAGTAGCGTGCATAGCCTAGGTTGGCACTCAATACACACTACCATCTTCCAGTGTAGGCATCCCTTGGCCTTTTACTCTGGCATTTAAGCGGACTGCAAACTAGACCAGTGCTTTCCCCACAGGAAAGGAGAGCTGACAGGAACCCTGCACATGGCCCGTGCACTGAATAGGGAGCTTTGGGGGACTGTCCCCACTCCTTCCCCTTAAACCCCGTGAATCCTCCAAGCTTCCACATCCTGGAGGAAGTCGGCGTCTGACTCGCTGTTAGTTCAGGGAGCTGTTTCTACGAGTACACCGTAGGCCCCTGGTGACTAGAGCATGTCTGCCCCAGGGACAGGTGGCCAAGGAGCTGCTATCTCCTTGGCCCACAGACTCAGGACAGGCATGCTTTCTACCCAGACTCCTTCCTAAGAGTGGAGCCTGCACCCTGCCATACACATCCCCTCCTGTCTCCTTAGCAACCAGGCTTCTGACTGTCTGAACTGGGAGCGGGTGACACTTGTATTACCACTGAACGCTGTGCCTGCCAGGGTTTCCCTCCTGCTCTGCAACCGTTTCCCGACAAGAAGGCCAATGGCTGCTGCTCTTCTCCCCGGGCAGAGTGTTGAACGTTCCACAGATATGCTCCTGGGGTGCGCAGTGAAAAACGTGTCCCTTTCCTTAAGGCTCTTTCCATAGGCGCAAGCGCGCTTCTCTCACAGGCAGAAGGGATGCCCAGGCAAAGAGGATTTCTCTCCATGCGGGTTTAGTACACTGTGCTGAAGAGACCAGCTCAGGCAACAGGAGAATCCCTCAGACCCGACTCTGATTTCCCAAAGAATGCTGCGCTTTCCCAGAGGGGATGCCAGGGCAAAGAGGCTTTCGCTCTATGCGGTATTCTCCCATAGTGCTGCGAATACTAGGCTAAGGCAAGCAGCAACAGCAGCCCACAGAACCGACTCTGATTTCCCAGCGACTGCTATGCTTTCGCAGAGCTTTACAGCTTGGCAGGAACCGCACTTCGCTGCTGCTTCCTCAGAAAGGCTTTGGGTGTTTAGTCTGTCCCGACAGGGAAGAAGAGCCGCGGGAGAGCTGGTGCCTCTTGGGACTTGCTTTCTCGGGCTCCTCGTTCACGCCCGGGGTTACCTTGCTATGCCGAACTAAGCAGACACAGTCCCAACCCAGCAGCAGCGTCCGTTCTTAACATGGCACTCAATGCCTATTACAATCTCGTGGGGAAGGTAAGGCTTTGTCTTTGGCTCTGGCGCTCCGGGAGGCTCAAGGTCTAGGCCATTGCCTACACCACAGGAGAGAGCTGGCGACAGGATCACTGCACATGGCCCGTGCACTGGGATGGGGAACTGTGGGGGACTGTCCACACTCTTTCCCCAGCACACCCCCTGCCACCCACATCGCTGCCACATCTTGGTGGAAGATGGCATCTGAATGCCAGTTCCATTTGTGTTGTTTCCGCGAGTTGCAGCTATGTCGCCTGGTGGGAAGCCCAAGTCTGTTCTTGGGACAGATGGCCAAGGAGATGCTGCCCCCTTTTGACCAGAGGCAAAGGACTGGCCTGCCTTCTGCCCAGACTCCTTCCTCAGCGTGGAGTACGCGCCTCTGCCCTAGTCATGCCCCCATGTCTCCCTAGCAGCCTGGCTCCCATCTCTCTGCACAGGTAGCGGGTGACACTTGTCTTGCCACCGGCCTGTGGTTCGTGCCATGGCAGGCTATCCTGCATCCCGAGGGTTTCCAGACCCCAAGGCCAACGGCTCCTTCTCTTCTCCAGGGGCGGCAGCTGCGCTTTCCCCACACTTGGTTTCTCTCTCAGGCAGAGGGGATGCTAGGACAAAGCGTATTTCGCTCCATGCGGGTATCGTCCACCAAGCTGTGGAGACTAGCTCAGGCAAGCAGCAGCAGCATCCCCTAACAAAACTGATTTCCCAAGGAAAGCTGCGCTTTCCCAGGCGAGATGCCCAGGCAAAGAGGCTTTTGCTGAATGCGGGTTTCTCCCACCGCGAGACTGGGATCAGGCAAGCAGCCCCAGCCCGCAGAACATTTCTTAGCGAATGCTGTGCTTTCGCAAAGGCTTTGGCTTGGAGCGAACAGCACTTCACTGCTGCTTCCTCAGCAAGGCTTCAGTCGCGTCAGGGAAGCAGAGCTGCGGGAGAGCTGGTGCCTCTTGGACCTTGCTTTCCCAGGCTCCAGTTCGTGTCCTGGGTTCACCCTGCCAAGCCGAACTAAGCAGACACAGCTACAACCCTCCAGTAGCGTGCATAGCCTAGGTTGGCACTCAATACACACTACCATCTTCCAGTGTAGGCATCCCTTGGCCTTTTACTCTGGCACTTAAGCGGACTGCAAACTAGACCAGTGCTTTCCCCACAGGAAAGGAGAGCTGACAGGAACCCTGCACATGGCCCGTGCACTGAATAGGGAGCTTTGGGGGACTGTCCCCACTCCTTCCCCTTAAACCCCGTGAATCCTCCAAGCTTCCACATCCTGGAGGAAGTCGGCGTCTGACTCGCTGTTAGTTCAGGGAGCTGTTTCTACGAGTACACCGTAGGCCCCTGGTGACTAGAGCATGTCTGCCCCAGGGACAGGTGGACAAGGAGCTGCTATCTCCTTGGCCCACAGACTCAGGACAGGCATGCTTTCTAACCAGACTCCTTCCTAAGAGTGGAGCCTGCACCCTGCCATACACATACCCTCCTGTCTCCTTAGCAACCAGGCTTCTGACTGTCTGAACTGGGAGCGGGTGACACTTGTATTACCACTGAACGCTGTGCCTGCCAGGGTCGTCCCTCCTGCTCTGCAACCGTTTCCCGACAAGAAGGCCAATGGCTGCTGCTCTTCTCCCCGGGCAGAGTGTTGAACGTTCCACAGATATGCTCCTGGGGTGCGCAGTGAAAAACGTGTCCCTTTCCTTAAGGCTCTTTCCATAGGCGCAAGCGCGCTTCTCTCACAGGCAGAAGGGATGCCCAGGCAAAGAGGATTTCTCTCCATGCGGGTTTAGTACACTGTGCTGAAGAGACCAGCTCAGGCAACAGGAGAATCCCTCAGACCCGACTCTGATTTCCCAAAGAATGCTGCGCTTTCCCAGAGGGGATGCCAGGGCAAAGAGGCTTTCGCTCTATGCGGTATTCTCCCATAGTGCTGCGAATACTAGGCTAAGGCAAGCAGCAACAGCAGCCCACAGAACCGACTCTGATTTCCCAGCGACTGCTATGCTTTCGCAGAGCTTTACAGCTTGGCAGGAACCGCACTTCGCTGCTGCTTCCTCAGAAAGGCTTTGGGTGTTTAGTCTGTCCCGACAGGGAAGAAGAGCCGCGGGAGAGCTGGTGCCTCTTGGGACTTGCTTTCTCGGGCTCCTCGTTCACACCCGGGGTTACCTTGCTATGCCGAACTAAGCAGACACAGTCCCAACCCAGCAGCAGCGTCCGTTCTTAACATGGCACTCAATGCCTATTACAATCTCGTGGGGAAGGTAAGGCTTTGTCTTTGGCTCTGGCGCTCCGGCAGGCTCAAGGTCTAGGCCAGTGCCTACACCAGAGGAGAGAGCTGGCGACAGGATCACTGCACATGGCCCGTGCACTGGGATGGGGAACTGTGGGGGACTGTCCACACTCTTTCCCCAGCACACCCCCTGCCACCCACATCGCTGCCACATCTTGGTGGAAGATGGCATCTGAATGCCAGTTCCATTTGTGTTGTTTCCGCGAGTTGCAGCTATGTCGCCTGGTGGGAAGCCCAAGTCTGTTCTTGGGACAGATGGCCAAGGAGATGCTGCCCCTTTTTGACCAGAGGCAAAGGACTGGCCTGCCTTCTGCCCAGACACCTTCCTCAGCGTGGAGTACGCGCCTCTGCCCTAGTCATGCCCTCATGTCTCCTTAGCAGCCTGGCTTCCATCTCTCTGCACAGGTAGCGGGTGACACTTGTCTTGCCACCGGCCTGTGGTTCGTGCCATGGCAGGCTATCCTGCATCCCGAGTGTTTCCAGACCCCAAGGCCAACGGCTCCTTTTCTTCTCCAGGGGCGGCAGCTGCGCTTTCCCCTCACTTGGTTTCTCTCTCAGGCAGAGGGGATGCTAGGACAAAGCGTATTTCGCTCCATGCGGGTATCGTCCACCAAGCTGTGGAGACTAGCTCAGGCAAGCAGCAGCAGCATCCCCTAACAAAACTCTGATTTCCCAAGGAAAGCTGCGCTTTCCCAGGCGAGATGCCCAGGCAAAGAGGCTTTTGCTGAATGCGGGTTTCTCCCACCGCGAGACTGGGATCAGGCAAGCAGCCCCAGCCCGCAGAACATTTCTTAGCGAATGCTGTGCTTTCGCAAAGGCTTTGGCTTGGAGCGAACAGCACTTCACTGCTGCTTCCTCAGCAAGGCTTCAGTCGCGTCAAGGAAGCAGAGCTGCGGGAGAGCTGGTGCCTCTTGGACCTTGCTTTCCCAGGCTCCAGTTCGTGTCCTGGGTTCACCCTGCCAAGCCGAACTAAGCAGACACAGCTACAACCCTCCAGTAGCGTGCATAGCCTAGGTTGGCACTCAATACACACTACCATCTTCCAGTGTAGGCATCCCTTGGCCTTTTACTCTGGCACTTAAGCGGACTGCAAACTAGACCAGTGCTTTCCCCACAGGAAAGGAGAGCTGACAGGAACCCTGCACATGGCCCGTGCACTGAATAGGGAGCTTTGGGGGACTGCCCCACTCCTTCCCCTTAATCCCCGTGAATACTCCAAGCTTCCACATCCTGGAGGAAGTCGGCGTCTGACTCGCTGTTAGTTCAAAGAGCTGTTTCTGTGAGTACACCGTAGGCCCCTGGTGACTAGAGCATGTCTGCCCCAGGGACAGGTGGCCAAGGAGCTGCTATCTCCTTGGCCCACAGACTCAGGACAGGCATGCTTTCTACCCAGACTCCTTCCTAAGAGTGGAGCCTGCACCCTGCCATACACATCCCCTGCTGTCTCCTTAGCAACCAGGCTTCTGACTGTCTGAACTGGGAGCGGGTGACACTTGTATTACCACTGAACGCTGTGCCTGCCAGGGTCGTCCCTCCTGCTTTGCAACCGTTTCCAGACAAGAAGGCCAATGGCTGCTGCTCTTCTCCCCGGGCAGAGTGTTGAACCTTCCACAGATATGCTCCTGGGGTGCGCAGTGAAAAACGTGTCCCTTTCCTTAAGGCTCTTTCCATAGGCGCAAGCGCGCTTCTCTCACAGGCAGAAGGGATGCCCAGGCAAAGAGGATTTCTCTCCATGCGGGTTTAGTACACTGTGCTGAAGAGACCAGCTCAGGCAACAGGAGAATCCCTCAGACCCGACTCTGATTTCCCAAAGAATGCTGCGCTTTCCCAGAGGGGATGCCAGGGCAAAGAGGCTTTCGCTCTATGCGGTATTCTCCCATAGTGCTGCGAATACTAGGCTAAGGCAAGCAGCAACAGCAGCCCACAGAACCGACTCTGATTTCCCAGCGACTGCTATGCTTTCGCAGAGCTTTACAGCTTGGCAGGAACCGCACTTCGCTGCTGCTTCCTCAGAAAGGCTTTGGGTGTTTAGTCTGTCCCGGCAGGGAAGAAGAGCCGCGGGAGAGCTGGTGCCTCTTGGGACTTGCTTTCTCGGGCTCCTCGTTCACACCCGGGGTTACCTTGCTATGCCGAACTAAGCAGACACAGTCCCAACCCAGCAGCAGCGTCCGTTCTTAACATGGCACTCAATGCCTATTACAATCTCGTGGGGAAGGTAAGGCTTTGCCTTTGGCTCTGGCGCTCCGGCAGGCTCAAGGTCTAGGCCAGTGCCTACACCACAGGAGAGAGCTGGCGACAGGATCACTGCACATGGTCCGTGCACTGGGATGGGGAACTGTGGGGGACTGTCCACATTCTTTCCCCAGCACACCCCCTGCCACCCACATCACTGCCACATCTTGGTGGAAGATGGCATCTGAATGCCAGTTCCATTTGTGTTGTTTCCGCGAGTTGCAGCTATGTCGCCTGGTGGGAAGCCCAAGTCTGTTCTTGGGACAGATGGCCAAGGAGATGCTGCCCCTTTTTGACCAGAGGCAAAGGACTGGCCTGCCTTCTGCCCAGACTCCTTCCTCAGCGTGGAGTACGCGCCTCTGCCCTAGTCATGCCCTCATGTCTCCTTAGCAGCCTGGCTTCCATCTCTCTGCACAGGTAGCGGGTGACACTTGTCTTGCCACCGGCCTGTGGTTCGTGCCATGGCAGGCTATCCTGCATCCCGAGTGTTTCCAGACCCCAAGGCCAACGGCTCCTTCTCTTCTCCAGGGGCGGCAGCTGCGCTTTCCCCACACTTGGTTTCTCTCTCAGGCAGAGGGGATGCTAGGACAAAGCGTATTTCGCTCCATGCGGGTATCGTCCACCAAGCTGTGGAGACTAGCTCAGGCAAGCAGCAGCAGCATCCCCTAACAAAACTCTGATTTCCCAAGGAAAGCTGCGCTTTCCCAGGCGAGATGCCCAGGCAAAGAGGCTTTTGCTGAATGCGGGTTTCTCCCACCGCGAGACTGGGATCAGGCAAGCAGCCCCAGCCCGCAGAACATTTCTTAGCGAATGCTGTGCTTTCGCAAAGGCTTTGGCTTGGAGCGAACAGCACTTCACTGCTGCTTCCTCAGCAAGGCTTCAGTCGCGTCAGGGAAGCAGAGCTGCGGGAGAGCTGGTGACTCTTGGACCTTGCTTTCCCAGGCTCCAGTTCGTGTTCTGGGTTCACCCTGCCAAGCCGATCTAAGCAGACACAGCTACAACCCTCCAGTAGCGTGCATAGCCTAGGTTGGCACTCAATACACACTACCATCTTCCAGTGTAGGCATCCCTTGGCCTTTTACTCTGGCACTTAAGCGGACTGCAAACTAGACCAGTGCTTTCCCCACAGGAAAGGAGAGCTGACAGGAACCCTGCACATGGCCCGTGCACTGAATAGGGAGCTTTGGGGGACTGTCCCCACTCCTTCCGCTTAAACCCCGTGAATACTCCAAGCTTCCACATCCTGGAGGAAGTCAACGTCTGACTCGCTGTTAGTTCAGGGAGCTGTTTCTGCGAGTACACCGTAGGCCCCTGGTGACTAGAGCATGTCTGCCCCAGGGACAGGTGGCCAAGGAGCTGCTATCTCCTTGGCCCACAGACTCAGGACAGGCATGCTTTCTACCCAGACTCCTTCCTAAGAGTGGAGCCTGCACCCTGCCATACACATCCCCTGCTGTCTCCTTAGCAACCAGGCTTCTGACTGTCTGAACTGGGAGCGGGTGACACTTGTATTACCACTGAACGCTGTGCCTGCCAGGGTCGTCCCTCCTGCTTTGCAACCGTTTCCAGACAAGAAGGCCAATGGCTGCTGCTCTTCTCCCCGGGCAGAGTGTTGAACCTTCCACAGATATGCTCCTGGGGTGCGCAGTGAAAAACGTGTCCCTTTCCTTAAGGCTCTTTCCATAGGCGCAAGCGCGCTTCTCTCACAGGCAGAAGGGATGCCCAGGCAAAGAGGATTTCTCTCCATGCGGGTTTAGTACACTGTGCTGAAGAGACCAGCTCAGGCAACAGGAGAATCCCTCAGACCCGACTCTGATTTCCCAAAGAATGCTGCGCTTTCCCAGAGGGGATGCCAGGGCAAAGAGGCTTTCGCTCTATGCGGTATTCTCCCATAGTGCTGCGAATACTAGGCTAAGGCAAGCAGCAACAGCAGCCCACAGAACCGACTCTGATTTCCCAGCGACTGCTATGCTTTCGCAGAGCTTTACAGCTTGGCAGGAACCGCACTTCGCTGCTGCTTCCTCAGAAAGGCTTTGGGTGTTTAGTCTGTCCCGACAGGGAAGAAGAGCCGCGAGAGAGCTGGTGCCTCTTGGGACTTGCTTTCTCGGGCTCCTCGTTCACACCCGGGGTTACCTTGCTATGCCGAACTAAGCAGACACAGTCCCAACCCAGCAGCAGCGTCCGTTCTTAACATGGCACTCAATGCCTATTACAATCTCGTGGGGAAGGTAAGGCTTTGCCTTTGGCTCTGGCGCTCCGGCAGGCTCAAGGTCTAGGCCATTGCCTACACCACAGGAGAGAGCTGGCGACAGGATCACTGCACATGGCCCGTGCACTGGGATGGGGAACTGTGGGGGACTGTCCACACTCTTTCCCCAGCACACCCCCTGCCACCCACATCGCTGCCACATCTTGGTGGAAGATGGCATCTGAATGCCAGTTCCATTTGTGTTGTTTCCGCGAGTTGCAGCTATGTCGCCTGGTGGGAAGCCCAAGTCTGTTCTTGGGACAGATGGCCAAGGAGATGCTGCACCTTTTTGACCAGAGGCAAAGGACTGGCCTGCCTTCTGCCCAGACACCTTCCTCAGCGTGGAGTACGCGCCTCTGCCCTAGTCATGCCCTCATGTCTCCTTAGCAGGCTGGCTTCCATCTCTCTGCACAGGTAGCGGGTGACACTTGTCTTGCCACCGGCCTGTGGTTCGTGCCATGGCAGGCTATCCTGCATCCCGAGTGTTTCCAGACCCCAAGGCCAACGGCTCCTTTTCTTCTCCAGGGGCGGCAGTTGCGCTTTCCCCTCACTTGGTTTCTCTCTCAGGCAGAGGGGATGCTAGGACAAAGCGTATTTCGCTCCATGCGGGTATCGTCCACCAAGCTGTGGAGACTAGCTCAGGCAAGCAGAAGCAGCATCCCCTAAAAAAACTCTGATTTCCCAAGGAAAGCTGCGCTTTCCCAGGCGAGATGCCCAGGCAAAGAGGCTTTTGCTGAATGCGGGTTTCTCCCACCGCGAGGCTGGGATCAGGCAAGCAGCCCCAGCCCGCAGAACATTTCTTAGCGAATGCTGTGCTTTCGCAAAGGCTTTGGCTTGGAGCGAACAGCACTTCACTGCTGCTTCCTCAGCAAGGCTTCAGTCGCGTTAGGGAAGCAGAGCTGCGGGAGAGCTGGTGCCTCTTGGACCTTGCTTTCCCAGGCTCCAGTTCGTGTCCTGGGTTCACCCTGCCAAGCCGAACTAAGCAGACACAGCTACAACCCTCCAGTAGCGTGCATAGCCTAGGTTGGCACTCAATACACACTACCATCTTCCAGTGTAGGCATCCCTTGGCCTTTTACTCTGGCATTTAAGCGGACTGCAAACTAGACCAGTGCTTTCCCCACAGGAAAGGAGAGCTGACAGGAACCCTGCACATGGCCCGTGCACTGAATAGGGAGCTTTGGGGGACTGTCCCCACTCCTTCCCCTTAAACCCCGTGAATCCTCCAAGCTTCCACATCCTGGAGGAAGTCGGCGTCTGACTCGCTGTTAGTTCAGGGAGCTGTTTCTACGAGTACACCGTAGGCCCCTGGTGACTAGAGCATGTCTGCCCCAGGGACAGGTGGCCAAGGAGCTGCTATCTCCTTGGCCCACAGACTCAGGACAGGCATGCTTTCTACCCAGACTCCTTCCTAAGAGTGGAGCCTGCACCCTGCCATACACATCCCCTGCTGTCTCCTTAGCAACCAGGCTTCTGACTGTCTGAACTGGGAGCGGGTGACACTTGTATTACCACTGAACGCTGTGCCTGCCAGGGTTTCCCTCCTGCTCTGCAACCGTTTCCCGACAAGAAGGCCAATGGCTGCTGCTCTTCTCCCCGGGCAGAGTGTTGAACCTTCCACAGATATGCTCCTGGGGTGCGCAGTGAAAAACGTGTCCCTTTCCTTAAGGCTCTTTCCATAGGCGCAAGCGCGCTTCTCTCACAGGCAGAAGGGATGCCCAGGCAAAGAGGATTTCTCTCCATGCGGGTTTAGTACACTGTGCTGAAGAGACCAGCTCAGGCAACAGGAGAATCCCTCAGACCCGACTCTGATTTCCCAAAGAATGCTGCGCTTTCCCAGAGGGGATGCCAGGGCAAAGAGGCTTTCGCTCTATGCGGTATTCTCCCATAGTGCTGCGAATACTAGGCTAAGGCAAGCAGCAACAGCAGCCCACAGAACCGACTCTGATTTCCCAGCGACTGCTATGCTTTCGCAGAGCTTTACAGCTTGGCAGGAACCGCACTTCGCTGCTGCTTCCTCAGAAAGGCTTTGGGTGTTTAGTCTGTCCCGGCAGGGAAGAAGAGCCGCGGGAGAGCTGGTGCCTCTTGGGACTTGCTTTCTCGGGCTCCTCGTTCACGCCCGGGGTTACCTTGCTATGCCGAACTAAGCAGACACAGTCCCAACCCAGCAGCAGCGTCCGTTCTTAACATGGCACTCAATGCCTATTACAATCTCGTGGGGAAGGTAAGGCTTTGTCTTTGGCTCTGGCGCTCCGGGAGGCTCAAGGTCTAGGCCATTGCCTACACCACAGGAGAGAGCTGGCGACAGGATCACTGCACATGGCCCGTGCACTGGGATGGGGAACTGTGGGGGACTGTCCACACTCTTTCCCCAGCACACCCCCTGCCACCCACATCGCTGCCACATCTTGGTGGAAGATGGCATCTGAATGCCAGTTCCATTTGTGTTGTTTCCGCGAGTTGCAGCTATGTCGCCTGGTGGGAAGCCCAAGTCTGTTCTTGGGACAGATGGCCAAGGAGATGCTGCCCCCTTTTGACCAGAGGCAAAGGACTGGTCTGCCTTCTGCCCAGACTCCTTCCTCAGCGTGGAGTACGCGCCTCTGCCCTAGTCATGCCCCCATGTCTCCCTAGCAGCCTGGCTCCCATCTCTCTGCACAGGTAGCGGGTGACACTTGTCTTGCCACCGGCCTGTGGTTCGTGCCATGGCAGGCTATCCTGCATCCCGAGTGTTTCCAGACCCCAAGGCCAACGGCTCCTTCTCTTCTCCAGGGGCGGCAGCTGCGCTTTCCCCACACTTGGTTTCTCTCTCAGGCAGAGGGGATGCTAGGACAAAGCGTATTTCGCTCCATGCGGGTATCGTCCACCAAGCTGTGGAGACTAGCTCAGGCAAGCAGCAGCAGCATCCCCTAACAAAACTGATTTCCCAAGGAAAGCTGCGCTTTCCCAGGCGAGATGCCCAGGCAAAGAGGCTTTTGCTGAATGCGGGTTTCTCCCACCGCGAGACTGGGATCAGGCAAGCAGCCCCAGCCCGCAGAACATTTCTTAGCGAATGCTGTGCTTTCGCAAAGGCTTTGGCTTGGAGCGAACAGCACTTCACTGCTGCTTCCTCAGCAAGGCTTCAGTCGCGTCAGGGAAGCAGAGCTGCGGGAGAGCTGGTGCCTCTTGGACCTTGCTTTCCCAGGCTCCAGTTCGTGTCCTGGGTTCACCCTGCCAAGCCGAACTAAGCAGACACAGCTACAACCCTCCAGTAGCGTGCATAGCCTAGGTTGGCACTCAATACACACTACCATCTTCCAGTGTAGGCATCCCTTGGCCTTTTACTCTGGCACTTAAGCGGACTGCAAACTAGACCAGTGCTTTCCCCACAGGAAAGGAGAGCTGACAGGAACCCTGCACATGGCCCGTGCACTGAATAGGGAGCTTTGGGGGACTGTCCCCACTCCTTCCCCTTAAACCCCGTGAATCCTCCAAGCTTCCACATCCTGGAGGAAGTCGGTGTCTGACTCGCTGTTAGTTCAGGGAGCTGTTTCTGCGAGTACACCGTAGGCCCCTGGTGACTAGAGCATGTCTGCCCCAGGGACAGGTGGCCAAGGAGCTGCTATCTCCTTGGCCCACAGACTCAGGACAGGCATGCTTTCTACCCAGACTCCTTCCTAAGAGTGGAGCCTGCACCCTGCCATACACATCCCCTGCTGTCTCCTTAGCAACCAGGCTTCTGACTGTCTGAACTGGGAGCGGGTGACACTTGTATTACCACTGAACGCTGTGCCTGCCAGGGTCGTCCCTCCTGCTTTGCAACCGTTTCCAGACAAGAAGGCCAATGGCTGCTGCTCTTCTCCCCGGGCAGAGTGTTGAACCTTCCACAGATATGCTCCTGGGGTGCGCAGTGAAAAACGTGTCCCTTTCCTTAAGGCTCTTTCCATAGGCGCAAGCGCGCTTCTCTCACAGGCAGAAGGGATGCCCAGGCAAAGAGGATTTCTCTCCATGCGGGTTTAGTACACTGTGCTGAAGAGACCAGCTCAGGCAACAGGAGAATCCCTCAGACCCGACTCTGATTTCCCAAAGAATGCTGCGCTTTCCCAGAGGGGATGCCAGGGCAAAGAGGCTTTCGCTCTATGCGGTATTCTCCCATAGTGCTGCGAATACTAGGCTAAGGCAAGCAGCAACAGCAGCCCACAGAACTGACTCTGATTTCCCAGCGACTGCTATGCTTTCGCAGAGCTTTACAGCTTGGCAGGAACCGCACTTCGCTGCTGCTTCCTCAGAAAGGCTTTGGGTGTTTAGTCTGTCCCGACAGGGAAGAAGAGCCGCGAGAGAGCTGGTGCCTCTTGGGACTTGCTTTCTCGGGCTCCTCGTTCACACCCGGGGTTACCTTGCTATGCCGAACTAAGCAGACACAGTCCCAACCCAGCAGCAGCGTCCGTTCTTAACATGGCACTCAATGCCTATTACAATCTCGTGGGGAATGTAAGGCTTTGCCTTTGGCTCTGGCGCTCCGGCAGGCTCAAGGTCTAGGCCATTGCCTACACCACAGGAGAGAGCTGGCGACAGGATCACTGCACATGGCCCGTGCACTGGGATGGGGAACTGTGGGGGACTGTCCACACTCTTTCCCCAGCACACCCCCTGCCACCCACATCGCTGCCACATCTTGGTGGAAGATGGCATCTGAATGCCAGTTCCATTTGTGTTGTTTCCGCGAGTTGCAGCTATGTCGCCTGGTGGGAAGCCCAAGTCTGTTCTTGGGACAGATGGCCAAGGAGATGCTGCACCTTTTTGACCAGAGGCAAAGGACTGGCCTGCCTTCTGCCCAGACACCTTCCTCAGCGTGGAGTACGCGCCTCTGCCCTAGTCATGCCCTCATGTCTCCTTAGCAGGCTGGCTTCCATCTCTCTGCACAGGTAGCGGGTGACACTTGTCTTGCCACCGGCCTGTGGTTCGTGCCATGGCAGGCTATCCTGCCTCCCGAGTGTTTCCAGACCCCAAGGCCAACGGCTCCTTTTCTTCTCCAGGGGCGGCAGTTGCGCTTTCCCCTCACTTGGTTTCTCTCTCAGGCAGAGGGGATGCTAGGACAAAGCGTATTTCGCTCCATGCGGGTATCGTCCACCAAGCTGTGGAGACTAGCTCAGGCAAGCAGAAGCAGCATCCCCTAAAAAAACTCTGATTTCCCAAGGAAAGCTGCGCTTTCCCAGGCGAGATGCCCAGGCAAAGAGGCTTTTGCTGAATGCGGGTTTCTCCCACCGCGAGGCTGGGATCAGGCAAGCAGCCCCTGCCCGCAGAACATTTCTTAGCGAATGCTGTGCTTTCGCAAAGGCTTTGGCTTGGAGCGAACAGCACTTCACTGCTGCTTCCTCAGCAAGGCTTCAGTCGCGTTAGGGAAGCAGAGCTGCGGGAGAGCTGGTGCCTCTTGGACCTTGCTTTCCCAGGCTCCAGTTCGTGTCCTGGGTTCACCCTGCCAAGCCGAACTAAGCAGACACAGCTACAACCCTCCAGTAGCGTGCATAGCCTAGGTTGGCACTCAATACACACTACCATCTTCCAGTGTAGGCATCCCTTGGCCTTTTACTCTGGCATTTAAGCGGACTGCAAACTAGACCAGTGCTTTCCCCACAGGAAAGGAGAGCTGACAGGAACCCTGCACATGGCCCGTGCACTGAATAGGGAGCTTTGGGGGACTGTCCCCACTCCTTCCCCTTAAACCCCGTGAATCCTCCAAGCTTCCACATCCTGGAGGAAGTCGGCGTCTGACTCGCTGTTAGTTCAGGGAGCTGTTTCTACGAGTACACCGTAGGCCCCTGGTGACTAGAGCATGTCTGCCCCAGGGACAGGTGGCCAAGGAGCTGCTATCTCCTTGGCCCACAGACTCAGGACAGGCATGCTTTCTACCCAGACTCCTTCCTAAGAGTGGAGCCTGCACCCTGCCATACACATCCCCTCCTGTCTCCTTAGCAACCAGGCTTCTGACTGTCTGAACTGGGAGCGGGTGACACTTGTATTACCACTGAACGCTGTGCCTGCCAGGGTTTCCCTCCTGCTCTGCAACCATTTCCCGACAAGAAGGCCAATGGCTGCTGCTCTTCTCCCCGGGCAGAGTGTTGAACGTTCCACAGATATGCTCCTGGGGTGCGCAGTGAAAAACGTGTCCCTTTCCTTAAGGCTCTTTCCATAGGCGCAAGCGCGCTTCTCTCACAGGCAGAAGGGATGCCCAGGCAAAGAGGATTTCTCTCCATGCGGGTTTAGTACACTGTGCTGAAGAGACCAGCTCAGGCAACAGGAGAATCCCTCAGACCCGACTCTGATTTCCCAAAGAATGCTGCGCTTTCCCAGAGGGGATGCCAGGGCAAAGAGGCTTTCGCTCTATGCGGTATTCTCCCATAGTGCTGCGAATACTAGGCTAAGGCAAGCAGCAACAGCAGCCCACAGAACCGACTCTGATTTCCCAGCGACTGCTATGCTTTCGCAGAGCTTTACAGCTTGGCAGGAACCGCACTTCGCTGCTGCTTCCTCAGAAAGGCTTTGGGTGTTTAGTCTGTCCCGGCAGGGAAGAAGAGCCGCGGGAGAGCTGGTGCCTCTTGGGACTTGCTTTCTCGGGCTCCTCGTTCACGCCCGGGGTTACCTTGCTATGCCGAACTAAGCAGACACAGTCCCAACCCAGCAGCAGCGTCCGTTCTTAACATGGCACTCAATGCCTATTACAATCTCGTGGGGAAGGTAAGGCTTTGTCTTTGGCTCTGGCGCTCCGGGAGGCTCAAGGTCTAGGCCATTGCCTACACCACAGGAGAGAGCTGGCGACAGGATCACTGCACATGGCCCGTGCACTGGGATGGGGAACTGTGGGGGACTGTCCACACTCTTTCCCCAGCACACCCCCTGCCACCCACATCGCTGCCACATCTTGGTGGAAGATGGCATCTGAATGCCAGTTCCATTTGTGTTGTTTCCGCGAGTTGCAGCTATGTCGCCTGGTGGGAAGCCCAAGTCTGTTCTTGGGACAGATGGCCAAGGAGATGCTGCCCCCTTTTGACCAGAGGCAAAGGACTGGCCTGCCTTCTGCCCAGACTCCTTCCTCAGCGTGGAGTACGCGCCTCTGCCCTAGTCATGCCCCCATGTCTCCCTAGCAGCCTGGCTCCCATCTCTCTGCACAGGTAGCGGGTGACACTTGTCTTGCCACCGGCCTGTGGTTCGTGCCATGGCAGGCTATCCTGCATCCCGAGTGTTTCCAGACCCCAAGGCCAACGGCTCCTTCTCTTCTCCAGGGGCGGCAGCTGCGCTTTCCCCACACTTGGTTTCTCTCTCAGGCAGAGGGGATGCTAGGACAAAGCGTATTTCGCTCCATGCGGGTATCGTCCACCAAGCTGTGGAGACTAGCTCAGGCAAGCAGCAGCAGCATCCCCTAACAAAACTGATTTCCCAAGGAAAGCTGCGCTTTCCCAGGCGAGATGCCCAGGCAAAGAGGCTTTTGCTGAATGCGGGTTTCTCCCACCGCGAGACTGGGATCAGGCAAGCAGCCCCAGCCCGCAGAACATTTCTTAGCGAATGCTGTGCTTTCGCAAAGGCTTTGGCTTGGAGCGAACAGCACTTCACTGCTGCTTCCTCAGCAAGGCTTCAGTCGCGTCAGGGAAGCAGAGCTGCGGGAGAGCTGGTGCCTCTTGGACCTTGCTTTCCCAGGCTCCAGTTCGTGTCCTGGGTTCACCCTGCCAAGCCGAACTAAGCAGACACAGCTACAACCCTCCAGTAGCGTGCATAGCCTAGGTTGGCACTCAATACACACTACCATCTTCCAGTGTAGGCATCCCTTGGCCTTTTACTCTGGCACTTAAGCGGACTGCAAACTAGACCAGTGCTTTCCCCACAGGAAAGGAGAGCTGACAGGAACCCTGCACATGGCCCGTGCACTGAATAGGGAGCTTTGGGGGACTGTCCCCACTCCTTCCCCTTAAACCCCGTGAATCCTCCAAGCTTCCACATCCTGGAGGAAGTCGGCGTCTGACTCGCTGTTAGTTCAGGGAGCTGTTTCTACGAGTACACCGTAGGCCCCTGGTGACTAGAGCATGTCTGCCCCAGGGACAGGTGGACAAGGAGCTGCTATCTCCTTGGCCCACAGACTCAGGACAGGCATGCTTTCTAACCAGACTCCTTCCTAAGAGTGGAGCCTGCACCCTGCCATACACATACCCTCCTGTCTCCTTAGCAACCAGGCTTCTGACTGTCTGAACTGGGAGCGGGTGACACTTGTATTACCACTGAACGCTGTGCCTGCCAGGGTCGTCCCTCCTGCTCTGCAACCGTTTCCCGACAAGAAGGCCAATGGCTGCTGCTCTTCTCCCCGGGCAGAGTGTTGAACGTTCCACAGATATGCTCCTGGGGTGCGCAGTGAAAAACGTGTCCCTTTCCTTAAGGCTCTTTCCATAGGCGCAAGCGCGCTTCTCTCACACGCAGAAGGGATGCCCAGGCAAAGAGGATTTCTCTCCATGCGGGTTTAGTACACTGTGCTGAAGAGACCAGCTCAGGCAACAGGAGAATCCCTCAGACCCGACTCTGATTTCCCAAAGAATGCTGCGCTTTCCCAGAGGGGATGCCAGGGCAAAGAGGCTTTCGCTCTATGCGGTATTCTCCCATAGTGCTGCGAATACTAGGCTAAGGCAAGCAGCAACAGCAGCCCACAGAACCGACTCTGATTTCCCAGCGACTGCTATGCTTTCGCAGAGCTTTACAGCTTGGCAGGAACCGCACTTCGCTGCTGCTTCCTCAGAAAGGCTTTGGGTGTTTAGTCTGTCCCGACAGGGAAGAAGAGCCGCGGGAGAGCTGGTGCCTCTTGGGACTTGCTTTCTCGGGCTCCTCGTTCACACCCGGGGTTACCTTGCTATGCCGAACTAAGCAGACACAGTCCCAACCCAGCAGCAGCGTCCGTTCTTAACATGGCACTCAATGCCTATTACAATCTCGTGGGGAAGGTAAGGCTTTGTCTTTGGCTCTGGCGCTCCGGCAGGCTCAAGGTCTAGGCCAGTGCCTACACCAGAGGAGAGAGCTGGCGACAGGATCACTGCACATGGCCCGTGCACTGGGATGGGGAACTGTGGGGGACTGTCCACACTCTTTCCCCAGCACACCCCCTGCCACCCACATCGCTGCCACATCTTGGTGGAAGATGGCATCTGAATGCCAGTTCCATTTGTGTTGTTTCCGCGAGTTGCAGCTATGTCGCCTGGTGGGAAGCCCAAGTCTGTTCTTGGGACAGATGGCCAAGGAGATGCTGCCCCTTTTTGACCAGAGGCAAAGGACTGGCCTGCCTTCTGCCCAGACACCTTCCTCAGCGTGGAGTACGCGCCTCTGCCCTAGTCATGCCCTCATGTCTCCTTAGCAGCCTGGCTTCCATCTCTCTGCACAGGTAGCGGGTGACACTTGTCTTGCCACCGGCCTGTGGTTCGTGCCATGGCAGGCTATCCTGCATCCCGAGTGTTTCCAGACCCCAAGGCCAACGGCTCCTTTTCTTCTCCAGGGGCGGCAGTTGCGCTTTCCCCTCACTTGGTTTCTCTCTCAGGCAGAGGGGATGCTAGGACAAAGCGTATTTCGCTCCATGCGGGTATCGTCCACCAAGCTGTGGAGACTAGCTCAGGCAAGCAGAAGCAGCATCCCCTAAAAAAACTCTGATTTCCCAAGGAAAGCTGCGCTTTCCCAGGCGAGATGCCCAGGCAAAGAGGCTTTTGCTGAATGCGGGTTTCTCCCACCGCGAGGCTGGGATCAGGCAAGCAGCCCCAGCCCGCAGAACATTTCTTAGCGAATGCTGTGCTTTCGCAAAGGCTTTGGCTTGGAGCGAACAGCACTTCACTGCTGCTTCCTCAGCAACGCTTCAGTCGCGTTAGGGAAGCAGAGCTGCGGGAGAGCTGGTGCCTCTTGGACCTTGCTTTCCCAGGCTCCAGTTCGTGTCCTGGGTTCACCCTGCCAAGCCGAACTAAGCAGACACAGCTACAACCCTCCAGTAGCGTGCATAGCCTAGGTTGGCACTCAATACACACTACCATCTTCCAGTGTAGGCATCCCTTGGCCTTTTACTCTGGCATTTAAGCGGACTGCAAACTAGACCAGTGCTTTCCCCACAGGAAAGGAGAGCTGACAGGAACCCTGCACATGGCCCGTGCACTGAATAGGGAGCTTTGGGGGACTGTCCCCACTCCTTCCCCTTAAACCCCGTGAATCCTCCAAGCTTCCACATCCTGGAGGAAGTCGGCGTCTGACTCGCTGTTAGTTCAGGGAGCTGTTTCTACGAGTACACCGTAGGCCCCTGGTGACTAGAGCATGTCTGCCCCAGGGACAGGTGGCCAAGGAGCTGCTATCTCCTTGGCCCACAGACTCAGGACAGGCATGCTTTCTACCCAGACTCCTTCCTAAGAGTGGAGCCTGCACCCTGCCATACACATCCCCTCCTGTCTCCTTAGCAACCAGGCTTCTGACTGTCTGAACTGGGAGCGGGTGACACTTGTATTACCACTGAACGCTGTGCCTGCCAGGGTCGTCCCTCCTGCTCTGCAACCGTTTCCCGACAAGAAGGCCAATGGCTGCTGCTCTTCTCCCCGGGCAGAGTGTTGAACGTTCCACAGATATGCTCCTGGGGTGCGCAGTGAAAAACGTGTCCCTTTCCTTAAGGCTCTTTCCATAGGCGCAAGCGCGCTTCTCTCACAGGCAGAAGGGATGCCCAGGCAAAGAGGATTTCTCTCCATGCGGGTTTAGTACACTGTGCTGAAGAGACCAGCTCAGGCAACAGGAGAATCCCTCAGACCCGACTCTGATTTCCCAAAGAATGCTGCGCTTTCCCAGAGGGGATGCCAGGGCAAAGAGGCTTTCGCTCTATGCGGTATTCTCCCATAGTGCTGCGAATACTAGGCTAAGGCAAGCAGCAACAGCAGCCCACAGAACCGACTCTGATTTCCCAGCGACTGCTATGCTTTCGCAGAGCTTTACAGCTTGGCAGGAACCGCACTTCGCTGCTGCTTCCTCAGAAAGGCTTTGGGTGTTTAGTCTGTCCCGGCAGGGAAGAAGAGCCGCGGGAGAGCTGGTGCCTCTTGGGACTTGCTTTCTCGGGCTCCTCGTTCACGCCCGGGGTTACCTTGCTATGCCGAACTAGGCAGACACAGTCCCAACCCAGCAGCAGCGTCCGTTCTTAACATGGCACTCAATGCCTATTACAATCTCGTGGGGAAGGTAAGGCTTTGCCTTTGGCTCTGGCGCTCCGGGAGGCTCAAGGTCTAGGCCATTGCCTACACCACAGGAGAGAGCTGGCGACAGGATCACTGCACATGGCCCGTGCACTGGGATGGGGAACTGTGGGGGACTGTCCACACTCTTTCCCCAGCACACCCCCTGCCACCCACATCGCTGCCACATCTTGGTGGAAGATGGCATCTGAATGCCAGTTCCATTTGTGTTGTTTCCGCGAGTTGCAGCTATGTCGCCTGGTGGGAAGCCCAAGTCTGTTCTTGGGACAGATGGCCAAGGAGATGCTGCCCCCTTTTGACCAGAGGCAAAGGACTGGCCTGCCTTCTGCCCAGACTCCTTCCTCAGCGTGGAGTACGCGCCTCTGCCCTAGTCATGCCCCCATGTCTCCCTAGCAGCCTGGCTCCCATCTCTCTGCACAGGTAGCGGGTGACACTTGTCTTGCCACCGGCCTGTGGTTCGTGCCATGGCAGGCTATCCTGCATCCCGAGGGTTTCCAGACCCCAAGGCCAACGGCTCCTTCTCTTCTCCAGGGGCGGCAGCTGCGCTTTCCCCACACTTGGTTTCTCTCTCAGGCAGAGGGGATGCTAGGACAAAGCGTATTTCGCTCCATGCGGGTATCGTCCACCAAGCTGTGGAGACTAGCTCAGGCAAGCAGCAGCAGCATCCCCTAACAAAACTGATTTCCCAAGGAAAGCTGCGCTTTCCCAGGCGAGATGCCCAGGCAAAGAGGCTTTTGCTGAATGCGGGTTTCTCCCACCGCGAGACTGGGATCAGGCAAGCAGCCCCAGCCCGCAGAACATTTCTTAGCGAATGCTGTGCTTTCGCAAAGGCTTTGGCTTGGAGCGAACAGCACTTCACTGCTGCTTCCTCAGCAAGGCTTCAGTCGCGTCAGGGAAGCAGAGCTGCGGGAGAGCTGGTGCCTCTTGGACCTTGCTTTCCCAGGCTCCAGTTCGTGTCCTGGGTTCACCCTGCCAAGCCGAACTAAGCAGACACAGCTACAACCCTCCAGTAGCGTGCATAGCCTAGGTTGGCACTCAATACACACTACCATCTTCCAGTGTAGGCATCCCTTGGCCTTTTACTCTGGCACTTAAGCGGACTGCAAACTAGACCAGTGCTTTCCCCACAGGAAAGGAGAGCTGACAGGAACCCTGCACATGGCCCGTGCACTGAATAGGGAGCTTTGGGGGACTGTCCCCACTCCTTCTTCTTAAACCCCGTGAATACTCCAAGCTTCCACATCCTGGAGGAAGTCGGTGTCTGACTCGCTGTTAGTTCAGGGAGCTGTTTCTGCGAGTACACCGTAGGCCCCTGGTGACTAGAGCATGTCTGCCCCAGGGACAGGTGGCCAAGGAGCTGCTATCTCCTTGGCCCACAGACTCAGGACAGGCATGCTTTCTACCCAGACTCCTTCCTAAGAGTGGAGCCTGCACCCTGCCATACACATCCCCTGCTGTCTCCTTAGCAACCAGGCTTCTGACTGTCTGAACTGGGAGCGGGTGACACTTGTATTACCACTGAACGATGTGCCTGCCAGGGTCGTCCCTCCTGCTTTGCAACCGTTTCCAGACAAGAAGGCCAATGGCTGCTGCTCTTCTCCCCGGGCAGAGTGTTGAACCTTCCACAGATATGCTCCTGGGGTGCGCAGTGAAAAACGTGTCCCTTTCCTTAAGGCTCTTTCCATAGGCGCAAGCGCGCTTCTCTCACAGGCAGAAGGGATGCCCAGGCAAAGAGGATTTCTCTCCATGCGGGTTTAGTACACTGTGCTGAAGAGACCAGCTCAGGCAACAGGAGAATCCCTCAGACCCGACTCTGATTTCCCAAAGAATGCTGCGCTTTCCCAGAGGGGATGCCAGGGCAAAGAGGCTTTCGCTCTATGCGGTATTCTCCCATAGTGCTGCGAATACTAGGCTAAGGCAAGCAGCAACAGCAGCCCACAGAACCGACTCTGATTTCCCAGCGACTGCTATGCTTTCGCAGAGCTTTACAGCTTGGCAGGAACCGCACTTCGCTGCTGCTTCCTCAGAAAGGCTTTGGGTGTTTAGTCTGTCCCGACAGGGAAGAAGAGCCGCGGGAGAGCTGGTGCCTCTTGGGACTTGCTTTCTCGGGCTCCTCGTTCACACCCGGGGTTACCTTGCTATGCCGAACTAAGCAGACACAGTCCCAACCCAGCAGCAGCGTCCGTTCTTAACATGGCACTCAATGCCTATTACAATCTCGTGGGGAAGGTAAGGCTTTGTCTTTGGCTCTGGCGCTCCGGCAGGCTCAAGGTCTAGGCCAGTGCCTACACCAGAGGAGAGAGCTGGCGACAGGATCACTGCACATGGCCCGTGCACTGGGATGGGGAACTGTGGGGGACTGTCCACACTCTTTCCCCAGCACACCCCCTGCCACCCACATCGCTGCCACATCTTGGTGGAAGATGGCATCTGAATGCCAGTTCCATTTGTGTTGTTTCCGCGAGTTGCAGCTATGTCGCCTGGTGGGAAGCCCAAGTCTGTTCTTGGGACAGATGGCCAAGGAGATGCTGCCCCTTTTTGACCAGAGGCAAAGGACTGGCCTGCCTTCTGCCCAGACACCTTCCTCAGCGTGGAGTACGCGCCTCTGCCCTAGTCATGCCCTCATGTCTCCTTAGCAGCCTGGCTTCCATCTCTCTGCACAGGTAGCGGGTGACACTTGTCTTGCCACCGGCCTGTGGTTCGTGCCATGGCAGGCTATCCTGCATCCCGAGTGTTTCCAGACCCCAAGGCCAACGGCTCCTTTTCTTCTCCAGGGGCGGCAGTTGCGCTTTCCCCTCACTTGGTTTCTCTCTCAGGCAGAGGGGATGCTAGGACAAAGCGTATTTCGCTCCATGCGGGTATCGTCCACCAAGCTGTGGAGACTAGCTCAGGCAAGCAGAAGCAGCATCCCCTAAAAAAACTCTGATTTCCCAAGGAAAGCTGCGCTTTCCCAGGCGAGATGCCCAGGCAAAGAGGCTTTTGCTGAATGCGGGTTTCTCCCACCGCGAGGCTGGGATCAGGCAAGCAGCCCCAGCCCGCAGAACATTTCTTAGCGAATGCTGTGCTTTCGCAAAGGCTTTGGCTTGGAGCGAACAGCACTTCACTGCTGCTTCCTCAGCAAGGCTTCAGTCGCGTTAGGGAAGCAGAGCTGCGGGAGAGCTGGTGCCTCTTGGACCTTGCTTTCCCAGGCTCCAGTTCGTGTCCTGGGTTCACCCTGCCAAGCCGAACTAAGCAGACACAGCTACAACCCTCCAGTAGCGTGCATAGCCTAGGTTGGCACTCAATACACACTACCATCTTCCAGTGTAGGCATCCCTTGGCCTTTTACTCTGGCATTTAAGCGGACTGCAAACTAGACCAGTGCTTTCCCCACAGGAAAGGAGAGCTGACAGGAACCCTGCACATGGCCCGTGCACTGAATAGGGAGCTTTGGGGGACTGTCCCCACTCCTTCCCCTTAAACCCCGTGAATCCTCCAAGCTTCCACATCCTGGAGGAAGTCGGCGTCTGACTCGCTGTTAGTTCAGGGAGCTGTTTCTACGAGTACACCGTAGGCCCCTGGTGACTAGAGCATGTCTGCCCCAGGGACAGGTGGCCAAGGAGCTGCTATCTCCTTGGCCCACAGACTCAGGACAGGCATGCTTTCTACCCAGACTCCTTCCTAAGAGTGGAGCCTGCACCCTGCCATACACATCCCCTCCTGTCTCCTTAGCAACCAGGCTTCTGACTGTCTGAACTGGGAGCGGGTGACACTTGTATTACCACTGAACGCTGTGCCTGCCAGGGTCGTCCCTCCTGCTCTGCAACCGTTTCCCGACAAGAAGGCCAATGGCTGCTGCTCTTCTCCCCGGGCAGAGTGTTGAACGTTCCACAGATATGCTCCTGGGGTGCGCAGTGAAAAACGTGTCCCTTTCCTTAAGGCTCTTTCCATAGGCGCAAGCGCGCTTCTCTCACAGGCAGAAGGGATGCCCAGGCAAAGAGGATTTCTCTCCATGCGGGTTTAGTACACTGTGCTGAAGAGACCAGCTCAGGCAACAGGAGAATCCCTCAGACCCGACTCTGATTTCCCAAAGAATGCTGCGCTTTCCCAGAGGGGATGCCAGGGCAAAGAGGCTTTCGCTCTATGCGGTATTCTCCCATAGTGCTGCGAATACTAGGCTAAGGCAAGCAGCAACAGCAGCCCACAGAACCGACTCTGATTTCCCAGCGACTGCTATGCTTTCGCAGAGCTTTACAGCTTGGCAGGAACCGCACTTCGCTGCTGCTTCCTCAGAAAGGCTTTGGGTGTTTAGTCTGTCCCGGCAGGGAAGAAGAGCCGCGGGAGAGCTGGTGCCTCTTGGGACTTGCTTTCTCGGGCTCCTCGTTCACGCCCGGGGTTACCTTGCTATGCCGAACTAGGCAGACACAGTCCCAACCCAGCAGCAGCGTCCGTTCTTAACATGGCACTCAATGCCTATTACAATCTCGTGGGGAAGGTAAGGCTTTGCCTTTGGCTCTGGCGCTCCGGGAGGCTCAAGGTCTAGGCCATTGCCTACACCACAGGAGAGAGCTGGCGACAGGATCACTGCACATGGCCCGTGCACTGGGATGGGGAACTGTGGGGGACTGTCCACACTCTTTCCCCAGCACACCCCCTGCCACCCACATCGCTGCCACATCTTGGTGGAAGATGGCATCTGAATGCCAGTTCCATTTGTGTTGTTTCCGCGAGTTGCAGCTATGTCGCCTGGTGGGAAGCCCAAGTCTGTTCTTGGGACAGATGGCCAAGGAGATGCTGCCCCCTTTTGACCAGAGGCAAAGGACTGGCCTGCCTTCTGCCCAGACTCCTTCCTCAGCGTGGAGTACGCGCCTCTGCCCTAGTCATGCCCCCATGTCTCCCTAGCAGCCTGGCTCCCATCTCTCTGCACAGGTAGCGGGTGACACTTGTCTTGCCACCGGCCTGTGGTTCGTGCCATGGCAGGCTATCCTGCATCCCGAGGGTTTCCAGACCCCAAGGCCAACGGCTCCTTCTCTTCTCCAGGGGCGGCAGCTGCGCTTTCCCCACACTTGGTTTCTCTCTCAGGCAGAGGGGATGCTAGGACAAAGCGTATTTCGCTCCATGCGGGTATCGTCCACCAAGCTGTGGAGACTAGCTCAGGCAAGCAGCAGCAGCATCCCCTAACAAAACTGATTTCCCAAGGAAAGCTGCGCTTTCCCAGGCGAGATGCCCAGGCAAAGAGGCTTTTGCTGAATGCGGGTTTCTCCCACCGCGAGACTGGGATCAGGCAAGCAGCCCCAGCCCGCAGAACATTTCTTAGCGAATGCTGTGCTTTCGCAAAGGCTTTGGCTTGGAGCGAACAGCACTTCACTGCTGCTTCCTCAGCAAGGCTTCAGTCGCGTCAGGGAAGCAGAGCTGCGGGAGAGCTGGTGCCTCTTGGACCTTGCTTTCCCAGGCTCCAGTTCGTGTCCTGGGTTCACCCTGCCAAGCCGAACTAAGCAGACACAGCTACAACCCTCCAGTAGCGTGCATAGCCTAGGTTGGCACTCAATACACACTACCATCTTCCAGTGTAGGCATCCCTTGGCCTTTTACTCTGGCACTTAAGCGGACTGCAAACTAGACCAGTGCTTTCCCCACAGGAAAGGAGAGCTGACAGGAACCCTGCACATGGCCCGTGCACTGAATAGGGAGCTTTGGGGGACTGTCCCCACTCCTTCTTCTTAAACCCCGTGAATACTCCAAGCTTCCACATCCTGGAGGAAGTCGGTGTCTGACTCGCTGTTAGTTCAGGGAGCTGTTTCTGCGAGTACACCGTAGGCCCCTGGTGACTAGAGCATGTCTGCCCCAGGGACAGGTGGCCAAGGAGCTGCTATCTCCTTGGCCCACAGACTCAGGACAGGCATGCTTTCTACCCAGACTCCTTCCTAAGAGTGGAGCCTGCACCCTGCCATACACATCCCCTGCTGTCTCCTTAGCAACCAGGCTTCTGACTGTCTGAACTGGGAGCGGGTGACACTTGTATTACCACTGAACGCTGTGCCTGCCAGGGTCGTCCCTCCTGCTTTGCAACCGTTTCCAGACAAGAAGGCCAATGGCTGCTGCTCTTCTCCCCGGGCAGAGTGTTGAACCTTCCACAGATATGCTCCTGGGGTGCGCAGTGAAAAACGTGTCCCTTTCCTTAAGGCTCTTTCCATAGGCGCAAGCGCGCTTCTCTCACAGGCAGAAGGGATGCCCAGGCAAAGAGGATTTCTCTCCATGCGGGTTTAGTACACTGTGCTGAAGAGACCAGCTCAGGCAACAGGAGAATCCCTCAGACCCGACTCTGATTTCCCAAAGAATGCTGCGCTTTCCCAGAGGGGATGCCAGGGCAAAGAGGCTTTCGCTCTATGCGGTATTCTCCCATAGTGCTGCGAATACTAGGCTAAGGCAAGCAGCAACAGCAGCCCACAGAACCGACTCTGATTTCCCAGCGACTGCTATGCTTTCGCAGAGCTTTACAGCTTGGCAGGAACCGCACTTCGCTGCTGCTTCCTCAGAAAGGCTTTGGGTGTTTAGTCTGTCCCGACAGGGAAGAAGAGCCGCGGGAGAGCTGGTGCCTCTTGGGACTTGCTTTCTCGGGCTCCTCGTTCACACCCGGGGTTACCTTGCTATGCCGAACTAAGCAGACACAGTCCCAACCCAGCAGCAGCGTCCGTTCTTAACATGGCACTCAATGCCTATTACAATCTCGTGGGGAAGGTAAGGCTTTGTCTTTGGCTCTGGCGCTCCGGCAGGCTCAAGGTCTAGGCCAGTGCCTACACCAGAGGAGAGAGCTGGCGACAGGATCACTGCACATGGCCCGTGCACTGGGATGGGGAACTGTGGGGGACTGTCCACACTCTTTCCCCAGCACACCCCCTGCCACCCACATCGCTGCCACATCTTGGTGGAAGATGGCATCTGAATGCCAGTTCCATTTGTGTTGTTTCCGCGAGTTGCAGCTATGTCGCCTGGTGGGAAACCCAAGTCTGTTCTTGGGACAGATGGCCAAGGAGATGCTGCCCCTTTTTGACCAGAGGCAAAGGACTGGCCTGCCTTCTGCCCAGACACCTTCCTCAGCGTGGAGTACGCGCCTCTGCCCTAGTCATGCCCTCATGTCTCCTTAGCAGCCTGGCTTCCATCTCTCTGCACAGGTAGCGGGTGACACTTGTCTTGCCACCGGCCTGTGGTTCGTGCCATGGCAGGCTATCCTGCATCCCGAGTGTTTCCAGACCCCAAGGCCAACGGCTCCTTTTCTTCTCCAGGGGCGGCAGTTGCGCTTTCCCCTCACTTGGTTTCTCTCTCAGGCAGAGGGGATGCTAGGACAAAGCGTATTTCGCTCCATGCGGGTATCGTCCACCAAGCTGTGGAGACTAGCTCAGGCAAGCAGAAGCAGCATCCCCTAAAAAAACTCTGATTTCCCAAGGAAAGCTGCGCTTTCCCAGGCGAGATGCCCAGGCAAAGAGGCTTTTGCTGAATGCGGGTTTCTCCCACCGCGAGACTGGGATCAGGCAAGCAGCCCCAGCCCGCAGAACATTTCTTAGCGAATGCTGTGCTTTCGCAAAGGCTTTGGCTTGGAGCGAACAGCACTTCACTGCTGCTTCCTCAGCAAGGCTTCAGTCGCGTCAGGGAAGCAGAGCTGCGGGAGAGCTGGTGCCTCTTGGACCTTGCTTTCCCAGGCTCCAGTTCGTGTCCTGGGTTCACCCTGCCAAGCCGAACTAAGCAGACACAGCTACAACCCTCCAGTAGCGTGCATAGCCTAGGTTGGCACTCAATACACACTACCATCTTCCAGTGTAGGCATCCCTTGGCCTTTTACTCTGGCATTTAAGCGGACTGCAAACTAGACCAGTGCTTTCCCCACAGGAAAGGAGAGCTGACAGGAACCCTGCACATGGCCCGTGCACTGAATAGGGAGCTTTGGGGGACTGTCCCCACTCCTTCCCCTTAAACCCCGTGAATCCTCCAAGCTTCCACATTCTGGAGGAAGTCGGCGTCTGACTCGCTGTTAGTTCAGGGAGCTGTTTCTACGAGTACACCGTAGGCCCCTGGTGACTAGAGCATGTCTGCCCCAGGGACAGGTGGCCAAGGAGCTGCTATCTCCTTGGCCCACAGACTCAGGACAGGCATGCTTTCTACCCAGACTCCTTCCTAAGAGTGGAGCCTGCACCCTGCCATACACATCCCCTCCTGTCTCCTTAGCAACCAGGCTTCTGACTGTCTGAACTGGGAGCGGGTGACACTTGTATTACCACTGAACGCTGTGCCTGCCAGGGTCGTCCCTCCTGCTCTGCAACCGTTTCCCGACAAGAAGGCCAATGGCTGCTGCTCTTCTCCCCGGGCAGAGTGTTGAACGTTCCACAGATATGCTCCTGGGGTGCGCAGTGAAAAACGTGTCCCTTTCCTTAAGGCTCTTTCCATAGGCGCAAGCGCGCTTCTCTCACAGGCAGAAGGGATGCCCAGGCAAAGAGGATTTCTCTCCATGCGGGTTTAGTACACTGTGCTGAAGAGACCAGCTCAGGCAACAGGAGAATCCCTCAGACCCGACTCTGATTTCCCAAAGAATGCTGCGCTTTCCCAGAGGGGATGCCAGGGCAAAGAGGCTTTCGCTCTATGCGGTATTCTCCCATAGTGCTGCGAATACTAGGCTAAGGCAAGCAGCAACAGCAGCCCACAGAACCGACTCTGATTTCCCAGCGACTGCTATGCTTTCGCAGAGCTTTACAGCTTGGCAGGAACCGCACTTCGCTGCTGCTTCCTCAGAAAGGCTTTGGGTGTTTAGTCTGTCCCGGCAGGGAAGAAGAGCCGCGGGAGAGCTGGTGCCTCTTGGGACTTGCTTTCTCGGGCTCCTCGTTCACGCCCGGGGTTACCTTGCTATGCCGAACTAAGCAGACACAGTCCCAACCCAGCAGCAGCGTCCGTTCTTAACATGGCACTCAATGCCTATTACAATCTCGTGGGGAAGGTAAGGCTTTGTCTTTGGCTCTGGCGCTCCGGGAGGCTCAAGGTCTAGGCCATTGCCTACACCACAGGAGAGAGCTGGCGACAGGATCACTGCACATGGCCCGTGCACTGGGATGGGGAACTGTGGGGGACTGTCCACACTCTTTCCCCAGCACACCCCCTGCCACCCACATCGCTGCCACATCTTGGTGGAAGATGGCATCTGAATGCCAGTTCCATTTGTGTTGTTTCCGCGAGTTGCAGCTATGTCGCCTGGTGGGAAGCCCAAGTCTGTTCTTGGGACAGATGGCCAAGGAGATGCTGCCCCCTTTTGACCAGAGGCAAAGGACTGGCCTGCCTTCTGCCCAGACTCCTTCCTCAGCGTGGAGTACGCGCCTCTGCCCTAGTCATGCCCCCATGTCTCCCTAGCAGCCTGGCTCCCATCTCTCTGCACAGGTAGCGGGTGACACTTGTCTTGCCACCGGCCTGTGGTTCGTGCCATGGCAGGCTATCCTGCATCCCGAGTGTTTCCAGACCCCAAGGCCAACGGCTCCTTCTCTTCTCCAGGGGCGGCAGCTGCGCTTTCCCCACACTTGGTTTCTCTCTCAGGCAGAGGGGATGCTAGGACAAAGCGTATTTCGCTCCATGCGGGTATCGTCCACCAAGCTGTGGAGACTAGCTCAGGCAAGCAGCAGCAGCATCCCCTAACAAAACTGATTTCCCAAGGAAAGCTGCGCTTTCCCAGGCGAGATGCCCAGGCAAAGAGGCTTTTGCTGAATGCGGGTTTCTCCCACCGCGAGACTGGGATCAGGCAAGCAGCCCCAGCCCGCAGAACATTTCTTAGCGAATGCTGTGCTTTCGCAAAGGCTTTGGCTTGGAGCGAACAGCACTTCACTGCTGCTTCCTCAGCAAGGCTTCAGTCGCGTCAGGGAAGCAGAGCTGCGGGAGAGCTGGTGCCTCTTGGACCTTGCTTTCCCAGGCTCCAGTTCGTGTCCTGGGTTCACCCTGCCAAGCCGAACTAAGCAGACACAGCTACAACCCTCCAGTAGCGTGCATAGCCTAGGTTGGCACTCAATACACACTACCATCTTCCAGTGTAGGCATCCCTTGGCCTTTTACTCTGGCACTTAAGCGGACTGCAAACTAGACCAGTGCTTTCCCCACAGGAAAGGAGAGCTGACAGGAACCCTGCACATGGCCCGTGCACTGAATAGGGAGCTTTGGGGGACTGTCCCCACTCCTTCCCCTTAAACCCCGTGAATCCTCCAAGCTTCCACATCCTGGAGGAAGTCGGCGTCTGACTCGCTGTTAGTTCAGGGAGCTGTTTCTACGAGTACACCGTAGGCCCCTGGTGACTAGAGCATGTCTGCCCCAGGGACAGGTGGACAAGGAGCTGCTATCTCCTTGGCCCACAGACTCAGGACAGGCATGCTTTCTAACCAGACTCCTTCCTAAGAGTGGAGCCTGCACCCTGCCATACACATACCCTCCTGTCTCCTTAGCAACCAGGCTTCTGACTGTCTGAACTGGGAGCGGGTGACACTTGTATTACCACTGAACGCTGTGCCTGCCAGGGTCGTCCCTCCTGCTCTGCAACCGTTTCCCGACAAGAAGGCCAATGGCTGCTGCTCTTCTCCCCGGGCAGAGTGTTGAACGTTCCACAGATATGCTCCTGGGGTGCGCAGTGAAAAACGTGTCCCTTTCCTTAAGGCTCTTTCCATAGGCGCAAGCGCGCTTCTCTCACAGGCAGAAGGGATGCCCAGGCAAAGAGGATTTCTCTCCATGCGGGTTTAGTACACTGTGCTGAAGAGACCAGCTCAGGCAACAGGAGAATCCCTCAGACCCGACTCTGATTTCCCAAAGAATGCTGCGCTTTCCCAGAGGGGATGCCAGGGCAAAGAGGCTTTCGCTCTATGCGGTATTCTCCCATAGTGCTGCGAATACTAGGCTAAGGCAAGCAGCAACAGCAGCCCACAGAACCGACTCTGATTTCCCAGCGACTGCTATGCTTTCGCAGAGCTTTACAGCTTGGCAGGAACCGCACTTCGCTGCTGCTTCCTCAGAAAGGCTTTGGGTGTTTAGTCTGTCCCGACAGGGAAGAAGAGCCGCGGGAGAGCTGGTGCCTCTTGGGACTTGCTTTCTCGGGCTCCTCGTTCACACCCGGGGTTACCTTGCTATGCCGAACTAAGCAGACACAGTCCCAACCCAGCAGCAGCGTCCGTTCTTAACATGGCACTCAATGCCTATTACAATCTCGTGGGGAAGGTAAGGCTTTGTCTTTGGCTCTGGCGCTCCGGCAGGCTCAAGGTCTAGGCCAGTGCCTACACCAGAGGAGAGAGCTGGCGACAGGATCACTGCACATGGCCCGTGCACTGGGATGGGGAACTGTGGGGGACTGTCCACACTCTTTCCCCAGCACACCCCCTGCCACCCACATCGCTGCCACATCTTGGTGGAAGATGGCATCTGAATGCCAGTTCCATTTGTGTTGTTTCCGCGAGTTGCAGCTATGTCGCCTGGTGGGAAGCCCAAGTCTGTTCTTGGGACAGATGGCCAAGGAGATGCTGCCCCTTTTTGACCAGAGGCAAAGGACTGGCCTGCCTTCTGCCCAGACACCTTCCTCAGCGTGGAGTACGCGCCTCTGCCCTAGTCATGCCCTCATGTCTCCTTAGCAGCCTGGCTTCCATCTCTCTGCACAGGTAGCGGGTGACACTTGTCTTGCCACCGGCCTGTGGTTCGTGCCATGGCAGGCTATCCTGCATCCCGAGTGTTTCCAGACCCCAAGGCCAACGGCTCCTTTTCTTCTCCAGGGGCGGCAGCTGCGCTTTCCCCTCACTTGGTTTCTCTCTCAGGCAGAGGGGATGCTAGGACAAAGCGTATTTCGCTCCATGCGGGTATCGTCCACCAAGCTGTGGAGACTAGCTCAGGCAAGCAGCAGCAGCATCCCCTAACAAAACTCTGATTTCCCAAGGAAAGCTGCGCTTTCCCAGGCGAGATGCCCAGGCAAAGAGGCTTTTGCTGAATGCGGGTTTCTCCCACCGCGAGGCTGGGATCAGGCAAGCAGCCCCAGCCCGCAGAACATTTCTTAGCGAATGCTGTGCTTTCGCAAAGGCTTTGGCTTGGAGCGAACAGCACTTCACTGCTGCTTCCTCAGCAAGGCTTCAGTCGCGTCAGGGAAGCAGAGCTGCGGGAGAGCTGGTGCCTCTTGGACCTTGCTTTCCCAGGCTCCAGTTCGTGTCCTGGGTTCACCCTGCCAAGCCGAACTAAGCAGACACAGCTACAACCCTCCAGTAGCGTGCATAGCCTAGGTTGGCACTCAATACACACTACCATCTTCCAGTGTAGGCATCCCTTGGCCTTTTACTCTGGCATTTAAGCGGACTGCAAACTAGACCAGTGCTTTCTTCACAGGAAAGGAGAGCTGACAGGAACCCTGCACATGGCCCTTGCACTGAATAGGGAGCTTTGGGGGACTGTCCCCACTCCTTCCCCTTAAACCCCGTGAATCCTCCAAGCTTCCACATCCTGGAGGAAGTCGGCGTCTGACTCGCTGTTAGTTCAGGGAGCTGTTTCTACGAGTACACCGTAGGCCCCTGGTGACTAGAGCATGTCTGCCCCAGGGACAGGTGGACAAGGAGCTGCTATCTCCTTGGCCCACAGACTCAGGACAGGCATGCTTTCTAACCAGACTCCTTCCTAAGAGTGGAGCCTGCACCCTGCCATACACATACCCTCCTGTCTCCTTAGCAACCAGGCTTCTGACTGTCTGAACTGGGAGCGGGTGACACTTGTATTACCACTGAACGCTGTGCCTGCCAGGGTCGTCCCTCCTGCTCTGCAACCGTTTCCAGACAAGAAGGCCAATGGCTGCTGCTCTTCTCCCCGGGCAGAGTGTTGAACCTTCCACAGATATGCTCCTGGGGTGCGCAGTGAAAAACGTGTCCCTTTCCTTAAGGCTCTTTCCATAGGCGCAAGCGCGCTTCTCTCACAGGCAGAAGGGATGCCCAGGCAAAGAGGATTTCTCTCCATGCGGGTTTAGTACACTGTGCTGAAGAGACCAGCTCAGGCAACAGGAGAATCCCTCAGACCCGACTCTGATTTCCCAAAGAATGCTGCGCTTTCCCAGAGGGGATGCCAGGGCAAAGAGGCTTTCGCTCTATGCGGTATTCTCCCATAGTGCTGCGAATACTAGGCTAAGGCAAGCAGCAACAGCAGCCCACAGAACCGACTCTGATTTCCCAGCGACTGCTATGCTTTCGCAGAGCTTTACAGCTTGGCAGGAACCGCACTTCGCTGCTGCTTCCTCAGAAAGGCTTTGGGTGTTTAGTCTGTCCCGGCAGGGAAGAAGAGCCGCGGGAGAGCTGGTGCCTCTTGGGACTTGCTTTCTCGGGCTCCTCGTTCACGCCCGGGGTTACCTTGCTATGCCGAACTAGGCAGACACAGTCCCAACCCAGCAGCAGCGTCCGTTCTTAACATGGCACTCAATGCCTATTACAATCTCGTGGGGAAGGTAAGGCTTTGCCTTTGGCTCTGGCGCTCCGGGAGGCTCAAGGTCTAGGCCATTGCCTACACCACAGGAGAGAGCTGGCGACAGGATCACTGCACATGGCCCGTGCACTGGGATGGGGAACTGTGGGGGACTGTCCACACTCTTTCCCCAGCACACCCCCTGCCACCCACATCGCTGCCACATCTTGGTGGAAGATGGCATCTGAATGCCAGTTCCATTTGTGTTGTTTCCGCGAGTTGCAGCTATGTCGCCTGGTGGGAAGCCCAAGTCTGTTCTTGGGACAGATGGCCAAGGAGATGCTGCCCCCTTTTGACCAGAGGCAAAGGACTGGCCTGCCTTCTGCCCAGACTCCTTCCTCAGCGTGGAGTACGCGCCTCTGCCCTAGTCATGCCCCCATGTCTCCCTAGCAGCCTGGCTCCCATCTCTCTGCACAGGTAGCGGGTGACACTTGTCTTGCCACCGGCCTGTGGTTCGTGCCATGGCAGGCTATCCTGCATCCCGAGGGTTTCCAGACCCCAAGGCCAACGGCTCCTTCTCTTCTCCAGGGGCGGCAGCTGCGCTTTCCCCACACTTGGTTTCTCTCTCAGGCAGAGGGGATGCTAGGACAAAGCGTATTTCGCTCCATGCGGGTATCGTCCACCAAGCTGTGGAGACTAGCTCAGGCAAGCAGCAGCAGCATCCCCTAACAAAACTGATTTCCCAAGGAAAGCTGCGCTTTCCCAGGCGAGATGCCCAGGCAAAGAGGCTTTTGCTGAATGCGGGTTTCTCCCACCGCGAGACTGGGATCAGGCAAGCAGCCCCAGCCCGCAGAACATTTCTTAGCGAATGCTGTGCTTTCGCAAAGGCTTTGGCTTGGAGCGAACAGCACTTCACTGCTGCTTCCTCAGCAAGGCTTCAGTCGCGTCAGGGAAGCAGAGCTGCGGGAGAGCTGGTGCCTCTTGGACCTTGCTTTCCCAGGCTCCAGTTCGTGTCCTGGGTTCACCCTGCCAAGCCGAACTAAGCAGACACAGCTACAACCCTCCAGTAGCGTGCATAGCCTAGGTTGGCACTCAATACACACTACCATCTTCCAGTGTAGGCATCCCTTGGCCTTTTACTCTGGCACTTAAGCGGACTGCAAACTAGACCAGTGCTTTCCCCACAGGAAAGGAGAGCTGACAGGAACCCTGCATATGGCCCGTGCACTGAATAGGGAGCTTTGGGGGACTGTCCCCACTCCTTCTTCTTAAACCCCGTGAATACTCCAAGCTTCCACATCCTGGAGGAAGTCGGTGTCTGACTCGCTGTTAGTTCAGGGAGCTGTTTCTGCGAGTACACCGTAGGCCCCTGGTGACTAGAGCATGTCTGCCCCAGGGACAGGTGGCCAAGGAGCTGCTATCTCCTTGGCCCACAGACTCAGGACAGGCATGCTTTCTACCCAGACTCCTTCCTAAGAGTGGAGCCTGCACCCTGCCATACACATCCCCTGCTGTCTCCTTAGCAACCAGGCTTCTGACTGTCTGAACTGGGAGCGGGTGACACTTGTATTACCACTGAACGCTGTGCCTGCCAGGGTCGTCCCTCCTGCTTTGCAACCGTTTCCAGACAAGAAGGCCAATGGCTGCTGCTCTTCTCCCCGGGCAGAGTGTTGAACCTTCCACAGATATGCTCCTGGGGTGCGCAGTGAAAAACGTGTCCCTTTCCTTAAGGCTCTTTCCATAGGCGCAAGCGCGCTTCTCTCACAGGCAGAAGGGATGCCCAGGCAAAGAGGATTTCTCTCCATGCGGGTTTAGTACACTGTGCTGAAGAGACCAGCTCAGGCAACAGGAGAATCCCTCAGACCCGACTCTGATTTCCCAAAGAATGCTGCGCTTTCCCAGAGGGGATGCCAGGGCAAAGAGGCTTTCGCTCTATGCGGTATTCTCCCATAGTGCTGCGAATACTAGGCTAAGGCAAGCAGCAACAGCAGCCCACAGAACCGACTCTGATTTCCCAGCGACTGCTATGCTTTCGCAGAGCTTTACAGCTTGGCAGGAACCGCACTTCGCTGCTGCTTCCTCAGAAAGGCTTTGGGTGTTTACTCTGTCCCGACAGGGAAGAAGAGCCGCGGGAGAGCTGGTGCCTCTTGGGACTTGCTTTCTCGGGCTCCTCGTTCACACCCGGGGTTACCTTGCTATGCCGAACTAAGCAGACACAGTCCCAACCCAGCAGCAGCGTCCGTTCTTAACATGGCACTCAATGCCTATTACAATCTCGTGGGGAAGGTAAGGCTTTGTCTTTGGCTCTGGCGCTCCGGCAGGCTCAAGGTCTAGGCCAGTGCCTACACCAGAGGAGAGAGCTGGCGACAGGATCACTGCACATGGCCCGTGCACTGGGATGGGGAACTGTGGGGGACTGTCCACACTCTTTCCCCAGCACACCCCCTGCCACCCACATCGCTGCCACATCTTGGTGGAAGATGGCATCTGAATGCCAGTTCCATTTGTGTTGTTTCCGCGAGTTGCAGCTATGTCGCCTGGTGGGAAGCCCAAGTCTGTTCTTGGGACAGATGGCCAAGGAGATGCTGCCCCTTTTTGACCAGAGGCAAAGGACTGGCCTGCCTTCTGCCCAGACACCTTCCTCAGCGTGGAGTACGCGCCTCTGCCCTAGTCATGCCCTCATGTCTCCTTAGCAGCCTGGCTTCCATCTCTCTGCACAGGTAGCGGGTGACACTTGTCTTGCCACCGGCCTGTGGTTCGTGCCATGGCAGGCTATCCTGCATCCCGAGTGTTTCCAGACCCCAAGGCCAACGGCTCCTTTTCTTCTCCAGGGGCGGCAGTTGCGCTTTCCCCTCACTTGGTTTCTCTCTCAGGCAGAGGGGATGCTAGGACAAAGCGTATTTCGCTCCATGCGGGTATCGTCCACCAAGCTGTGGAGACTAGCTCAGGCAAGCAGAAGCAGCATCCCCTAAAAAAACTCTGATTTCCCAAGGAAAGCTGCGCTTTCCCAGGCGAGATGCCCAGGCAAAGAGGCTTTTGCTGAATGCGGGTTTCTCCCACCGCGAGGCTGGGATCAGGCAAGCAGCCCCAGCCCGCAGAACATTTCTTAGCGAATGCTGTGCTTTCGCAAAGGCTTTGGCTTGGAGCGAACAGCACTTCACTGCTGCTTCCTCAGCAAGGCTTCAGTCGCGTTAGGGAAGCAGAGCTGCGGGAGAGCTGGTGCCTCTTGGACCTTGCTTTCCCAGGCTCCAGTTCGTGTCCTGGGTTCACCCTGCCAAGCCGAACTAAGCAGACACAGCTACAACCCTCCAGTAGCGTGCATAGCCTAGGTTGGCACTCAATACACACTACCATCTTCCAGTGTAGGCATCCCTTGGCCTTTTACTCTGGCATTTAAGCGGACTGCAAACTAGACCAGTGCTTTCCCCACAGGAAAGGAGAGCTGACAGGAACCCTGCACATGGCCCGTGCACTGAATAGGGAGCTTTGGGGGACTGTCCCCACTCCTTCCCCTTAAACCCCGTGAATCCTCCAAGCTTCCACATCCTGGAGGAAGTCGGCGTCTGACTCGCTGTTAGTTCAGGGAGCTGTTTCTACGAGTACACCGTAGGCCCCTGGTGACTAGAGCATGTCTGCCCCAGGGACAGGTGGCCAAGGAGCTGCTATCTCCTTGGCCCACAGACTCAGGACAGGCATGCTTTCTACCCAGACTCCTTCCTAAGAGTGGAGCCTGCACCCTGCCATACACATCCCCTCCTGTCTCCTTAGCAACCAGGCTTCTGACTGTCTGAACTGGGAGCGGGTGACACTTGTATTACCACTGAACGCTGTGCCTGCCAGGGTCGTCCCTCCTGCTCTGCAACCGTTTCCCGACAAGAAGGCCAATGGCTGCTGCTCTTCTCCCCGGGCAGAGTGTTGAACGTTCCACAGATATGCTCCTGGGGTGCGCAGTGAAAAACGTGTCCCTTTCCTTAAGGCTCTTTCCATAGGCGCAAGCGCGCTTCTCTCACAGGCAGAAGGGATGCCCAGGCAAAGAGGATTTCTCTCCATGCGGGTTTAGTACACTGTGCTGAAGAGACCAGCTCAGGCAACAGGAGAATCCCTCAGACCCGACTCTGATTTCCCAAAGAATGCTGCGCTTTCCCAGAGGGGATGCCAGGGCAAAGAGGCTTTCGCTCTATGCGGTATTCTCCCATAGTGCTGCGAATACTAGGCTAAGGCAAGCAGCAACAGCAGCCCACAGAACCGACTCTGATTTCCCAGCGACTGCTATGCTTTCGCAGAGCTTTACAGCTTGGCAGGAACCGCACTTCGCTGCTGCTTCCTCAGAAAGGCTTTGGGTGTTTAGTCTGTCCCGGCAGGGAAGAAGAGCCGCGGGAGAGCTGGTGCCTCTTGGGACTTGCTTTCTCGGGCTCCTCGTTCACGCCCGGGGTTACCTTGCTATGCCGAACTAGGCAGACACAGTCCCAACCCAGCAGCAGCGTCCGTTCTTAACATGGCACTCAATGCCTATTACAATCTCGTGGGGAAGGTAAGGCTTTGCCATTGGCTCTGGCGCTCCGGGAGGCTCAAGGTCTAGGCCATTGCCTACACCACAGGAGAGAGCTGGCGACAGGATCACTGCACATGGCCCGTGCACTGGGATGGGGAACTGTGGGGGACTGTCCACACTCTTTCCCCAGCACACCCCCTGCCACCCACATCGCTGCCACATCTTGGTGGAAGATGGCATCTGAATGCCAGTTCCATTTGTGTTGTTTCCGCGAGTTGCAGCTATGTCGCCTGGTGGGAAGCCCAAGTCTGTTCTTGGGACAGATGGCCAAGGAGATGCTGCCCCTTTTTGACCAGAGGCAAAGGACTGGCCTGCCTTCTGCCCAGACACCTTCCTCAGCGTGGAGTACGCGCCTCTGCCCTAGTCATGCCCTCATGTCTCCTTAGCAGCCTGGCTTCCATCTCTCTGCACAGGTAGCGGGTGACACTTGTCTTGCCACCGGCCTGTGGTTCGTGCCATGGCAGGCTATCCTGCATCCCGAGTGTTTCCAGACCCCAAGGCCAACGGCTCCTTTTCTTCTCCAGGGGCGGCAGTTGCGCTTTCCCCTCACTTGGTTTCTCTCTCAGGCAGAGGGGATGCTAGGACAAAGCGTATTTCGCTCCATGCGGGTATCGTCCACCAAGCTGTGGAGACTAGCTCAGGCAAGCAGAAGCAGCATCCCCTAAAAAAACTCTGATTTCCCAAGGAAAGCTGCGCTTTCCCAGGCGAGATGCCCAGGCAAAGAGGCTTTTGCTGAATGCGGGTTTCTCCCACCGCGAGACTGGGATCAGGCAAGCAGCCCCAGCCCGCAGAACATTTCTTAGCGAATGCTGTGCTTTCGCAAAGGCTTTGGCTTGGAGCGAACAGCACTTCACTGCTGCTTCCTCAGCAAGGCTTCAGTCGCGTCAGGGAAGCAGAGCTGCGGGAGAGCTGGTGCCTCTTGGACCTTGCTTTCCCAGGCTCCAGTTCGTGTCCTGGGTTCACCCTGCCAAGCCGAACTAAGCAGACACAGCTACAACCCTCCAGTAGCGTGCATAGCCTAGGTTGGCACTCAATACACACTACCATCTTCCAGTGTAGGCATCCCTTGGCCTTTTACTCTGGCATTTAAGCGGACTGCAAACTAGACCAGTGCTTTCCCCACAGGAAAGGAGAGCTGACAGGAACCCTGCACATGGCCCGTGCACTGAATAGGGAGCTTTGGGGGACTGTCCCCACTCCTTCCCCTTAAACCCCGTGAATCCTCCAAGCTTCCACATTCTGGAGGAAGTCGGCGTCTGACTCGCTGTTAGTTCAGGGAGCTGTTTCTACGAGTACACCGTAGGCCCCTGGTGACTAGAGCATGTCTGCCCCAGGGACAGGTGGCCAAGGAGCTGCTATCTCCTTGGCCCACAGACTCAGGACAGGCATGCTTTCTACCCAGACTCCTTCCTAAGAGTGGAGCCTGCACCCTGCCATACACATCCCCTCCTGTCTCCTTAGCAACCAGGCTTCTGACTGTCTGAACTGGGAGCGGGTGACACTTGTATTACCACTGAACGCTGTGCCTGCCAGGGTCGTCCCTCCTGCTCTGCAACCGTTTCCCGACAAGAAGGCCAATGGCTGCTGCTCTTCTCCCCGGGCAGAGTGTTGAACCTTCCACAGATATGCTCCTGGGGTGCGCAGTGAAAAACGTGTCCCTTTCCTTAAGGCTCTTTCCATAGGCGCAAGCGCGCTTCTCTCACAGGCAGAAGGGATGCCCAGGCAAAGAGGATTTCTCTCCATGCGGGTTTAGTACACTGTGCTGAAGAGACCAGCTCAGGCAACAGGAGAATCCCTCAGACCCGACTCTGATTTCCCAAAGAATGCTGCGCTTTCCCAGAGGGGATGCCAGGGCAAAGAGGCTTTCGCTCTATGCGGTATTCTCCCATAGTGCTGCGAATACTAGGCTAAGGCAAGCAGCAACAGCAGCCCACAGAACCGACTCTGATTTCCCAGCGACTGCTATGCTTTCGCAGAGCTTTACAGCTTGGCAGGAACCGCACTTCGCTGCTGCTTCCTCAGAAAGGCTTTGGGTGTTTAGTCTGTCCCGGCAGGGAAGAAGAGCCGCGGGAGAGCTGGTGCCTCTTGGGACTTGCTTTCTCGGGCTCCTCGTTCACGCCCGGGGTTACCTTGCTATGCCGAACTAAGCAGACACAGTCCCAACCCAGCAGCAGCGTCCGTTCTTAACATGGCACTCAATGCCTATTACAATCTCGTGGGGAAGGTAAGGCTTTGTCTTTGGCTCTGGCGCTCCGGGAGGCTCAAGGTCTAGGCCATTGCCTACACCACAGGAGAGAGCTGGCGACAGGATCACTGCACATGGCCCGTGCACTGGGATGGGGAACTGTGGGGGACTGTCCACACTCTTTCCCCAGCACACCCCCTGCCACCCACATCGCTGCCACATCTTGGTGGAAGATGGCATCTGAATGCCAGTTCCATTTGTGTTGTTTCCGCGAGTTGCAGCTATGTCGCCTGGTGGGAAGCCCAAGTCTGTTCTTGGGACAGATGGCCAAGGAGATGCTGCCCCCTTTTGACCAGAGGCAAAGGACTGGCCTGCCTTCTGCCCAGACTCCTTCCTCAGCGTGGAGTACGCGCCTCTGCCCTAGTCATGCCCCCATGTCTCCCTAGCAGCCTGGCTCCCATCTCTCTGCACAGGTAGCGGGTGACACTTGTCTTGCCACCGGCCTGTGGTTCGTGCCATGGCAGGCTATCCTGCATCCCGAGTGTTTCCAGACCCCAAGGCCAACGGCTCCTTCTCTTCTCCAGGGGCGGCAGCTGCGCTTTCCCCACACTTGGTTTCTCTCTCAGGCAGAGGGGATGCTAGGACAAAGCGTATTTCGCTCCATGCGGGTATCGTCCACCAAGCTGTGGAGACTAGCTCAGGCAAGCAGCAGCAGCATCCCCTAACAAAACTGATTTCCCAAGGAAAGCTGCGCTTTCCCAGGCGAGATGCCCAGGCAAAGAGGCTTTTGCTGAATGCGGGTTTCTCCCACCGCGAGACTGGGATCAGGCAAGCAGCCCCAGCCCGCAGAACATTTCTTAGCGAATGCTGTGCTTTCGCAAAGGCTTTGGCTTGGAGCGAACAGCACTTCACTGCTGCTTCCTCAGCAAGGCTTCAGTCGCGTCAGGGAAGCAGAGCTGCGGGAGAGCTGGTGCCTCTTGGACCTTGCTTTCCCAGGCTCCAGTTCGTGTCCTGGGTTCACCCTGCCAAGCCGAACTAAGCAGACACAGCTACAACCCTCCAGTAGCGTGCATAGCCTAGGTTGGCACTCAATACACACTACCATCTTCCAGTGTAGGCATCCCTTGGCCTTTTACTCTGGCACTTAAGCGGACTGCAAACTAGACCAGTGCTTTCCCCACAGGAAAGGAGAGCTGACAGGAACCCTGCACATGGCCCGTGCACTGAATAGGGAGCTTTGGGGGACTGTCCCCACTCCTTCCCCTTAAACCCCGTGAATCCTCCAAGCTTCCACATCCTGGAGGAAGTCGGCGTCTGACTCGCTGTTAGTTCAGGGAGCTGTTTCTACGAGTACACCGTAGGCCCCTGGTGACTAGAGCATGTCTGCCCCAGGGACAGGTGGACAAGGAGCTGCTATCTCCTTGGCCCACAGACTCAGGACAGGCATGCTTTCTAACCAGACTCCTTCCTAAGAGTGGAGCCTGCACCCTGCCATACACATACCCTCCTGTCTCCTTAGCAACCAGGCTTCTGACTGTCTGAACTGGGAGCGGGTGACACTTGTATTACCACTGAACGCTGTGCCTGCCAGGGTCGTCCCTCCTGCTCTGCAACCGTTTCCCGACAAGAAGGCCAATGGCTGCTGCTCTTCTCCCCGGGCAGAGTGTTGAACGTTCCACAGATATGCTCCTGGGGTGCGCAGTGAAAAACGTGTCCCTTTCCTTAAGGCTCTTTCCATAGGCGCAAGCGCGCTTCTCTCACAGGCAGAAGGGATGCCCAGGCAAAGAGGATTTCTCTCCATGCGGGTTTAGTACACTGTGCTGAAGAGACCAGCTCAGGCAACAGGAGAATCCCTCAGACCCGACTCTGATTTCCCAAAGAATGCTGCGCTTTCCCAGAGGGGATGCCAGGGCAAAGAGGCTTTCGCTCTATGCGGTATTCTCCCATAGTGCTGCGAATACTAGGCTAAGGCAAGCAGCAACAGCAGCCCACAGAACCGACTCTGATTTCCCAGCGACTGCTATGCTTTCGCAGAGCTTTACAGCTTGGCAGGAACCGCACTTCGCTGCTGCTTCCTCAGAAAGGCTTTGGGTGTTTAGTCTGTCCCGACAGGGAAGAAGAGCCGCGGGAGAGCTGGTGCCTCTTGGGACTTGCTTTCTCGGGCTCCTCGTTCACACCCGGGGTTACCTTGCTATGCCGAACTAAGCAGACACAGTCCCAACCCAGCAGCAGCGTCCGTTCTTAACATGGCACTCAATGCCTATTACAATCTCGTGGGGAAGGTAAGGCTTTGTCTTTGGCTCTGGCGCTCCGGCAGGCTCAAGGTCTAGGCCAGTGCCTACACCAGAGGAGAGAGCTGGCGACAGGATCACTGCACATGGCCCGTGCACTGGGATGGGGAACTGTGGGGGACTGTCCACACTCTTTCCCCAGCACACCCCTGCCACCCACATCGCTGCCACATCTTGGTGGAAGATGGCATCTGAATGCCAGTTCCATTTGTGTTGTTTCCGCGAGTTGCAGCTATGTCGCCTGGTGGGAAGCCCAAGTCTGTTCTTGGGACAGATGGCCAAGGAGATGCTGCCCCTTTTTGACCAGAGGCAAAGGACTGGCCTGCCTTCTGCCCAGACACCTTCCTCAGCGTGGAGTACGCGCCTCTGCCCTAGTCATGCCCTCATGTCTCCTTAGCAGCCTGGCTTCCATCTCTCTGCACAGGTAGCGGGTGACACTTGTCTTGCCACCGGCCTGTGGTTCGTGCCATGGCAGGCTATCCTGCATCCCGAGTGTTTCCAGACCCCAAGGCCAACGGCTCCTTTTCTTCTCCAGGGGCGGCAGCTGCGCTTTCCCCTCACTTGGTTTCTCTCTCAGGCAGAGGGGATGCTAGGACAAAGCGTATTTCGCTCCATGCGGGTATCGTCCACCAAGCTGTGGAGACTAGCTCAGGCAAGCAGCAGCAGCATCCCTAACAAAACTCTGATTTCCCAAGGAAAGCTGCGCTTTCCCAGGCGAGATGCCCAGGCAAAGAGGCTTTTGCTGAATGCGGGTTTCTCCCACCGCGAGGCTGGGATCAGGCAAGCAGCCCCAGCCCGCAGAACATTTCTTAGCGAATGCTGTGCTTTCGCAAAGGCTTTGGCTTGGAGCGAACAGCACTTCACTGCTGCTTCCTCAGCAAGGCTTCAGTCGCGTCAGGGAAGCAGAGCTGCGGGAGAGCTGGTGCCTCTTGGACCTTGCTTTCCCAGGCTCCAGTTCGTGTCCTGGGTTCACCCTGCCAAGCCGAACTAAGCAGACACAGCTACAACCCTCCAGTAGCGTGCATAGCCTAGGTTGGCACTCAATACACACTACCATCTTCCAGTGTAGGCATCCCTTGGCCTTTTACTCTGGCATTTAAGCGGACTGCAAACTAGACCAGTGCTTTCTTCACAGGAAAGGAGAGCTGACAGGAACCCTGCACATGGCCCTTGCACTGAATAGGGAGCTTTGGGGGACTGTCCCCACTCCTTCCCCTTAAACCCCGTGAATCCTCCAAGCTTCCACATCCTGGAGGAAGTCGGCGTCTGACTCGCTGTTAGTTCAGGGAGCTGTTTCTACGAGTACACCGTAGGCCCCTGGTGACTAGAGCATGTCTGCCCCAGGGACAGGTGGACAAGGAGCTGCTATCTCCTTGGCCCACAGACTCAGGACAGGCATGCTTTCTAACCAGACTCCTTCCTAAGAGTGGAGCCTGCACCCTGCCATACACATACCCTCCTGTCTCCTTAGCAACCAGGCTTCTGACTGTCTGAACTGGGAGCGGGTGACACTTGTATTACCACTGAACGCTGTGCCTGCCAGGGTCGTCCCTCCTGCTCTGCAACCGTTTCCAGACAAGAAGGCCAATGGCTGCTGCTCTTCTCCCCGGGCAGAGTGTTGAACCTTCCACAGATATGCTCCTGGGGTGCGCAGTGAAAAACGTGTCCCTTTCCTTAAGGCTCTTTCCATAGGCGCAAGCGCGCTTCTCTCACAGGCAGAAGGGATGCCCAGGCAAAGAGGATTTCTCTCCATGCGGGTTTAGTACACTGTGCTGAAGAGACCAGCTCAGGCAACAGGAGAATCCCTCAGACCCGACTCTGATTTCCCAAAGAATGCTGCGCTTTCCCAGAGGGGATGCCAGGGCAAAGAGGCTTTCGCTCTATGCGGTATTCTCCCATAGTGCTGCGAATACTAGGCTAAGGCAAGCAGCAACAGCAGCCCACAGAACCGACTCTGATTTCCCAGCGACTGCTATGCTTTCGCAGAGCTTTACAGCTTGGCAGGAACCGCACTTCGCTGCTGCTTCCTCAGAAAGGCTTTGGGTGTTTAGTCTGTCCCGGCAGGGAAGAAGAGCCGCGGGAGAGCTGGTGCCTCTTGGGACTTGCTTTCTCGGGCTCCTCGTTCACGCCCGGGGTTACCTTGCTATGCCGAACTAGGCAGACACAGTCCCAACCCAGCAGCAGCGTCCGTTCTTAACATGGCACTCAATGCCTATTACAATCTCGTGGGGAAGGTAAGGCTTTGCCTTTGGCTCTGGCGCTCCGGGAGGCTCAAGGTCTAGGCCATTGCCTACACCACAGGAGAGAGCTGGCGACAGGATCACTGCACATGGCCCGTGCACTGGGATGGGGAACTGTGGGGGACTGTCCACACTCTTTCCCCAGCACACCCCCTGCCACCCACATCGCTGCCACATCTTGGTGGAAGATGGCATCTGAATGCCAGTTCCATTTGTGTTGTTTCCGCGAGTTGCAGCTATGTCGCCTGGTGGGAAGCCCAAGTCTGTTCTTGGGACAGATGGCCAAGGAGATGCTGCCCCCTTTTGACCAGAGGCAAAGGACTGGCCTGCCTTCTGCCCAGACTCCTTCCTCAGCGTGGAGTACGCGCCTCTGCCCTAGTCATGCCCCCATGTCTCCCTAGCAGCCTGGCTCCCATCTCTCTGCACAGGTAGCGGGTGACACTTGTCTTGCCACCGGCCTGTGGTTCGTGCCATGGCAGGCTATCCTGCATCCCGAGGGTTTCCAGACCCCAAGGCCAACGGCTCCTTCTCTTCTCCAGGGGCGGCAGCTGCGCTTTCCCCACACTTGGTTTCTCTCTCAGGCAGAGGGGATGCTAGGACAAAGCGTATTTCGCTCCATGCGGGTATCGTCCACCAAGCTGTGGAGACTAGCTCAGGCAAGCAGCAGCAGCATCCCCTAACAAAACTGATTTCCCAAGGAAAGCTGCGCTTTCCCAGGCGAGATGCCCAGGCAAAGAGGCTTTTGCTGAATGCGGGTTTCTCCCACCGCGAGACTGGGATCAGGCAAGCAGCCCCAGCCCGCAGAACATTTCTTAGCGAATGCTGTGCTTTCGCAAAGGCTTTGGCTTGGAGCGAACAGCACTTCACTGCTGCTTCCTCAGCAAGGCTTCAGTCGCGTCAGGGAAGCAGAGCTGCGGGAGAGCTGGTGCCTCTTGGACCTTGCTTTCCCAGGCTCCAGTTCGTGTCCTGGGTTCACCCTGCCAAGCCGAACTAAGCAGACACAGCTACAACCCTCCAGTAGCGTGCATAGCCTAGGTTGGCACTCAATACACACTACCATCTTCCAGTGTAGGCATCCCTTGGCCTTTTACTCTGGCACTTAAGCGGACTGCAAACTAGACCAGTGCTTTCCCCACAGGAAAGGAGAGCTGACAGGAACCCTGCATATGGCCCGTGCACTGAATAGGGAGCTTTGGGGGACTGTCCCCACTCCTTCTTCTTAAACCCCGTGAATACTCCAAGCTTCCACATCCTGGAGGAAGTCGGTGTCTGACTCGCTGTTAGTTCAGGGAGCTGTTTCTGCGAGTACACCGTAGGCCCCTGGTGACTAGAGCATGTCTGCCCCAGGGACAGGTGGCCAAGGAGCTGCTATCTCCTTGGCCCACAGACTCAGGACAGGCATGCTTTCTACCCAGACTCCTTCCTAAGAGTGGAGCCTGCACCCTGCCATACACATCCCCTGCTGTCTCCTTAGCAACCAGGCTTCTGACTGTCTGAACTGGGAGCGGGTGACACTTGTATTACCACTGAACGCTGTGCCTGCCAGGGTCGTCCCTCCTGCTTTGCAACCGTTTCCAGACAAGAAGGCCAATGGCTGCTGCTCTTCTCCCCGGGCAGAGTGTTGAACCTTCCACAGATATGCTCCTGGGGTGCGCAGTGAAAAACGTGTCCCTTTCCTTAAGGCTCTTTCCATAGGCGCAAGCGCGCTTCTCTCACAGGCAGAAGGGATGCCCAGGCAAAGAGGATTTCTCTCCATGCGGGTTTAGTACACTGTGCTGAAGAGACCAGCTCAGGCAACAGGAGAATCCCTCAGACCCGACTCTGATTTCCCAAAGAATGCTGCGCTTTCCCAGAGGGGATGCCAGGGCAAAGAGGCTTTCGCTCTATGCGGTATTCTCCCATAGTGCTGCGAATACTAGGCTAAGGCAAGCAGCAACAGCAGCCCACAGAACCGACTCTGATTTCCCAGCGACTGCTATGCTTTCGCAGAGCTTTACAGCTTGGCAGGAACCGCACTTCGCTGCTGCTTCCTCAGAAAGGCTTTGGG